>NC_034190.2:72621246-72974746 GCF_002021735.2 Oncorhynchus kisutch | reverse complement strand
CCCGAACTGTGAAAAACAACCCCAGACCATTGTTCCTCCTCCACCAAACTTTGCAGTTGGCACTATGCATTGGCCGTTGTTGCTCCTAGACATTTCCACTTCATAATAACAGCACTTACAGTTGACCGTGGCATCTTTAGCAGGGAAGAAATTTGACGAAATGACTTGGAATGGAAAGGTGGCATCCTATGACAGTTCCACGTTAAAAGTCACTGAAAGATTCAGTACAGCCATTTTACTGACACTGTTTGTCTATGGAGATCGCATGGCTATGCGCTAGGTTTTATACACCTGTCAGCAACAGGTCTGGCTGAAATAGCTGAATCCACTCATTTGAACAGGTGTCCACATACATTTGTATATAAAGTGTATGTATGTACTGTATGTATTTGTGTTTACTTGTTGGTCTTAGGTGTCCTAATAAAATGGGGGGGGGGGGGGGGCACACCACTTACAACCAAATATGGGTAACTGTTGGCAAGGAATAGAATAAAACATTGTTATGCAGATTTTTACTTTAGAAACATTTATATTATGTTCAGAATGATCTGCAGTTATTATTATCCACTCTGCTTCAAATGTCTGTCTGACAGCAAAATGACTAAATACCAATAATACTGGAATTTTGTCATGTGAATGTTTTTCAATTCATTCTTTTTATATATACTCCTTGCCAACAACAAATACTGTATGTTGCTCAGATGCTACAGCTACGGAATTTCAACAAAATCTGCCTCTAAGAAGAAATACATGTGACTCACTATGTAGCGTATCTGCTGTATCTGACACTCTTTTACCATGGGCTGATCAACAGTATGCTAATCATAGTCATCTGTCAGAGACATGGAGATGGAGTGATACAACGAGAAGAAATGAACAGATGGAATCATTGGATAAAATCAGAGTGGACAGTAGCTAAAATGTTTCATATGGCACTGAAAGGACAGTATATTACTATGATTTAATTCAGAACCTGGGGAAAAATATTAACTTGCAATATGCCCATAGATACTCAAATGGGTGCTGCGTGCAAGAGTACCAGTATCAAAACTTGTTAACGCTGAAAACTATGATCTCTGGATGACTGATTTTTCCAACTAACTGAAAACATGCTCACCAGATGAACATGTTGATTGATCACCATTTGTTTACATTTTGAACTGTTTAATCATAACCATGTAAACTGTGAGGGTGATTAGTACAGTAGCAATACTGCTGTTACACCACCCAATGTTTAACGTCTCCACTGAAAATGAAAAAGGAATACAATACATTAAATGTGGAAAGGGTGGTCAGCGTCAACAGATGCACACTTGTTGAAGTCTTGGTAAATACTGATAGCACGTGATAGCACTATGCATTTACTATTACATGAGCTGTGAAAACTGTATTGTATCAATATCCTCTGAGATGAGCTAAATAAGAACAAATATGATGAAATACTCACTGTTGTTGTGCATCAGTTCTTCCAACAGTTGTGAGTTTTAGTTGATACAAAAAAAGCCAGCGGCTCTCAAAGTGATCAATAAGAGAAGAAAACATGAAGTCCTAAGTGTTGCTGTTGCTTCTGCATCGCACGACAACTCTGCTCTCTCTGCACACAGACACAAGGCATGCAGAGTATTACCAGGTTATTTGATGATCATGAGCAACAGGCTACAGCCTCGCCCCTCCCACTATATCAACAGCTAGCCTCACAGCTCTGACATCACAGGTGGGATGTGCCATTCTAACATTATTCTGAGAGCTTTTCACAGAAATCCATAGCAACCAGCATCTAGCTAGCGAGCGGAGCGAAGGGTTCCCCCCCTGAAACAGGAATAATCACTCGCTTTTGGCCGTAGACTCATGTGGATGGTTTATATTTTTCCCCTGAAGTAAGCGCCTAAGAAGGTTCACTCACTGTGGTTCCTCGTTTTTTAATATTTTTTAAATTTAACCTTTATTTAACTAGGCAAGTCAGTTAAGAACAAATTCTTATTGACAATGATGGCCTACCCCGGCCAAACCCGGATGACGCTGGGCCAATTGTGCGCCGCCCTATGGGACTCCCAATCACGGCCGAATGTGATACAGCCTGGATTTGAACCAGGGACTGTAGTGAGGCTTCTTGCACTGAGATGCAGTGCCTTAGACCGCTGCGCCCCTCACTCTATGTACTCAGATAGCCATCGCTGTGGTGTGAACTCACTGTTAGAAGGAGTTGTTGGAGGTACAGTCTACCATTATCAACAGTAGGCTATCAGATATGCTCTTCCTCCATTCCATTCTCTATGTCCATTTCTGGTAACACTTTACAGAAAGTAGATTTTATACCTGTGTAGTAACTTTGTAATTACACTCTAAATAATCCCTCAGGCATTCGACAGATGTTGATAATGGAAATGCATATACTTACTGTAGCTTGGAGAGCCAAAGGGTCTCTGTCTTGTAATGCTGATCAACTCACAGTAGGCTCTCTTTGGGTTGATTCCCCAGTCAATACATGTAATGCCTACTTCAGAATATTTGTTTATCTTCTTGTTGATATGGCTTTATATATCATGGCTGAATATTGCACACATAGAAGAAGTAGCTATGGATGTATCTCATGTATTGGGTATTACAGAATGTTTTAAGGTATGGAATAATGTGGTAGTTATCAACAGGAACCATCATTAGCTCTTTACATGTTTTTTTCACAGACATCTAATTGTAATTTCACAGTTAATGAGGCCAAGGGTCCAAGACAAAAGCAACTCTGAGTTCATCACTTCTGAAGTTAATCCACATTATAGTTAACATGCAGAGTTGATTTGGTCCTTACTTTATACCCAGTGACGTGTGAAGGGAGAATCCCTAAAGGTTTCAGGACTATAATCCAAGGAAGGTAACTACCAAATTATTCCATACAAGGAATTTCTTGATGGAAAATCAAGGTCTTTAACTGTATGATGAGATCGAATCGGTCTGTCTTTGGTGATTGAACTGACTGGTTTCATCTCTGGTCCAGCTTTCAACTGTGGCCTGGCTCAGATGAATGGACTGTACATGAGCAGGCACACACAATCAGAGCATTCACCGTCTCATCTCTGGGTGATGGGATGTTGCATTGATCTGACAGAAGGAAATGTTTGAAACACTCACTTAGCTACACGCGCTTGTGCTTCCTACAGCCTGACTGACCCACACTAATCACCCCAGATCTCTCCCTGATATAACGCTACACACAGAATCTCATTTATATGCAATACACTGGAGGGGAAATTAAGGTCTCCTTGAGAGTATTGTAGTTTGCTTCATTAAATTGTTCGTAGTTCACCTGATTTGTCTTTTGTGAAAGGATAATACTCAAAATGTCTATTGACATTTTATTGTAGCAGGTTTCATTCCATCATTGTTGTCACATTGTCAATAGAGCATTGATAACTGCGTATCAGCTTCCTACAGTAGGGTTGGCTTGCTGTACCGTACTGTTATTATTAGGATGTATGTAAAGCTACAATGCAGCAGCATCACACAGTGGGGAAGTATGTGGGAGGCAGCTATGACCCCTGGCTATTTCTGACAGATTTCAGCTCTCAAATCCCTGTGTAATTCAGGTGTGAATAACAGCTTGATTGTACTGTACATTCACTTTCTTTACCAGTGGATAACAGACACCTTTACAGTATAGGTATAGCAATATTGCAAAAAATTCAATTGGTTAAGAGTAATTCTTGAATTCAAGTAACTCTCCTCTCTGCCATGTTAGGTATTCAACTCACTTCTCCTAATATCCTCCTCTCTAGGGTCAGCAGTGGAAAATATCAGCTCACAGACAGTACTTCTGGACAAGTCCTTCAGTATCTCTGCATTATCATTCATCACAGAACACAATTCTCAGAGTATGAACTCAAACAACTATCCTCTTCACTGTGTTTGGTATTCAACACACTTCCCCTTCCACCTCATGAAATGTTAAGCCGTCCACCTAGTAGCTCTGAAAACAGCCTCATCCATTCAGTTGTACTAGCTAACACATCTGTTGTGTGAACCATCTTGCCAAAGGGTAGGTCTTCCAAAGTATTAACAAACAGTTGATTCAGATTAGTCATCCTTTTGGGGTAATGGCCACTTTGAATTAAAAAGACACTAAGTATCCACGCAGTTTGGATCATTGTAAAAAATAACCAAATGTTTTAAAAAATCTGAATACAAATTAGGAGGAATCTAATTGCACTATTAAGTGTATTTGACCATGGCATGGGAGTAACATATATTCATATTACTTATCATGAACATAACAATTATTCAAATTCTGTAAGTGGTTTATGTACAGGTAACTGCCAAAATAATGGAATCGTCAACATAAAGTATCTTAATAGGGCATTGGGCCACCACGAGCCACCAGAACAGCTTCAATGTACCTTGGCATAGATTCTACAAGTGTATGGAACTCTGTTGGAGGGATGTGACACCATTCTTCCAAGAGAAATTCCATCATTTGCTGATGGTGGTGGAAAACGCCATCTCAGGCACTGCTCCAGAATCTCCCATAAGTGTTCAATTGGGTTGAGATCTGGTGATTGAGACGGCCATGGCATACAGTTTACGTCGTTTTCATGCTCATCAAACCATTCAGTGACCACTTGTGCCCTGTGGATAGGGGATTGTCATCCACTCCCATCAGGATAGAAAGGATTCAACGTAGGTTGAACGTTTACCTTGCCCTCTTAGGGGTTGAGTGGACCTAAACCATGGCAGGAAAATAAACTCCACAGCATAACAGAGCTACCAGAACCCTCATTTACTCATGTGTTTCCATTATTTTGGCAGTTACCTGTATATTAGTTGTGTGCATGCACTGTTCATTTTCATTTTTACAATGACAAGATAATAATAATAAATATAATCTAATAATCTAATAAAATTGGGCATCTATTTGTTCCTTGTGAAAATGTTTATGCATGTTGACAATTAATTTAATGAACCATAAATTATTCAGAACATTAAATGTATATTGCCACATTAATTACATCAATAATATACATACAGATGAATCTTAACCAGAACAAAAACTACCATGAAGTCTGTTTATTAAGCTTTCCCTAGACTGAAATACAAACAATCAATAAAATTAAAGTAGGTTGTTATGCAGCCTTTATTTCAGACACATTGGCACTTAATTAACTGACTGCTTTATGTTCTCCTTTTTATTGAAAATTTAATGACACAATTAGGAACCAGTGGGCAACTTAATTCCCCTCCTCAGCAGGGCTGGAGCAGAATGTCATTTGAGGAGCGTACAGTCAGTCATCCCTACTCCCGTTCCCTTTCTTCGGCGCTCGACGTCGCCAGTCTACAAACCACCAGTCCTGGCAACCCACATTACGCACACCTGGCAACCATCATTAAGCACACCTGCTCCCCTTCGTTAAGCACATCTGGACTTCAAAATTACCTTGATTTACTTCCCCTTTATTTAGCTCTCAGCAGCCTCAATCTTCAGGTAGTATTGGCTTTGTTTACGTTCAGTACGCTACTTCTGTTTTGATATTCTTCATGTTTCTTATTATTAAACTCACCTTCTGCACCTGCTTCCTGACTCCCTGTGTATACGTTACATACAGAGAGCAGTATGACTGACCATGATGGAGTCATACAGTTGAAGTCTGAAGTTTACATACACTTAGGTTGGAGTCATTAAAACTCATTTTTCAACCACTCCCAACATTTCTTGTTCACAAACTATAGTTTTGGCAAGCTGGTTAGGACATATACTTTGTGCATGACACAAGTAATTTTCCCAACAATTGTTTACAGACAGATTATTTCACTTGTAATTCCCTGTAACACAATTCCAGTGGTTCAGAAGTTTACATACACTAAGTTGACTGTTCCTTTAAACAGTTTGGAAAATTCCAGAAAATGACGTCATGGCTTTATAAGCTTCTGTTTGGCTAATTGACATAATTTGAGTCAATTGTAGGTGTAGCGGTGGATGTATTTCATGGCCTACCTTCAAACTCAGTGCCTCTTCGCTTGACATCATGGGAAAATCAAAAGAAATCAGCCAAGACATCAGAAGAAAATTGTAGACCTCCAAAAGTCTGGTTCATCCTTTGTAGCAGTTTCCAAACGCCTGAAGGTACCACGTTCATTTGTACAAACAATAGTAAGCATAAATACCATGGGACCACGCAGCTGTCATATCGCTCAGGAAAGAGACGCATTCTGTCTCCTAGAGATGAACGTACTTCGGTGCGAAAAGTGCAAATCAATCCCAGAACAACAGCAAAGGACCTTGTGAAGATGCTGGAGGAAAAAGGTACAAAACTATCTATGTCCACAGTAAAACGAGTCCTATATTGACATAACCTGAAAGGCAGCTCAGCAAGGAAGAAGCCACTGCTCAAAAACTGAGCATGAAGTAACATGTGGTAACATGTGGTAGTAACATGTTGTTGTGGGGGTGCTTTGCTTCAGGAGGAACTGATGCTGTTCACAAAATAGATGGCTTCATGTGGAAGGAAAATTGTTTGGATATATTGATGCATCGTCTCAAGACATCAGTCAGGAAGTTAAAGCTTGGTCGCAAATTGGTCTTCCAAATGGACAATGACCCCAAGCATACTTCCAAAGTTGTGGCAAAATGGATTAAGGACAACAAAGTCAAGGTACTGGAGTGGCCATCACAAAGCACTGACCTCAATCCTATAGAAAATGTGTGGCCAGAACTGAAAAAACATGTGTGAGCAAGGAGGCCTACAAACCTGACTCAGTTACACCAGCTCTATCAGGAGGAATGGACCAAAATTCACCCAACTTATTGTGGGAAGCTTGTGGAAGGCCACCCAAAATGTTTGACCCAAGTTAAACAATTTCAAGGCAATGCTACCAAATACTTATTGAATGTATGTCAGCTTCTGACCCACTGGGAATGTGCTGAAAGAAATAAAAGCTGAAATAAATCATTCTCTCTATTATTATTCTGACATTTCACATTCTTAAAATGAAGTGGTGATCCTAACTGACACAAGACAGGGAATTTTTACTAGGATTAAATGTCAGGAATTGTGAAAAACTGAGTTGAAATGTATTTGGTTAAGGTGTATGTAAACTTCCGACTTCGACTGTATATAACCTGCTCTTCGCACATAAACAAAAGCATACAAAATGGCCCAAAGCAACTAAATTTCACTTTATGGCTTTGTAACTAAATGTATTAAGATTTGAAGATGTGTCCTCTCCACTCTCTCAAATACCACCCTCACTAATTGTCTGAAGTATGAACATAATCCAGTGGCAGAGCAGGGGTACTGTATGCAGTACTGTATGTAGTACTGTATGCAGTACTGTATGCATCTCATTGAGCAGGTCCATATATAATGGTTCAGAATTCTACTGTAATGATCAGGATGGAGGTTTGAGCAATCAACCAAGATGAATATGATGAATGGTACTGTACAAATCAATATATCAGTAATGGATCAATACATCTTAAATGATACCTCAACTCCTGTAATGTGGAAGAAGAATCCTTCTCTCCAGTTTGAGTTATTTACCCATTGTGAATATGCATTATGCATGACGGAAAATCCATCCTGCCTCTGCCTGGGCACACTCTCAAATTCTGTTGCTGTAATTTTGAGACGCAGCACATCAATCATGGTACTGTTGAAATATGTGCAGAAAATACCTAGACCTCTCTATCCATCACTAGTTTTACAATAAACTGGGGAGCAAAGTTTTATTGTGGATGAACTTGGAAGGGACATCTGGGTGCAGTAGCCTTCCTTTTTATATATCCAACAGCAGTCAGTAATTCATTATTGCAATCAGGAGCAATACTAACTGCAAAATAATTATAGTGCTACAATACTAACACTAAAATAATATCAACTCTAAAACAAACCTCAATAAAACACTCGTCCCTATCTGTCTACTACAGTAACTGAGGTTCTTTTGTTATTCTGTCCGGGCACTCAAAGATCTGTGAAGAAAAAGGAGAGGATGAATTTGACCGCTCCACTCTGCTGAAGAGCCTTTGATGGGCTCTTCAGGGGAAAATCAATGAAGTGTTACCGCTAGTTCAGTCACAACTGAGAGTCAAGACAATAACACACATCAATACTATAGGTGCTCCAAGACAAAGCAATAAGAGCACATTCGCAGGATGGGAAATGTAGGCCATTCATGTCTTACTTGTCTTTATTGATAGATGCTTTGTCGTTCTGGAATGTTTTGTAGAAAGAATGTACAGTAGACAAATTCATATTTTCTAGTAGGTTTTGCAGCACGGCTCTGCTTGTTACAAGCAAACTGAGCAGACCTGATAACAGATATCAAGGGCCAGAGAAATGAAAGCCTTCCATTCTGCAAAAATCTGTAAAGTAACTAAGTTTGAATCAATAATCATCTTGTCATTGGAAGGGAGAACAAAAAATACATTGCTTCATCAATAGTATTTCTATGTGGTCTAGCTGTAACTTCAGACAAGAAAGCAAAGGACTCTAAATCAAATCAAATTTTATTTGTCACATACACATGGTTGGCAGATGTTAATGCGAGTGTAGCGAAATGCTTGTGCTGCTAGTGAAGTATCTAACACTTGTGCTGCTATCTAACAAGTAATCTAACAATTCCCCAACAACTACCTAATACACACAAATCTAAAGGGGTGAATGAGAATATGTACATGTAAGTATATGGATGAGCGATGGCCGAGCGGCATAGGCGAGGTGCAATAGATGGTATAAAATACAGTATATACAGATATGTAAACATTATTAAAGTGGCATTATTTAGAGTGCATCGTATAAAGTGACTAGTGATCTATTTATGAAAGTGGCCAGTGATTGGGTCTCATTGAACGCAGCAGCCTCTCTGAGTTAGTGATTGCTGTTTAGCAGTCTGATGGCCTTGAGATAGAAGTCTCTGGGTCCCATCTTTGATGTACCTGTACTGACCTCGCCTTCTGGATGGTCATGGAGGGCAGGTAGTTTGCGATACAGCCTGACAGGATGCTCTTGATTGTGCATCTGTAAAGGTTTGTCAGGGTTCTGGGTGACAAGCCAAATTTCTTCTGCCTCTTGAGGTTGAAGAGGCGCTGCTGCACCATTTCAGTTTGTCTGTCATGTGCACGCGCTGGGAACTTAGAACTTTCCACCTTCTCCACTGCTGTCCTTTTGATGTGGATAGGGGGTGCTCCCTCTGCTGTTTCCTGAAGTCCATGATCATCTCCTTTGTTTTTTTGACGTTGAGTGAGAGGTTGTTTTCCTGACACCACGCGCTGACTGTCCTCACCTCCTCCCTGTAGGGTGTCTCATCGTTGTTGGTGATCAAGCCCATTACCGTTGTGTCGTCTGCAAACTTGATGATTGAGTTGGAGGCGTGCATGGCCACGCAGTCGTGGGTGAACAGGGAATACAGGAGGGGGCTGAGCACGCACCCTTGTGGGGCCCCAGTGTTGAGGGTCAGTGAAGTGGAGGTGTTGTTTCCTACCTTCACCACCTGGGGGTGGTCCATCAGAAAGTCCAGGAGCCAATTGCACAGTGTGGGGTTGAGACCCAGGGCCTCCAGCTTGATGATGAGCTTGGAGGGTACTATGGTGTTGAATGCTGAGCTGTAGTCAATGAACAGCATTCTTACATAGGTATTCCTTCTGTCCAGATGAAATAGGGCAGTGTGCAGTGTGATGGTGATGGCGTCGTCTGTGGACCTGTTGGTGCGGTATGCAAACGGAAGTGGGTCTAGGGTGGACGGTAAAGTGGAGGTGAGATGGTCCTTGACTAGTCTCTCAAAGCACGTCATGATGACAGAACGGGGTGGTAGTCATTTAGTGTCATGAGAATTATGTTGTCAAAGTTCATAACCCAAATCAATTATACTACTCAGTCTGCAACCCAGAATTTGTAAGATACTGTCAAGACCCGGTTACGAACTCGGGTCTCCGGTGTGAGAACCAGTCACTTAGCAAACTGAGCTACTAATAGTCGGCAGAACCGAGAAGATGAGGCAGACACAGCAGTACTTGAGACCGTTTTTTATAAAGTAAAAAGGAAAGTTCTTCAGGCAAAAATATAAATCCACAATGTCAAAAGTAATTCCAAGAGAACAAAGGTAATCCTCCAAGTCAAAAGGTAAATCCACAAGGTGGTAGGTACAGCAGAAAAAGCCTCAAAAGATAATCAAAAATAAATAAACGAGAACAAAAACAGAGTACCACAAGAGAGTCCAACTGGAGCAACAAATGTTCACAGCATCGCTGGGGCTGGGTGCCAACATTCAAACACAGAGCAAAGAACTGAGGGTTTAAATACATTCAAGGGAAACGAGGCACAGGTAATAACTGGGAACAAGGGAAAACAAAAGGGTCAAAAAGCACAACGGGGGCATCTAGTGGCAAAAAACGGAACAACCCTGGCCAAATCCTGACAGATACTGGTTGAAATGAAACAGACAGAGGCCCAGCTACGATAGTCAGAAAGTTTATTTACAAGAGCACTGGTTAGTTGTACAAAACCATTCATTTTATACTGGCTTCTTACGCACATACTTTCACACACAAACAGACTCCTTACGCACATACAGTACTTACACACACAAACATTAAGGATCCTACATACATACTGTCCTACTACCCAGCCGACAAAGATTAGGTGAGGCCGTGAGAATCACTCCGCGTCCTCCCTCAAGATAGGGAGACCGTGTGAAGTACCCCCCGTCCCTTCCTCAATCTTTCAGAGGCCCCTAGCCAGGTCAGCACTGAATTCTGCTAAGACAGTCTGTGTTTAAGATACCATAGAGACATATTGTACAATTATATTGTTTTACTCTAATTCTGATTAAAACTACACACATCATGACTGAAACTACACACATCATTAATTATAATTTTATAATTCTGATCAATTTCACTGTCCTTATTAGAGGTCAACCGAATATGATTTTTTCAACGCCGATACCGATTAATGGAGGACCGATTTAAAAATCGGCTGATTTAAAAATATAAAAAATGTATTTGTAATACTGACAATTACAACAATACTGAATTAACACTTATTTTAACTTAATGTAATACATCAATAAAATCAATTTAGCCTCAAGTAGATAATGAAACATGTTCAATTTGGTTTAAATAATGCAAAAACAAAGTGTTGGAGAAGAAGGTAAAAGTGCAATATGTGCTTTGTAAGAAAGCTAACGTTTCAGTTCCTTGCTCAGAACATGAGAACATATGAAAGCTGGTGGTTCCTTTTAACATGAGTCTTCAATATTCCCAGGTAAGAAGTTTTCGGTTGTAGTTATTATAGGACTATTTCCCTCTATACCATTTGTATTTCATTAACCTTTGACTATTGGATGTTCTCATAGGCACTTTAGTATTGCCAGTGTAACAGTATAGCTTCCGTCCCTCTCCTCGCTCCTCCCTGGGCTCGAACCAGAAACACAACGACAACAGCCACCACATCGAAGCGTTACCCATGCAGAGCAAGGGAAACAACCACCCCAAGGCTCAGAGCGAGTGAAATTTGAAATGCTATTAGCGCTCGCTAACTAGCCAGCCATTTCACTTCGGTCACACCAGCCTCATCTCGGGAGTTGATAGGTTTGAAGTCATAAACAGCGCAATGCTTGACGCACAAGGAAGAGCTGCTGGCAAAACGCACAAAAGGCTTTCAACACTGGATCACACCTTATTTAATCAATCTACGATTGGCTTAGATCGGGCTGCTTGTAGCTGGTTTGAAAATTATTTAAAAGACAGAACACAGTGTGTACTTACTGACTGCGTTAAAATCAGGATTTCTGGACATAACAAAAGGTGTCCCACAGGGTTCGATTCTTGGTCCAGTTCTTTTCACTATTTATATTAACAGCATTGGTCTATCTGTACAAAACTATAACTTTCATCTGTACGCAGATGACACTGTTGTATAAGCTACTGCCCCTACGGCACCTCAGCCTCTGTTGATTCTTCAATCTGCTTTTACTACCTTGCAGAAAGCCTTGTTGGACTTGAAGTTGGTACTAAATGCTGGTTAAACCAAGTACATGCTTTTTTCCAAATCATGTAATAATGTAACTGATGATTTGTGCATAAGTACGTTAGATGGTGCCACCACTGATCGTGTCCCCGCCTATAAATATCTGGGCATCTGGATTGATGAAAAGCTATCTTTTAAAAATGAAGTTTGGCTTCTTCGATTGGAGTAGGGCTTGCCTTTCATTAAATAGTAGAAAACAGATAATTCAGTCTACATTAATTCCTGTAATAGATTATGGTAGTATTATATAAATGACTGCAGCTACCAGTGTTTTGAAGCCCTTGGACACAATTTATCACAGCGCACTTCGTTTTATAACATCTGACAGTTTTGACACCACTGTATCCTTCATCATAAAGTTAGTTGGACCTTGATAAAAACTCATAGGTCACTTCATTATTCTGTTTTTGTTTATAAAGCCTTACTCAGAAAACTACCAATTTACTTGATATCATTGTTGAAATGTACTGTAGAAACTCGGATTACAACACTAGGTCAGAGGGTGGGTTAATGCTGGAGACTCCACGTGTATCCACAGAGTTGTGTAAATCTGCCTTTTCCTACCAGGCCCCTGTCAGGTGGAATAAACTCCAGGTAACGTTTCATTTGGATGTGTTGTTGTCTCTGGGTCAGTTTAGGAGAAAGTGATTATTATATAGATAAATGTGTTTGTTTTGTTTGATTGTTTATGTGTATATAATATTAGCTATTTAATTAATTTTGTGTTTTAAATTGTGTATAATTGTATTTTCTGTATTGTTCCCAGGGCACATTTGCAAATGAGGCCTAGGTTTCAATGTATTTTTCCCTGGTTAAATAAATAAATCAAATAAAAAACGCGGAAGGCTTAGGCCCTTATTTGTTTAATTAAAATACAGAAGATATTGTTTCCTTTTAAGCATAATTAGTCCTAAGAGACGGAATTTGCCCATCAGTGCTCCTTTCCTAAGAAAACAAACAAGAGGTGCTCAACACCGCTGCTCAACACCACTGCTAGCTGTTTATATTTCCGTGGGGAGGAATATTGTTGACTTGCTGCTGTCAGCCTCAGAGGGAAATGGAGGCAGCAGGACAATCTCTTCACGCTGCAGTCAGATGACAGGTCGATTGTGCTTCTATCCCATTGACTGCCATTTGAGGGTGGGATCTAAAAGAAACAACATGTTAACCGGTCATAACCAGATAGACACTGACTGAAGTTGCCATTGGGCAATAACTCCTACAGTACCCTCATATCATTAGTGTACTGTCTGTGTGGTGATGAAAAACAAATGGTTTTGGGAAAGGTTATGAGTTTACGTAGCATGTGAAGACCAGAGGACAGTTGTTTTCACAAGGTGGCTTGAAAACTGTGGCACTCACTCAAAGTGCTTTTTATGTACAATATGGCCATCAATTTTTTCCCCGACATTTTAATTGCAGTGTATCAGTAAGAGGCTGCAGAACTGGGCCAATCATCCCCATTAGCCCTACTGTATAATAAAGTGATTATAACAGATTCCCTTCTTCCAAAGTGGATCGAATGGCCTTTAATTGATACATTAATTACTAATAGTCCATTTTTCACCCTATTCTGTTGCAGTATTCTGTAAGAGGGATGGGACAGGAGCTAGCTAGAATTCCTTAGCTACTAATGTAATGTTCAATGTTTTTCTCTGATAAAATATTGTCATGCAACAGCACCTACAGTATAGGTTGAATATTTTTGATTAATATCCATACAGTATCATGATGGGAGAGAATACTGCGTTGGAATTCATTTCTGCGCACAAATGGTCAAAAAGATGACAGTGGAAAAAGGTTCAGTGACAGTAATCGAAAAATGGTCCTCCGATTTCCATCATTTAAAAGGGTCATCCATTCCCTTACTGTCCTTCCCATCTTTATGATCATGTCAAGTCAGTGGACCACAGGAACAGTAGCTGCTGCTTCAGCAACAGCTAACGGGGACCCTAATAAAATACTAAACATTAACACATACTGTATGATATGAAAATCCTGTCTAAGTATAATTCCATCATTATTTGGATAAGAAACTCATGAAGAGGTTAAATCTCAATCTAAGTTAATTCTCAACATACTATATTTCTTTCCTTGTGGATGTCTGAACCGTGACTTGAATTGTTTTACTCTTATCTCTAACTCTCCAAAAGAAGAGTCTGAGTGGGCGGAGAGCTTATATTCATGAGCTCGCCTTGACTGACAGCACTTTGAAACGCCCTTGTGGTGGTTGCCAGGTAACAAGGTAAACAATGGCAACATGTTATTGCTGACAAGGTAAACAATGGGTCACATGTCATTACCAGCATAAATAGTATGCCACTCCATACAGCAAAATACTATCGTGCTCAACAGAACTGATCATGGACTGTTGGATATCAGACAAACAGCAGCAATACACAATATTTGTAACTAATTAAGGAATACAGTTGACTGATACACTTCTTCACAATAATTAGACAAGAAGGAGTCACCTTAGAAGCTTAGATAAAAGGGAATGTACATGAAAACAGCATACAATAAGTGTACTGGACAAATATTCGTGCCTCTGTAAATGACTATGTTCAGAATTGTATCTATTGATCAGACATTTATTGGACCATATAAAATAGGCCAGCCAAAACATTGATCACCCTAGTGAGCAGGACCCATTGATCCATACGATTTGTAACACTAATCTCCCGTCTGCATGCTTGAATTTTTTTTTAAAGTAACAAAATGTGATATCATATAAGATAAAACTGAATTACTTTTAGGAAATGGCTTTAGGAAATGCAACTAAATACAGACATTGATGGGGAGGGGAGCGGGGGAGGGGATCCATGCACCCCGCTTCAATGAAGCAGTCTTCAGTCACCCCCAAGATTGAAGCGGGAGACCAATCCAGCTATATCCTCCTCCATGTCAGGCCTCACACTGCTCAGACAAGGGTCCTGGCATGGACAGCTAGCACAGCTTCCCCACATACGATGCTGGATCAAGGGTGACCTCATTGAATGGCAGATCCAGGAGCCTAGTTACCTAGCCTATATTTAACCTTTATTTAACTGTAATATTTTTGAAAAGGAAACATTTGTTAAATGGTAGTGACTTTAATTTCCTTTTATTTACTGGTCTGAGTTATGATGCTGTATATTTGTTCATGTAGTGATCTAGTCATTCTAAAATGTGTTTTCTGGTGTTTTTGAAGTACTCAATTTGAAATATGCCAGCACTTTTAGTGAAACTTTTCAATGTTTGTATTTGGAGTTTTTGTGTGCCTGAAATGCTCAATGGATGCAGATTTGAAATTAATAACGACACTACATGGCCAAAAGTATGTGGACAGCTGCTAGTCGAAAGTCTCATTCCAAAATCATGGGCATTAATATGGAGTTGGTCCCCTTTGCTGCATTAACAGCCGCCACTCTTCTAGGAAGGCTATCCACTAGATATTGGAAAATTGCTGTGTGGACTTGCTTCCATTCAGAACACAAGAGCATTAGTGAGGTCGGGCACTGATGTCGGGCTATTAGTCCTGGATTGCAGACAGCATTCCAATTCATCCCAAAGGTGTCCGATGGGGTTGAGGACAGGGCTCTGTGCAGGCCAGTCATGTTTTTCCACATCGATCTCTCTTTGTACACGGGGGCATTGTCATGCTGAAACAGGAAAAGGCCTTCCCCAAACTGTTGCCACAAAGTTGGAAGCACAGAATCATTTAGAATGTCACTGTGTCCTGTAGCGTTAAGATTTCCCTTCACAGGAAATAAGCGGCCTAGCCCGAAACATGTAAAAACACCCCCAGGCCATTATTCCTCCTCCACCAAACTAGTTGGCAGTACGCATTCGGGCAGGTAGCATTCTCCTGGCAAACACCAAACCCAGATTTGTCCGTTGGACTGCCAGATGGTGAACCGTGATTCATCACTCCAGAGAACGCGTTTCCACTGCTCCAGAATCCAATGGCAGAGAGCTTTACACCACTCCAGCCAATGCTTTGCTCGTGACGGTTCCACGTTAAAAGTCACTGAGCTCTCCAGTATGGGCCATTTCACTGCCAATCTTTGTCTATGGAGATTGTGTGCTCGATTTTATACACCTGTCAGCAACGGGTGTTGCTGAAATAGCCGAATCCACTCATTTGAAGGGATGTCCACATACTTTCAAATGCTGACATAGTGTATGTCAGCATCTGCAAAGCCATTATGGTTGAGTACATGGTTTTGAACTGGAATGTAAATTGAACAGCAGAATATATCCTAATATGTGCCTTTAACTTATCTTATTTGTCTGGATTAAAGATGACCAAGTGAGGTACAGTATATGGCAGCAGAGAGGTAGAGGTTGCAGATGGGATGTTACCAATGACTGGCTGGCTCTTCCACTGTCTGAAAAATGAGCCTTTACTGTAGGAACATTTCCACTCCACAGACAAGAATGTTCCCCTCATGAATTTTGTGACATTGCACGCCCCAGATGGGGCAGTCTTGGAAAAGTTCCAACAGGCAATCCTCATACACAATGTATTTTGGTATGTCCTACATGGATTTCAGGGGTCATGTGTGGGGAAAATAACGCACGCACGCACACACACACACACACACACACACACACGCGCGCACACACGCACGCACACACGCACACACGCACACAAAGGACTCAATAAATCTCCCAACTCGCCAAAAATTGTCAATCATGGAACTAACCTACTTGAAGGTAACAGAATTCACTGTTGCCTCTAGTGGCCGGTTTCCACATTATCTCCTGATGTTCTCAGACATGAATGGACGTTAAATATTGACTTGTATCACAGGTAACCGGCCCGTATCAGAATTTATTAGAGTAACTGTCAAATCCTTGCTTCCTCCCATCACCGTTGTCTCTATTATTCACAACCTCTCTAAGCACGATGGATGAGAGGATCAAATGTCTATCCACTTAGATCTCCTCCTCCAATGAGCAATGACATTGAGACGAGGAATTGAGGACACGTGGATAGGAGTAAATAAGTATTTGATGTCTAGTGTAGAGACACTGAGAGCAGTGTCACAACCAGTCCCAATTCACTCCCCAGCCCTCCCCTTTTGCCCTAATCCTTTACTGTTTGTTGATATGTAAGGTGTAAACAATATGATGCAAGCTCCTCTAGTACTTTGACCTATCCACACTATTCAGATCTGGAAACATTGAAGTGTTCGGGACAAGGGGAAGTGGGGGGATTTGGGACTGGTAGTTCCTCTTCCAATACCAAGGCCATGGTAGAGGATAATAGAGAATATCTACAGATCCATCAAGATTTACAGTAGCTTACTGTTTAATTGGAGATTCATCCAAGCAACTGTCAAAGAAGCCACAGCCACAGTTGCATTATCTAACTTTAGCCCCCCGATCCCCGCAAAATGTTGGCTACCGTGTTAAACTCATCAAACTCTGATACTTACATTTGTGGTCAGCACTTGCAAGATCCACTGTCAATGAAGGTATAACATCCGTCTTCAGGATTGGCTTCCTGGCAAGACTCATCGTATGCTCTCCCCTATTGATAAAGCAACTTCGCTCTAAATGTACACTGCATACACGTGACATGATTGTAATTTTCAGTGCAGATTTTTCACCTGAAACGAAAAGCAGCACCTGCTCTCTGATGTCTTCATTCTTCGGAAAATAGTTTAAAGTTGAATTTACACTATGGCATCGAGTCACAACACAGTGTGATGTTGCCGACGTGCTGGTAAGTAGCTTGCTAGCTAACACACTACAGATGAAAGGTGAAAGGTTACTAGTGACTTTGGCTGTATATTCTGCTTGAGCTAGCTAACTTCCAGTTTGTAAACAAAGTCAAAGAAGGCATAGGTACACATGTGATGATGGTTTTAAGGCGGTACATATTTAAATGAGTTAAGATGATAAGACGCTACCATTGGTGTATTACATTTCTTGGCTTTGTGTGACATTGCATAAAGCCCGGAAGTAAATCCTTGGTAATGCCTGCCTCCTGAATCCAAGTGTTTGACACAGGGGAAGGGGACCTGTACCTTTATGATAAAACTTTATCAATGTACTAGCTACAGTCATTTTTCATTCTTGCGTCACCCTACTTTGAACTTGCTTCATAGAAAAACCTGATTTTCACTGTTCGGGACCTTTAATACTCTGAATTGAATTGATATATTTTCTATATGAATCATCATCCTTTTATCATTGCAGACATGTTTATCTAGAAAACAAGTCAGGAATTCGATCAGAAATTGTTGTCACGTTTTATTCCTTTGGCTTGTTTTTAAAAGCAAAGCAAACACATTCCCAGAATGTAATAAATGAAACCTAAAAGAGTTCACTTTGTTGATCTGCTTGAGTGGAACTTATTCAGCACATATCCTGCAATGCTGTGACTGTGAGGGCACTCATTTATATTCAGAGAGAAATATGATGTGTTAAAAAGAATCAGCGCCGCAGAGTTTAATAGATCACAGATTGAGGGAGCATAATTATAACCTAGTGTGACACGCATCACCTGACTATGATTGTGCCCAGGTGCGTCTTGTTATTGTGTGATACGGTTTTTCCCTATAAAATACCAGCATTTCCCTGTGCCCAGCAGATTCCCATTATTCACAAAGGTTGCATTTCGCTACACCCGCAATAACATCTGCTAAATATGTGTTTGTGACCAATAAAATTGGATTTGATTTGAGGAGACCTAGCTAAGCTTCCTTGGTCGGTGCTGCTCTCTGTCAACCAGTAACTAACAATTGAAATGCATTCCTCATCAATCATTTGGAAAACACAACAAGGATCAGGCCAGATTTTATCCACCATCTATAGTATATGTACCTTAAATGTAAATTGTTATGGTAATACAGTCATTGAACTGTCAGTATTTTACTGAGCTGAGTGCAGGCTATTCATCTTTTCACCAATTCATTTTTGTTGTTGTTGATACAGACATGTTCATTGCAAAGTTGAAAATATGTTAAATATAATTTATGTACAATGTAATTACGGTATCTATAGTTGAAAATGTATAATCTATATTAAATATCTATATACAATTTAAATATCTATATTTGAATATCTATATACATGTAAATATCTATAGTTGAATATCTATATACAATGTATGTAAATATCTATAGTTCAAAATGTATAATCTATGCGAATTAATGTACAGTTTTCATAATAATCTATAAACTAGTGGTAGGATGACATTTCACTGTGTGACTGTGACACATTTGGCATGGCTTGTATCTGAAAAATAGGTGCTTCATTTTCACATCCCTACCAAACTGAATATAATGATGGGGTTATGACATAAGGAAACAGATCCGTAGGAGGGGTGCTTTTAAGGTTCAGCACTGTGTTCTTAATTGTGTTGTTGCCATGGACAAGTGGCTCGTCT
Source organism: Oncorhynchus kisutch (assembly GCF_002021735.2). NCBI lineage: Eukaryota > Metazoa > Chordata > Actinopteri > Salmoniformes > Salmonidae > Oncorhynchus > Oncorhynchus kisutch. The sequence goes on along the minus strand of NC_034190.2, from coordinate 72,955,354 downwards.
CCCCCTCACTTCCTCTTTCCGGAGACCATATTATAGTGTGACCCTGTTAGACTGTCTCATTTAGCATATTCAATTAACTCACTGTACTATATGTCTGCTTCCCAAATTAGCACCCTATTCCCTATGTAGTGATCGACTAGAAGTTTTTAATAGACTTCTAATAAAATGCCAAGCCATTCAAGGAAAACCATAGCACACTGGTTATCTTTGCTCCACAAACAATTTAATGGAGCTCACACCAGGTCTATACAGTCGTGGCCAAAAATATTAATTTTCACAAAGTCTGCTGCCTCAGTGTCTTCAGATATTTTTGTCAGATTTTACTATGGAATACTGAAGTATAATTACAAGCATTTTATAAGTGTTAAAGGCTTTTATTGACAATTACATGAAGTTGATGCAATATAAAGAGTCAATATTTGCAGTGCTGACCCTTCTTTTTCAAGACCTCTGCAATCCGCCCTGGCATGCTGTCAATTAACTTCTGGGCCACATCCTGAGTGATGGCAGCCCATTCCTGCATAATCAGTGCTTGGACTTTGTCAGAATTTGTGGGTTTTTGTTTGACCACCAGCCTCTTGAGGATTGTCCACAAGTTCTCAATTGGATGAATGTCTGGAGAGTTTCCTGGCCATGGACCCAAAATATCTATGTTTTGTTCCCCGAGCCACTTAGTTATCACTTTTGCCTTATGGCAAGTTGCTCCATCATGCTGGAAAAGGCATTGTTTGTCGCCAAACTGTTCCTAGATGGTTGGGAGAAGTTGCTCTCGGAGGATGTGTTGGTACCATTCTTCATTCGTGGCTGTGTTCTTTGGCAAAATTGTGAGTGAGCCCACTCCCTTGGCTGAGAAGCAACCCCACACATGAATGGTCTCAGGATGCTTTTACTGATGGCATGACACAGGACTGATGGTAGCGCTCACCTTGAAAAAAGCAATCGGAACAATCGGAAAGGGGATTCATCAGAGAAAATTACTTTACCCCAGGCCTCAGCAGTCCAATCCCTGTACCCTTTGCAGAATATCAGTCTGTCCCTGATGTTTTTCCTGGAGAGAAATGTTTTCTTTGCTGCCCTTCTGGACACCAGGCCATCCTCCAAAAGTATTTTCCTCACTGTGTGCGCAGATGCACTCACACCTGCCTGCTGCCATTCCTGAACAAGCTCTGTATTGGTGGTGCTCCAATCCTGCAGCTGAATCAACTTTAGGAGATGGTCCTGGCACTTACTGGACTTTCTTTGGCGCCCTGAAGCCTTCTTTACAATAATTGAACCGCTCTCCTGAAAGTTCAAATCAAATCAAATCAAATTCATTTATATAGCCCTTCGTACATCAGCTGATATCTCAAGGTGCTGTACAGAAACCCAGCCTAAAACCCCAAACAGCAAGCAATGCAGGTGTAGAAGCATGGTGGCTAGTAAAAACTCCCTAGAAAGGCCTAAACCTAGGAAGAAACCTAGAGAGGAACCAGGCTATGAGGGGTGGCCAGTCCTTTTCTGGCTGTGCCGGGTGGAGATTATAACAGAACATGGCCAAGATGTTCAAATGTTCATAAATGACCAGCATGGTCAAATAATAATAATCACAGGCAGAACAGTTGAAACTGGAGCAGCAGCACGGCCAGGTGGACTGGGGACAGCAAGGAGTCATCATGCCAGGTAGTCTTGAGGCATGGTCCTAGGGCTCAGGTCCTCAGAGAGAGAGAAAGAAAGAGAGAAAGAAAGAATTAGAGAGAGCATACTTAAATTCACACAGGACACCGGATAAGACAGGAGAAGTACTCCAGATATAACATACTGACCCTAGCTCCCCGACACTACTGCAGCATAAATACTGGAGGCTGAGACATGAGGGGTCAGGAGACACTGTGGCCCCATCCGATGATACCCCCGGACAGGGCCAAACAGGGAGGATATAACCCCACCCACTTTGCCAAAGCACAGCCCCCACACCACTAGAGGGATATCTTCAACCACCAACTTACCATCCTGAGACAAGGCCGAGTATAGCCCACAAAGTTCTTGATGACCCAATAAATGGTTGATTTAGGTGCAATCTTACTGGCAGCAATATCCTTGCCTGTGAAGCCCTTTTTGTGCAAAGCAATGATGACGGCACTATTTCCTTGCAGCTAACCATGATTGACAGGAAGAACAATGATTGAGCACCACCCTCCTTATGAAGCTTCCAGTCTGTTTTTCGAACTCAATCAGCATGACAGAGTGATCTCCAGCCTTGTACTCGTCATCACTCACCCCTGTGTTAATGAGAGAATCACTGACAATCTGATGTCAGCTGGTCCTTTTGTGGCAGGGCTGAATGTTTTTGGGGGATTCAGTTCATTTGCAAGGCAAAGAGGGACTTTGCAATTAATTGCAATTCATCTGATCACTCTTCATAACATTTTGATGTATATGTAAATTGCCATCATACAAACTGAGGCAGCAGACTTTGTGAAAATGAATATTTGTGTAATTCTCAAAACGTTTGGCCATGACTGTACACCTGTCCTTCCCCACAACAACAAAAGGACACTGATGCTCAATACCCAAAGCCTGTGACTAGCCAGCCAGCATTGAGAAGCTTTTAAGATCCTTTTAACCTGGTGATCCAACAAAGCAGAATGATGGTGATATATTGTCCTGGAGGGAAAGTCAGTGACTGGAGGAAAGGAGAAAACAAACTCCAGGCTCCTTTTTATGAACCAATTATTACCATTCAAAGGAGTAGCCCCAGGTTCATGGCTAAAGTGAATGCACTTGACATGCTTTGATGTCTCAGGGTTCGGTTGGTGAGAGCAGCATGTGTATGTTGGATTCGGTCTGTTTGATCATTTAATTCCTATATATCCATTGTCAATGTTTACAATCAAAATGCAATTAAAAGTAGCAGATGTCTACATAGACTACATGATCATTTAATGATCAACATGTGAATAATTCATTTTTTTTATTTTTAAATCTAATATTTTTGACTGGCAGAAAGCATGTAGCAATTTATTCATGGTAATGTTGTAATAGTATATGCATAACAGCTCAGAACAATGAAGTGATGTGACCTTTGCAGGAACTCGACCAGCCTAATACACAGCCTGTTATACTAACGAGAAAGACAGATCTATTACAACAGCAGTGGAGTCACTCTTCTAGCTCTCCATTTCAAAAGGCAGACAGATTTGCAATTCAAATGTAATTTCAACTGCCGGTGCCAGCGCCAATGTTAATAATGGACGGCATAGTGTTTCAGTTGGAGTGTGTTTTTTAATTGGGCATCCAGCTTTCAGAATAATTGAAACAAGTGGTGTAACCATAACAATGTTCAGTGGTACTGCTTCTTACCATGATCATATTGCTGATTGGAAAAGCAATGTGCAATGATAAGACTGATTGAATGAATGAATGAATCAATATGTATGAATCTATTTTAGACTATGACAAGGGTAAAAGAGCCATATTACACTGAGTGTTCAAAATATTAAGGACACCTGCTTTCCATGACATAGAGTGGCTAGGTGGGAGCTATGATCCCTTATTGATGTCACTTGTTAAATCCACTTCAATCAGTGTAGATGAAGGGGAGGAGAGAGGTTAAATAAGGATTTTTAAGCCTTGAGACAATTGACATGGATTGTGTATGTGTGCCATTCAGAGGGTGAATGGGCAAGACAAAAGATGTAAGTGCATTTGAACAGGGTATGTTAGTAGGTGTCAGGCGTACAGGAACTGCAATGCTGCTGGGTTTTTCATGCTCAACAGTTTCCTGTGTGTATCAAGAATGGTCCACCATCCGAAGGACATCCAGCAAACTTGACACAACTGTGGGAAGCACTGGCGTCAACACGGGCCAGCATCCCTGTGGAACTCTTTCGACACCTTGTAGAGTCCATGTCCCGACGAATTGAGGCTGTTCTTAGGGCAAAAGGGGGGTGGAACTCAATATTAGGAAGGTGTTCCTAATGTTTTGTCCACTCAGTGTACTGTATAATGATGTCTAGATATGACTGGTGGGTTATACTGCTACACACTGAGAGGTTTTTATCTGTACCTGAGAGCAAATGTCACATGTAAAGATGTATGGCACCCATTTAGTCTGGATATGATCATGGGTGCGTTGGTAAATTCACTCTGGTGTGCCAGAGAGCGCTCAGAGTGCGCTCTGGGCATTCATAAATTCAGAGCGCTGTCAGATTGTCCTTTCGTATATTCAGAGTGTTTCACTCTCGGTGCGTTCAGAGAGCACACTAGAAGCTCTGGACAAGGAGTAGGGATGATCCGAGAATCTGCAAGAGTTCAATCCAATTTCAAAATGGCTGTGTCCGTAACGTCAAGATGTGATGGATGTGGCTATATTGATACACTTGAAGTTATAATTCAACATATTGCAAAATGTAATGGCAAAACAAACCAAGGAGACAATTTAGTTATGTAGAGTATGTATGTGTTCATGAAGATTGATGGTGTACATAATTTATTACGTTCACTTACTAGGTAAGCTAATGTTAGCTAGCTAGCTAACTTACATAACTTTAGCTAGCTAACATTAGCTAACATTAGCTAGCCCAGTTTCTCCATCCTTTAATTGATCTAGGGGTTGTTATCTTCAACCTAGTAATACAATAGCAATATAATTGCACTTTACTATGACAGTAGCCTTATATTGTTGTATTAAATGTTTATTTTGTAGAGTCAGGATCACTGCAGGAGCCAACCAGTGAGGGAGCCAGTGAGGGAGTCAGGGATTTAGGGAGCCAGCGAGGAAACCACATCAGTCAGTCAGTGAGCCATTGAGTCAGGGGTAGCAGGGTTCAACTGGGACCAGGCAGCGGTCCATCTCCTCATTGCGCTTTATGAAAAATATAGATTGAATTTCCATTCTTTAAAAATGATAAATAAGCTTCCTGGGAGCTCATAGCACTAGAAACGCAGAAAGAATGCCAACAGGTCATAGGCCCCCAATGTAACAACAAGTGGAAGGGCATGTTAAAAGTGTACCAGTTTTTTTCTGTTGCCTGTTTTGCATGTTATTTTGGAATTAATATGTGTCACATATCAGTTTGCAAACAATGCAATGACAACAAAAGATCATTGAGTTAATAAAGATGCATACAAACATGGTCTCTTTTTTGCTTTCTTGAGTAAGGCAGCTCCAAAATCCAGGTATTTCAGCTAGCTCAGTGCTGTCTGTGGTGGTGGGGCAGGCCAAATCAAATCAAAGTTTATTTGTCACGTGTGCTGAAAACCACAGGTCTGGGACAGGTAGCACGTCCGGTGAACAGGTCAAGGTTCCATAGCCACAGGAAGAACAGTTGAAACTGGAGCAGCAGCACGGCCAGGTGGACTGGGGACAGCAAGGAGTCATCATGCCAGGTAGTCCTGAGGCATGGTCCTAGGGCTCAGGTCCTCCAAGCATACTTAAATTCATACAGGACACCGGATAAGACAGGAAAAGTACTCCAGATATAACAGACTGAACCTAGCCCCCAACACATAAACTACTGCAGCATAAATACTGGAGGCTGAGACAGGAGGGGTCAGGAGACACTGTGGCCCCATCCGATGATACCCCTGGACAGGGAAAACAGGAAGGATATAATATTTTCTGCATCAATTTTGGACAGAACGTTTCTGATTTTTGCAATGTTACGTAGATGGAAAAAAGCTGTCCTTGAAACAGTCTTGATATGTTCGTCAAAAGAGAGATCAGGGTCCAGAGTAACACCGAGGTCCTCCACAGTTTTATTTGAGACGACTGTTCAACCATCAAGATTAATTGTCAGATTCAACAGAAGATCTCTTTGTTTCTTGGGACCTAGAACAAGCATCTCTGTTTTGTCCGAGTTAAAGTAGAACGTTTGCAGCCCTCCACTTCCTTATGTCTGAAACACAGGCTTCTAGGGTTGGCAATTTTGGGGCTTCACCATGTTTCATTGAAATGTTTCAACATTTCATGTTTCATTGAAATGTACAGCTGTGTCACATCAAACAGACCGAATCCACAGCTGTCACAGAGACAAACTGATATCTTTCCGACAGATAAGATCTAAACCAGGCCAGAACTTGTCCGTGTAGACCAATTCTCCAAAAGAATGTGGTGATCGATGATATCAAAAGCAGCACTAAGGTCTAGGAGCACGAGGACAGATGCAGAGGTGGTAGAGGTGGTAGAGAGAACAGTCTATGACTGGGGTGGCTGGGCTCTTGGACTGAGCACGCACCCCTATGGAACTCCAGTCTTGAGGATCAGGGTGGCAGATGTGTTGCTACCTACCCTCACCACCTGGGGGCGGCCCGTCAGGAAGTCCAGGATCCAGTTGCAGAGGGGGGAGTTTAGTCCCAGGATCCTTAGCTTAGTGATGAGCTTTGAGGGTACTATGGTGTTGAACGCCGAGCTGTAGTCAATCAATAGCATTCTCACATAAGTGTTCCTTTTGTCCATGTGGGAAAGGGCAGTGTGGAGTGCAATAGAGATTGCATCATCTGTGGATCTGTTTGGGCGGTATGCAAATTGGAGTGGGTCTAGGGTTTCTGGGATAATGGTGTTGATGTGAGTCATTACCAACCTTTCAAAGCACTTCATGGCTACGGACGTGAGTGCTACAGGTCAGTAGTCATTTAGGCATGTTGCCTTGGAGTTCTTGGGCACAGGGACTATGGTGGTCTGCTTGAAATAAGTTGGTATTACAGACTCAATCAGGGACATGGTCAGCACATGCCCGAAGCACACGTCCTGATAATCCATCTGGCCCCGCAGCCTTGTGTATGTTGACCTGTTTAAAGGTCTTACTCACGTCGGCTACGGAGAGCGTGATCACACAGTCGTCCGGAACAGCTGATGTTCTCATGCATGCCTCAGTGTTGCTTGCCTCGAAGCGAGTGGAAAATACTGAGAGTAGGGGTTGATAATGTTCTCTAGTTACGCCGTGATTGGCTCAGTATACTGAAGATCACTGACGTCATGATTCAACCTTGTTTTTTCAGAGTACCCAGTTGTCTTGAAAGCAGCATAACTACAGAGAATTCCAGACTTTGATGACAAGGTTTGACATTTTTTGGTGAGTCCAAAAACGGTATTGTGTACCGCTGAATACATTATGTAATATGCAAGAGAGATATGTATACTGTAGCTAAGAAAGTAATAATAATTGTATTTTGTGTAGTAAGCTGTTAGTAGCCCATATGCCTCACCCTAATAATGTTTTCCCATTACAGGTCAGTGTACAGAGTGGGATCAGGTCAGTGTACAGAGTGGGATCAGGTCAGTGTACAGAGTGGGATCAGGTCAGTGTACAGAGTGGGATCAAGTCAGTTTACAGAGTGGGATTAAGTCAGTTTACAGAGTGGGATCAGGTCAGTGTACAGAGTGGGATCAAGTCAGGTTACAGAGAGGGATCAGGTCAGTTTACAGAGTGGGATCAGGTCAGTGTACAGAGTGGGATCAGGTCAGTGTACAGAGTGGGATCAGGTCAGTGTACAGAGTGGGATCAGGTCAGTGTACAGAGTGGGATCAAGTCAGGTTACAGAGTGGGATCAAGTCAGTTTACAGAGTGGGATCAGGTCAGTGTACAGAGTGGGATCAAGTCAGGTTACAGAGAGGGATCAGGTCAGTACACAGAGGGGGATCAGGTCAGTACACAGAGGGGGATCAGGTCAGCGCGGTTCATATCAAGGTGCTTCAGGCACCTCAACCGCCCCTTCAGGTGGGCGAAGGACCTCTCTATTGTGCACCTTGTGGTGTGGAGTGAGGTGTTGAATCTTTTTTGAACTCCTGATAGGTGGCCATTTTCTTTGAAGGGAACCAGGAGCCATGGTTGTGGAGGGAATGCTGGATCCCCCAGGATGTGGATATCTTTGGGCGCCATAGACTGCAGATCAGCGGTAAACATCTGATGCAGGTCTGAGTTCCGATACACCCTTGCATCATGCACTGAGCCGGGATAGGCACTAAATACACGCGTGAAAAGCATTTTGTCAGCGTAGGCGGCCTGGAGGTGCATAGAATGGAATGACTTTCGGTTGACATACAGTATGTCTCAGGGTATGTCTCTCGGTCTGACGGGGGGCCTTGTTGGGAATGTATGTTGCCTTTGTGAAGCCACTGATGACCTCTTGTGCTCTGGCCCCTGTTGGCCAGACAATGACTCGTGCAGACAGATGTGATACTGCTTCGATCACCCTCTGGAAGCAGGCGTTGACCGTAGATTTAGAGACATCGAACCTGTCGCCGAATATAATTATAATTTTTATAATGATATTATATACATTATGATATAACATTATAACACCACTCTGAACTTAAGTTCACTCTTTGCCAACTAGGCCTATCAGTCATGATTCAAGATCAAACCCAAATGATGCTGCAGTAACATACAGTTCGTCATTACCACCACAAGGTGTCAGCTAGCATGTGCCTTTTGATACAGTGCTTTATGACAGTTGAAAGGTCATGTCAATATCATGTAAACAAAACCAATTGATCATTTAGCAGGGTGGATTTCTAGTGAGTTTTATTGTAGATCGCTTGCTGTTTTATTGTATATCATTTGAAATGTTGGCAGTGTCATACTCCTAAAAGAAACAAATAAAACACATTGTACTGTACCAAGCTAGTTGTCTGGCTAGACTAGCCTGCTATGTTCCTAGCTAAGTCAGTTCCGTTATACTACTCAAGCTATTGCCATTCCAGCTGACAATCAGCAGATTGCACTTACCAACGTTAGCTAGCTTGATGTTACTGTAGCTAAAAAGCAGGTTAGTAACACACTGACATGCCAAATGCATGTTGCAAGGCCAATGTGTTCATCTTACTGTTCTCATCACTGTTGCTATCAACCAGTCTCAAAAATGGATGAAACATTGTTCACTACCCAAAAGAGAGCAGTCATGGCTTCTCTGTTTTAGGCCATTTTTATTTGTGAAACGTTTTATAGTTCGGAAATGTGTCTTTATCAAGCGCTCTAGGACGCTTGAACCAGAGCGCTTGCTTTTCAGAGCAGATCGTCGAGTGAATTTCAGAACGCACCCCATATTAGAATTATTTATTTTTTAAATCGTAAATTATGTATTGTATGAGATATGCCTGTGGAGATTTGTTCCTACATGATTGACTGTAAGAGTGATGCTTTTGGAGATTTCATCCTAAATGATTGACTGTATGAGTGATGCCTAATTAAAGAACACTCGTTTTTCTGACAAAAGAGATATACATACAGTACATTTTGTTTTAAGTTTGAAGCAGTTTCTATGGATACAGCATTGTTGCTATGTGACAGATTTGATATGTGGCATGAAGTGCGAAGTGTATGTGTTTTCCATGTATGTACATGTGAATGATTGGATATTTGACAATTTTCTGTGGTTAATGGAATAACAGAAGTCACGGCCATCACTCGTATCCTATCAGTAATAGCCACAGTCCCTCACGGTGCAATTAACATTTTAGACTCAACATGGCATGGAAGATGAAACCAAACAAGAGGCCTTTGGTGACTGGCTTCTTTCAACTTGTCAGATTTAATGTTTTTCTTTTTAATAAACTCAGGATCAGAGATAATATGGACTCTCAAGGCAGAGCCAATTTGGCATTAGTCAAGATATTTGAAAATGAGTAAAGCCCATGGAGTCAATACAACAATGAATAAACCAAAGACTGCACACATTAGCATACCTTTGCATGGTTTACACGTTCATCTGCTTTTTCACCTCAGGTGTTGTTCATCTGCTTTTTCACCTCAGGTGTTGCGCTCTACTTACGATTCAAATCTCTTGAGGGGGTTAACCTTGATTATTTGATCAGGTGTATAATTAAGGTTCCCTCTCAATTTGGCCTAATCAGTGTTCTTTGCTACATCACCGATAGAGATTTCTACAGGAACAAGGTTCAAGGGCATGTTGAGGTTTGGTCACAATGGGTAATTATAGCAGAGTAGGGCAGTAGATAACTGCTTGGTGGGTTTAGTTAGGTTAGCTAGGTCAAATCAAATCAAATCAAATTTTATTTGTCACATACACATGGTTAGCAGATGTTATTGCGAGTGTAGCGAAATGCTTGTGCTTCTAGTTCTGACAATGCAGTAATAACCAACAAGTAATCTAGGTAACAATTCCAAAACTACTACCTTATAGATACAAGTGTAAGGGGATAAAGAATATGTACATAAAGATGTATGAATGACTGATGGTACAGAGCGGCATAGGCAAGATACAGTAGATGGTATTGAGTGCAGTATATACATATGAGATGAGTATGTAAACAAAGTGGTATAGTTAAAGTGGCTAGTGATACATGTATTACGTACTCTATATCATCTACTGCATCTTTATACATATACATATGAGATGAATAATGTAGGGTATGTAAACATTATATTAGGTAGCATTGTTTAAAGTGGCTAGTGATACATAATTTCCCATCAATTCCCATTATTAAAGTGGCTGGAGTTGAGTCAGTGTGTTGGCAGCAGCCACTCAATGTTAGTGGTGGCTGTTTAACAGTCTGATGGCCTTGAGATGGAAGCTGTTTTTCAGTCTCTCGGTCCCAGCTTTGATGCACCTGTACTGACCTCGCCTTCTGGATGATAGCGGGGTGAACAGGCAGTGGCTCGGGTGGTTGTTGTCCTTGATGATCTTTATGGCCTTCCTGTAGCATCGGATGGTGTAGGTGTCCTGGAGGGCAGGTAGTTTGCCCCCGGTGACGTGTTGTGCAGACCTCACTACCCTCTGGAGAGCCTTACGGTTGTGGGCGGAGCAGTTGCCGTACCAGGCGGTGATACAGCCCGCCAGGATGCTCTCGATTGTGCATCTGTAGAAGTTTGTGAGTGCTTTTGGTGACAAGCCGAATTTCTTCAGCCTCCTGAGGTTGAAGAGGCGCTGCTGCGCCTTCTTCACAATGCTGTCTGTGTGGGTGGACCAACAGCCTACCACTGTTGTGTCGTCCGCAAACTTGATGATTGAGTTGGAGGCGTGCGTGGCCACGCAGTCGTGGGTGAACAGGGAGTACAGGAGAGGGCTCAGAACGCACCCTTGTGGGGCCCCAATGTTGAGGATCAGCGGGGTGGAAATGTTGTTGCCTACCCTCACCACCTGGGGGCGGCCCGTCAGGAAGTCCAGTACCCAGTTGCATAGGGCGGGATCGAGAACCAGGGTCTCGAGCTTGATGACGAGCTTGGAGGGCACTATGGTGTTAAATGCCGAGCTGTAGTCGATGAACAGCATTCTCACATAGGTATTCCTCTTGTCCAGATGGGTTAGGGCAGTGTGCAGTGTGGTTGAGATTGCATCGTCTGTGGACCTATTTGGGCGGTAAGCAAATTGGAGTGGGTCTAGGGTGTCAGGTAGGGTGGAGGTGATATGGTCCTTGACTAGTCTCTCAAAGCACTTCATGATGACGGAAGTGAGTGCTACGGGGCGGTAGTCGTTTAGCTCAGTTACCTTAGCTTTCTTGGGAACAGGAACAATGGTGGCCCTCTTGAAGCATGTGGGAACAACAGACTGGGATAGGGATTGATTGAATATGTCCGTAAACACACCAGCCAGCTGGTCTGCACATGCTCTGAGGGCGCGGCTGGGAATGCCGTCTGGGCCTGCAGCCTTGCGAGGGTTAACACGTTTAAATGCTTTACTAACCTCGGCTGCAGTGAAGGAGAGTCCGCATGTTTTATTTGCGGACCGTGTCAGTGGCACTGTATTGTTCTCAAAGCGGGCAAAAAAGTTATTTAGTCTGCCTGGGAGCAAGACATCCTGGTCCGTGACTGGGCTGGTTTTCTTTTTGTAATCCGTGATTGACTGTAGACCCTGCCACATACCTCTTGTGTCTGAGCCATTGAATTGAGATTCTACTTTGTCTCTATACTGACGCTTAGCTTGTTTGATTGCCTTGCGGAGGGAATAGTTACACTGTTTGTATTTGGTCATGTTTCCGGTCACCTTGCTCGGATTAAAAGCAGTGGTTCGGGCTTTCAGTTTCACGCGAATGCTGCCATCATTCAAATAATGTTTGAGCAGGACCCGAATCTGTCTAACCCTAACCCTAGCTTCATGCCCACATCCTAGATCAATCCTAGCCTCAACTCCAACCCTAGCCCTACTGTAGCTTCATGTCCACATCCAGGTTCAAGCCTAATCCTAGACTCAAACCTAACCCGGGTTCGTATCCTGTTCCCACCCCTAACTCTAACCCTAAACCTACACGTGACCCTATTCCTAACCCTAACCCCACTCCTAATTTTAACGTCACCCCCATCCCTAACCCTAACCCCATCCGCAACCTCATCCCTAACCCTCAACCCCATCCCCACCCCTAACCCTAACCCCATACCCATACCCACCCCTTACCCTAACCTTACCCCCCCTAGAGCAACAGACTTGGACATTGAACCCCTTCTGAACCACAACCTTCTCTCCTCCTCTTATTGCCCTTCCAATCAGCAGACAATCCTTATCCCCTTAGTTACTACATTCTCACATAGGATCAGATCATTACATCAGGCATTCAAACACAATTTCCCATCACCTAACAGGCATACACACCCTTCCAGCCGTATAGAATAATCTCAGCATTCAGAAGGAATAAGAGTCTTAAAGACATCCTCATCCAAGCCAAATACAGTACTAAGCCCCCACAACCACCCAAACCCTACACGACCCACTTCAGACCAAGAAAATTCATTTCAAACCCACATAGCAAGACCTCCACTCCAGTTTTAGACTCAATCTCACTCAATACTCCAAATGTCATGTATATAATCACCTGTAAATTTAGCAAAAAACACTACATTGGGGAAACCCAGTATACAATAGAAATACAACATCAAACAGGCCCATCTACACACAGAAGTAGTCACTCTTTTCCAGGATCACCCCATCACTTACCTCAATATACAGTATCAGGCTTACAGTCGTGTTCTGGGTGGACCAGTGGGCAGCGAAAAGCAGTAGAATGTAGGTGGATAAGAGACCTACAAACAATTACACCCAGCTGTCTGAATGAGCGTTTTTAACCAGTCAGATAACCTCAACCTTAGCATCACGTCCACATCCTGGCTCAATCCCAACCCTAACCCCAACACTACCATCACTCCTAACTCCAACCCTAGCATCACGTCCACATCCTGGCTCAACCCCAAACCTAACCGTAACCCCAACCTTACCATCAACCCTAACCCTAACCATAGCATCATGTCCACATCCTGGCTCAACCCCAACCCTAACCCCAACACTACCATCACTCCTAACCAAAACCCTAGCATCACGTCCAAATCCTGACTCAACCCCAACTCTAACCGTAACCCCAACCTACCATCAACCCTAACGTCACGTACACATCCTGGTTCAACCCCAACTCTAACCCTAACCCCAACCCTACCATCAACCCTAACCTCAACCCTACCATCAACCCTAACCTCAACCCTACCATCAACCCTAACCCCAACCCTACCATCAACCTTAACCCCAACCCTACCTCCAACCCTAACCCCAACCCTAGAGTCACGTCCACATCCTGGCTCAACCTTAACCCTAACATCAACCCTAACATCAAACTACCTTGAACCCTAACCACAACCCTACCATCAACACTAACCCCAACCCTATCATCAAGCCTAACCACAACCTTAGCATCACGTACATATCCTGGCTCAACCCCAACCCTATCCGTAACCCCAACCCTACCATCATCCCCAACCCCAACCATAGCATCACGTTCACATCCTGGCTCAACCTCAACCCCAACTCTACCATCAACCCTAACACCAACCCTAGCGTCACATCCACATCCTGACTCAATCCCAACCCTAAACCCAACCCTACCATCAATCCTAACCCTAACCCCAACCCTACCATCAACCCTAACCAAAACCATAGCGTCAAGTCCGCATCCTGACTCAACCCCAACCCTAACCCTAACCCCAACCCTACCATCAACCCTAACCTTAACCCCAACCCTACCATCAACCCTAACCCCAAACCTAGGATCACGTCCACATCCTGACTCAACCCCAACCCTAACCCCAACCCTACCATCAACTCTAACCCTAACCCTAGCGTCACGTCCACATCCTGGCTCAACCCCAACCCTAACCCTAACCCCAACCCTACCATCAATCATATCCCCAACCCTAGTGTCACGTGCACATCCTGACTCAACCCCAACTCTAACCCCAACCCTACCATCAACTCTAACCCCAACAGTCACGTACACATCCTGGCTCAACCCCAACCCTAACCCTAACCCCAACCCTACCATCAATCATATCCCCAACCCTAGCGTCACGTCCACACCCTGACTCAACCCCAACCCTAACCGTAACCACAACCCTAACCATAACCCCAACCCTACCATCAACCCTAACCCCAACCCTAGCATCACATCCACATCCTGGCTCACACCCAACCCCAACCCCAACCCTAACTGCAACCCTTTCATCAACCCTAACCCTAAGCCCAACCCTACCATCAACCCTCACGTCCACATCCTGGCTCAACCCCAACCCCAACCTTATCCCCAACCCTACCATCATCCCTAACCCCAACCCTAGCATCATGTCCACATCCTGGCTCAACCCCAACCCTAACCCCAACCCTACCATCAACCCTAACCCCAAACCTAGCACCACGTCCACATCCTGGCTCAACCCCAACCCTTGTATTCCTTTACAGCTGTGGACTATATTATAAACTAAAGAATGTGTAAGATAGAGTATATAAACTTCATAAACTTTGCTTCAGGTTGTTTAATTAAATTAAACAGGAAAGGAATAATACTCATGACACCACCAGGAGCATGACACCACCAGGAGCATGACACCACCAACAGTAGTAAAACCAAGGGAAATGGAAATGTTGTTTACGTAGGAGTAAATGGGCTTCTCACTAATTGGACCGTCCTGTCTTCCCCTATCAACAGAACACAGCCAAGAATTTTGTCAACACATATTTTATTTGGTTCAGAATCAGTCAACTGAGAAATGACAAATTGTCAAAACATCCACTATCAACCACTAATGAATCTTCCTTTTTGATGTTTAGCTAACAGCATCTGGATATGCATATTAATTGTATATTTGAGTATACACAGAGTTCAATATAATACATTGCATGATGATTTCACAGAACAAAGGAGAAAACTAAGTATGTGGGCATAGACAATGGCCATCATTACCTGTTAGCTGGGAAGCACGTGGCTGGAATAGAAGATCCAAATCAATTCAAATCGACTTGTATTTGTCACATGCGCCGAATACAACATTTCACAGTAAGGTGTAGACCTTACCATGAAAGGCTTACTTACAAACGCTTAACCAGCAATGTAGAAAATATTTACTAAATAAACTAAAGTAAAAAATGTAATGTAACACAATAAAATGACATAACAGTTACAAGGCAATTCACAGGGGTTCCGGTACCAAGTCAATGTGCGGGGCTACAGGGTAGTCAAGGTAGTTTGTACATGTAAGGTGCAGAGAAAACAGTCTATGACTTGGGTGACTGGAGTCTTTGACAATTATTTGGGCCATCCTCTGACACCGCCTGGTATATAGGTCCTGAATGGCAGGAAACCCAGTGATGTATTGGGCCATACGCACTACCCTTTGTAGCGCCTTTCGGTCTGATGCCGAGCAGTTGCCATACAAGGCGGCCATACACAGGCCTGAGTGCATCTGAAATCCAAGAGCCTTTTAGGGTGCGGCAAAGTTCATATAATTTAACTTACTGGGCACTTTCGGTTGTTATACTGTTAATGCGGATGCCACTTTTCTTATTATGCCACAATTACTGTATTCTACTTGGAGGAAGACAAAACCTCTTGGCGAACAGACACATTCATTCATCACACATCTGTTTCCCTGTAAACAGAAGAAACAAACCTCATGTAGCCACAGATATCAATCATTCAGCCAACAGTGGAATACCATGCTGTCTATCTGTCTATCTGTCGATCTGTGTAGTAAAAGCCAGCAGTGTTATCTCTTCATTTCTTCCTCATTTCCTCTCTGTTAGAAACCCTAACCAGAGGATCTCTGCTCTGGCTAAAAGTCATTAGTCACAACAACAAATCAGTTGTTTTCAGTTGATCCGATTACAAATTCCAAAAGGAGTGAGGAGCTAGCGAGTTGATATGCAACAGTGTGTTCTACAGCAGTACAAAATGTACACAACAAACAGTTGAATACGAGTAGTATTAGACTGAAACTCAGGCAGTAAAGCATGAGTAGTGATCTTAGATGAGGGACCTACTGTATGGTACTGGAAGAATCATGTTATTACTGTATATAGGGCTATATATGGCAGTACCGAGCAGAAAGGTCATCCTGACCTACACTCACAAAAGGCCTAGAGAGACCCATTATCTCTGGGCAGACCCGGGCTGAGAAACATTGTGCAGGAAGATCCATCTCTAGTGCATAATGGATCTAGCATAACAGTGATATAATTCACCTTTGTCGCGAACAAACTGTTCTTGTAACGGCCGTTGGTGGAAGAAGGTGAGGACCAAGGTGCAGCGTGGTACATGTTCATCTTTATTTATGAATTGAAGACTGAATGAAAAAAAAAGAAAAGAGAATGAACGAAACAGTTCTGTCTGGTACAGAATACAAAACAGAAAACAACTACCCACAAACACAGGTGGGAACAGGCTACCTAAGTATGGTTCTCAATCAGAGACAAGGATTGACAGCTGCCTCTGATTGGGAACCATACCAGGCCAAACACAAAGAAATAAAACCCACAGAACAAAACATAGAATGAAAAACATAGAATGCCCACCCCAACTCACGCCCTGACCAAACCAAAATAGAGACATAAAAAAGGAACTAAGGTCAGGACGTGACAGTTCTGTCCATTCTCATTGACAATGGGTCTCCTTTTCGTCGTTTCCGCCATTAAAAAATGTCACGGGTTTCTCTTTTATTTGATGTTATTCAATTGTTACCATGCAATTGAAACAAGATAGCTCAGATGTGCTAGTGCCTTTTAGAATTTTTAACCATTTCAGAATAGGAAAGACTTCACTGAAATATGGTATTGTACATAAACTACAGGATCATATGGTACAGAGAGCCTCTTGAAAACTGTATAGCTTCTGAGATCTGAGAAGACGGGAGTAACAATATTAACATCCAATTGGTATTTCAGTTTTTCCCACATGGAAAAAGTCAGAAGGTTGTCAAACACTATGCTCCCACCCATATTATCAGTCACATGGCTGTAGAGGTAGACTGAAGGAGCTCGATGGAAGCATTATGCAAGTCTTACAGCAGGAGCAGGGGACTACAGTATAGAAATGAACTATCTCCAAGTTACATGGGAGTCAGGAATATTTACAGTGGAAGTATCGTGGAAGTTCTACTTTATACTGTAGCTCGATTGAAATTTAAGGCCATGTTCCCGCATACACGGAGACGGTCAACGCTGCATATGTCGACTCAATCGGATATTACCTTTACATTTTAACACAGAATCTTCTTGCCTGGCTACCCAAACTGATTGTGCCGGACAAACGCCACACCCACAAGCGTTTCTTCTCCGCAATGAGTCTGGATTTGAGTACCTTCCTGAAATTTTTCGGAACGCAAATACATTCGAACCGTTCTAATGGGTCCTAGGAACTGTTGGCTATGCCGATTCAAAGTGATATGACATGCTATTCTATAAAATAACTTCTCTGTAATTAATATTATCTGATTAAGCTAATCAGGTAGATAATTAACAAGAAAGTAATTGAGTCGTCACAGCTGCACCCACTACGCCCTCTGGTGTTCATTCGGTGTCGTCCTAACCTGCAGTTTTCCCCCTGTATACTCTCTCTCTCTCTCTCTCTCTCTCTCTCTCTCTCTCTCTCTCTCTCTCTCTCTCTCTCTCTCTCTCTCTCTCTCTCTCTCTCTCTCTCTCTCTCTCTCTCTCCCTTTTGTCCGTTCTCAAGATCCTATTGCCCTGCTGTGCTTGTTTCCCTGCCTTACACTGTTTTTCCCTCTCATTGCAGTTACCGCTCTGTCTCTGGCCTCTGTCTCCTGTACCACATCTCACCACCCAACCACCTTGCTCTGGACTTCACTCACCACCACCACCTTGGATTCCCCTCAGGACCTGTTTACCCTGTTCACTCAGTCAACTTCAACCTCACTCTACAACTTCTGGGTTTTCTACAACTCATCTGAGCTACCCCGGTTCTGCACTCCATATCTCTCTGTGTACAATAAACATTTTGGTTCATTCATCCCTGCTTCCGCATCTGAGTCCGCTCTTGGGTTCCCTGTGTTCTCTACGCGTAAGATTAGTTTCATCTGAAAGTTGTAAATTCTTGGTTTTCGTCATGAACCCTGGCTAACAAGTTGAATCAGCAATACAACCTTTGGTTTAATTATTTATTTACTAAATACCTAACTAATCACACAGAATTACATATACACAGAATGGATCATACATAGATTACAAATTATGTCATAAAACGTCCCTGGTGGACGGAGCCAACATGACGGCTGGTTACACAAAGGAAAGGGGATTGGGATTGGGAGTGAAAGAGCGGGAAGACTGAGTAACAAAGGGAGAAGCTATGCTATCGTAAATACAGTATCTTATGCATTCTAAATTACCACCCATTTGAAAAAGGAGAATGCAATGAATATTTACTCTGAGCTGCGCTTCAGTAGATTCGTCGTAGATCGTAGGCCGAGTTGTCCAGCATGGATCTCTGGTCCTCTGAAGACTGTTTAGTGGTGGATTATGGTAGAATGGATACTCTTTCTGTCCTCTCCTAGCCAACGTTTAGTGGGGGGAGTGGGTAACACTTCTTTAGTGAATAAGAGTTCAAAGTTCATACCAAGTTGCCATACTATATGCTCATGCTATATTCTGGCTGGTATAGTCAAAATTCATCCTTCCGGCATGTAGGTCGTCACCTTCACATTGAAATTCGATGCTAATTTCATTCTCCAAGGTTGGCTTAGTTCTGCAGGCGGTCTTTCTCCTTTCAACGTGGGGACCTCAAGTTCACACGCCCTTGGAACAGGAAGTTACATTTTCATCAAGGGAGGGGAGAGAAGGGCTTGTTTCATAGTTTATAACCAATGTCTGTTCACATGGGCTGGGCCACTGAGTTGAGCATAGTTCACTCATGAAAATCCAATTCTCTCATTTGGAAGCTAAGATTACAATTAATCTTTTCACAAATAGTTTCATATTTAAATTGCACAACAATTCTATGTTCCAAGATACAGTTTATGTCATCCTATCATCAGTAATAATGTCTCAGATGCCAACTGATCTGGCATCATATTCATTTAGTACCAAAGCATATTTTCAGCTGGTTGGATTACCGAAATATGGGTCCGTTCCCATCTTTTGATGTCACCAGATGCTCTTTGTTAACAAAGGGATTGTCAATAGTCACATCAGTAGAGAAGAGAGAGGAAAAAGGGGAAAGGTATTTACGGGGTTCATAAATCTCCCCCACTCAGGCCAACATCATGACAGAACCGATGGGTTGGGCTAGAGCCAGGACAGACGTGGGTAAAGCAGCATTTTAAAAATGTTCTTTGTCATTGACTTTGATACTCTGATTGGATAGAGACGATCCAAATGCCGATGACTTTGTTTTTTAGAACACCCCTCATTTTGACATCACCACAAAAGACTTCAACAATGGCAGTCTTAGACTGAAGTATGCAGTGGGTATAGAGCAGCGGAAGAGTTCAGTTTGAGTTGTCAGGCAACAATATTTCCACGGTAATAATGAACCATTCTAACAGCAGACCTACAGTACAGTAATAAAACAGTACAGTATTAAAGCACATAAATAGGACCAATAGATAGGACAAATGAAATAGCTCAAAGGATAATAAGTGTGTGACATTGTGATCACTCTTCTGTATGCTTATATATGTGGCCATGGACCGATAAGGCAAATGCAATAGTTTAATTACAGGGGAGAAATTGTGTGTCATTGTGTATCTGGTTATTCTTCCCATAATGTTTTTTGTGTATGTGGAGATTGCACATACACTGAGTATAGCAAGCATTAAGAACACCTTCCTAAAATTGAGTTGCACCCTCCCCCACTTTTGCCCTTGGAAGAGTGTCAAAAAACACAGACACTGGACAGAGGAACTCTGCCTAGAAGGCCAGCATCCCGGAGTCGCCTCTTCACTGTTGAGACTGGTGTTTTGCGGGTACTATTTAAGAAAGCTGCACGTTGAGGACTTGTGAGGCGCCTGTTTCTCAAACTAAACCCTCTAATGTACTTGTCCTCTTGCACAGTTGTGCACTGGGTCCTCCCACTCCTCTTTCTATTCTGGTTAGAGACAGTTTGCGCTGTTCTGTGAAGGAAGTAGTACACAGCATTATACGAGATCTTCAGTTTCTTGGCAATTTCTTGCATGGAATAGCCTTCATTTCTCAGTACAAGAATAGACTGACGAGTTTCAGAAGAAAGTGCTTAGTTTCTGGACATTTTGAGCCTGTAATCGAACCCACAAATGCTGATGCTCCAGATACTCTAATGAATGCCAGTTTTATTGCTTCTTTAATCAGAACAACAGTTTTCATAATTGCAAAATGATTTTCTAATGATCAATTAGCCTTTTCAAATGATAGAATTTGACTAGCTAAGACAACGTGCCATTGGAACACAGGAGTGATGGTTGCTGATGATGGGCCTCTGTACACCTATGTAGATATTACATTACAAATCTGCCATTTCTATCTACAACAGTCATTTACAACATTAACAATGTCTACACTGTAGTTCTGATCAATTTGATGCTATTTTAATGGACAAAAATGTGCTTTTCTTTCAAAAACAAGGATATTTCTATGTGACTCCAAACTTTTGAACGGTAGTGTATATACACTGCTCAAAAAAAATAAAGGGAACACTAAAATAACACATCCTAGATCTGAATGAATGAAATATTCTTATTAAATACTTTTTTCTTTACATAGTTGAATGTGCTGACAACAAAATCACACAAAAATGATCAATGGAAATCAAATTTATCAACCCATGGAGGTTTGGATTTGGAGTCACACTCAAAATTAAAGTGGAAAACCACACTACAGGCTGATCCAACTTTGATGTAATGTCCTTAAAAGAAGTCAAAATGAGGCTCAGTAGTGTGTGTGGCCTCCACACGTGCCTGTATGACCTCCCTACAACGCCTGGGCAGACCAGATCAGAGGCAGTAGGGATGACCAGGGATGTTCTCCTTGATAAGTGTGTGAATTGGACCATTTTCCTGTCCTGCTAAGTATTAAAAATGTAGGAAGATAGGGAAGTGAAAGTATTTTGTCAAATATATATAGTAGTAAAGTAAAGTATAAATACCCCCCCAAAACTACTTAAGTAGTACTTCAAAGTATTTTTACTGAATTACTTTACACCGCTGGTATTCATAAGGGATCATTTTCGTGAATTAAATCATTAAATCATTTGTAAAGGCGAACTAACTTTTCCACAGTTTAGTTTTGTATGTGTACACATTTTACATGCACGTGTATGGCTGCCTTGCAGGAAACTGACTAACGTCTCTGAGGGAGAACAGGATGCAGGTTTGTGAGGAGTGCATTTGCCACTGGACAACAATCACAACATTACACCAACAGGCCATCACTGTTGGTCAAGGGCCCTGCCATTTTTATAGACAGGAATTCTGGCCTCTGAGTTGGTCTGAGTAGTAACTTACCTGACCAAGCTCGGATAACAAACTGAAAATGTACTATTGATTGCCATTGACTATCAAGTAATGTAAAAACAAAAGTTTATATCTTAATTACTTAAATTTCTATTACATTTCCTGTATCATACCAGGCACACTAATCAGATACATATTTTCTTAAACATTTGATTTGTGCTGAAAGTGTCATTGATACCCATATGAAAAAGGTATAGAAGAATTGAACAATATTCTTATATGTTCTACCTAATATGTACGCCATCAAATACACTTCGAAGATTCATAGAAGATTATTTTAGTGTCTGACTTATTTAGGTGGATAACATTGTATTATATAAAAAACATACATAAGACATGTAAATTAAGCGTTGCATGCCACTGTCTGACATCATTGACGCAGGCAATGTGACACTTATTGAAAAATAAGGAAAGTCCGCCAGTGAGGAGGAGGAGGAGAGGAGGGAGGAGGACAGGAAGAGGATTATGAGGAGAGGAGGGGAGAAGAGGAAGAACAGGAGAGAAGGAGGGAGAGGGGGAGGAGGATGTGAGGAGGGAGAGGAGGTTGAGGAATGACATAGCAGCAGTGGATCTATTTAGTGGAGATCTCTCAACAATCATTCTCACGATATGGCTGACCCTGTAAAACAACACGTCACTGCACCTATCTGGTGACATTAGTAAAACATAGTATTATATCATTTTTATTATAAACTTGGTGGTTCGAGCTCTGAATGCTGATTGGCTGACAGACTTGGTGTATCAGACCGTATACCATGGGTATGATAAAACATTTAGTTTTACGGCTCTAATTACGTTTATGATAGTAATAAGGCACCTCATGGGGTTGTGAGACCCTCTCCGGGATACCGTCTTCTGGGCTCCGGGTCTTGCTGTATCTGGTCGGGGTCAAAACTGCACTCACTCCTGTTACCTCTGTAACCATCCCCAACTATACGGGAGTCCTTTCTTTCCCCACCACCTACCCCACTCTCCCTTGGTGCTGCCCACTGGCAGCTTTATGGGCCTTGCACAGCTGGTGAGCAATCAGCCCTTGATTACTCACAAACTCCCAATCAGCCCCAATTAGTCCTGGCCGGAGAACCCATCGAGACCTGGCACATCCAGCAGATGGAGCCATCGCCTCGTGATGTATACACCGTCTGTCACAAGGCCTCGACGAGTCTCCCCCTGGTGTACGCCACAATGGCCAATATACCATGGTTAAAGGCTGTGTCCAGGCATAGGCTGGGCTTGGTTAAAAACATGGATGGGAGACAAAGGCATAGCTTTAGATTAATCAACTGTTCATTAGGAGGAGCTGCCCAGCCTTAACCATGGAAACTCATACCTGAATATGAAAATGCAGACTGAGTATACAAAACATTAAGAACACCAGTTCTTTCCATGACATAGGCAGGCCAGGTGAATCTAGGTGAAAGCTATGATCCCTTACTGATGTTAAATCCACTTCTATCATTGTAGATTAAGGGGAGGAGACAGGATAAAGGATTTGTAAGCCTTGCGACAATTGAGACATGGATTGTGTATTGTATCATTCAGAGGGTGAATGGGCAAGACAAAAGATTTAAGTGCTTTGAACATGGTGCCAAGCGCACATGTTTGTGTCAAGAACTGCAACGCTGCTGGGTTTTTCATGCTTAACAGTTTCCTGTGTGTAACAAGAATGGTCCACCACCCAAAGGACATCCAGCCAACTTAACACAACTGTGAGAAGCATTGGAGCCAACATGGGCCAGCATCCCTGTGCAGCGCTTTTGTAATGCACATGCCACAACAAATTGAGGGGGGTGGGGGGGATGCATCTCAATATTATTAGTATTATTAGTATTCTTAATGTTTGGTACACTCGGTGTATACAGTGTCTTCGGAAAGTATTCAGACCCCCACATTTTGTTACGTTACAAACGTATTCTAAAATTGATTAAATAGTTTTTTCCCCTCATCAATCTACACACAATACCCTATAATGACAAAACAAAAACTGACATTTAAATAAGTATTCAGACCCGTTACGCAGTACTTTGTTGAAGCATGCAGCAATTACAGGATTGAGTCTTCTTGGGTATGACGCTACAAGCTTGGCAAACCTGTATTTGGGGAGTTTCTCTAATTCTTCTCTGCAGATCCTCTCAAGCTCTGTCAGGTTGAATGGCGATCGTTGCTGCACAGCTATTTTCAGGTCTCTCCAGAAATGTTTGATCAGGTTCAAGTCCGGGCTCTGGCTGGGCCACTCAGGGACATTCAGAGACTTATCCCGAAGCCACTCCGGCTGTGTGCTCAGGGTCATTGCCCTGTTGGAAGGTGAACCTTCACCCTAGTCTGAGGTCCTGAGCGCTCTGGAGCAGGTTTTCATCAAGTATCTCTCTGTACTTTGCACTGTTCATCTTTGCCTCGATCCTGACTAGTCTCCCAGTCCCTGCTGCTGAAAAACATCCCCACAGCCTGAGGCTGCCACCACCATGCTTCACCGTAGGGACGATGCCAAGTTTCCTCCAGACGTGACGCTTGGTTTTCAGGTCAAAGAGTTCAATCTTTGTTTCATCAGACCAGAGAATCTTGTTTCTCATGTTCTGACAGTCTTTAGGTGCCTTTTGGCAAACTCCAAATGGACTGTCATGTGCCTTTTACTGAGGAGTAGCTTCAGTCTGACCACTCTACCATAAAAGCCTGATTGGTGGAGTGCTGCAGAGATGCTTGTCCTTCTGGAAGGTTCTCCCATTTCCACAGAGGAACTCTAGAGCTCTCAGAGTGACCATTGAGTTCTTGGTCACCTCCCTGACCAAGGCCCTTTTCCCCAATTGCTCAGTTTGGCTGGGCGGCTAGCTCTAGGAAGTGTCTTGGTGGTTCCAAACTTCTTCCATTTAAGTATGATGGAAGCCACTGTGTTCTTGGGGACCTTCAATGCTGCAGACCTTCAATGCTGTACCCTTCCACAGATCTGTGCCTCGACACAATCCTGTCTCAGAGCTCTACGAACAATTCCTTTGACCTCATGGCTTGGTTTTTGCTCTGACATGCACTGTCAACTGTGGGAACTTATATAGACAAGTGTGTGCCTTTACAAATCATGTCCAATCAATTGAATTTGCCGCGTTGTAGAAACATCTCAAGGATGATAAATGGAAACAATGTGCACCTGAGCTCAATTTCGAGTCTCATAGCAAAGGGTCTGAATATTTATGGTAATAAGGTATTTCTGTTTTTATCTTTAATACACTTGCAACAATTTTTAAAACCTATTTTTGCTTCGTCATTATGCGGTATTGTGTGTAGATTGCTGATAATTTTTTATGTTTTTAATGAATTTTACAATAATGCTGTAACGTAACAGAATGTGGAAAAAGTCAAGGGGTCTGAATACTTTCCGAAGGCACTGCATACAAATATTGTATTTTTCTTATAGTATACAAATACACCCCTGACATTTAATGAAAACGTACAAAATCTTACCAGATTGTTATTAGATTTTTGTCCAAATCTTCTTCTGCCATACAAGATTCGTATTTGATTTTCATGATTATTTTCCATGTGGGTAATGGTGATGTATTTACAATTTTGCATAAGACTAACTCAATAATATTATAGTCTACGGAGTCAAGTAATGACATCAGAGTGTAATGAATGAAATTCCAATCACTTTAAGGCTCTCATGATTTGTTTCTTCTGGATCAATCTCACGTAGTCAATCAGTACTATAGCGGTCTGATCTCATTATTGACCCATTTGGAAAGAAAGGGCACATGAGTCACAGGCCACGGCATGTCCCTTAAGAGTGTGGGTGAAAAACGCTCATCCAGCTATCGAGTCCATCTAGTCCACATGCTGTTTTCTCACACGTGTTATGATGTCATAGGCAGGACAGGTCGAAAAGCATTACACATTTATGGCAATTTAGTTAGCTAGCTTGCACTTGCTAGCTAATTTGTCCTATTTAGCTATCTTACTCTTGCTAGCTAATTTGTCCTGGGATATAAACATTGAGTTGTTATTTTACCTGAAATGCACAAGGTCCTCTACTCCGCCAATTAATCCACACAAAAAACAGTCAACCGAACCGTTTCTAGTCATCTCTCCTCCTTCCAGGCTTTTTCTTCTCTTGACTTTATATTGCGATTGGCAAATTTCATAAATTAGGTGCATTACCGACACTGACCTCATTCGTCTTTCAGGCACCTATGTGGGTATAACCAATGAGGAGATGGCACATGGGTACCTGCTTCTATAAACCAATGAGGAGATGGGAGAGGCAGGACTTGCAGCGCGATCTGCATCAGAAATAGAACTGACTTCTGTTTTAGCCCTTGGCAACGCAGACGCTCGTTGGCGCGCGCGAGCAGTGTGGGTGCAATAATTGAATAACATAGATTTCAAAATTTATTTTGTAACGCTCGCGCACACGACACGAGCGGTGTAGTCAGCCTGTTAGGCTTAAGGTTAGGTTTTTGGGTTAAGGTTAAGGGTTAGGGAAGATAGGATTTTAAATGGGACTGAATTGTGTGTCCCCACAAGGTTAGTTAAACAAGAATGTGTGTGCGTGTGTGTGTGAGGTGTCACTGAGTTTGTAATAGGTGAAGCTGTGGTAAAGAAATGTACACGAAGAAAGGATAACAGAAATGGTCACCTCATTGATGAGTTAGGCAGGAGGAGAGGGGGGAGGAGTGAGAGAGGGTTGGGGTACTGTAGCCTAGGTTAAGATATTTCTTTAACCTACTGTAGTATGAGTCACGGACTCTTAGGGTCTGCTGATTTCGATTTTCCCATCACAGTCTAAAGAGAGGCATCAGTGACTATTACCTACTGTAGCTAGCCAACAACCAATAGAGGAAGCAACATAATAAAAATCATGAAACTGATTTAAACTGATGTTCTGGATAAGGATGACTGAGGCACTGAAATGTACCTACAGTATGTCAAATGAATTGCAGAAAGATTGTACACAAAAATGACAATAAATGTAGAATTCTTTGTTTATGATTCATTGCTAGTTTAAAAATACAAGTTTTGCCTGGAAAAATAGAGATGAAAATGCCACAGTGTTAAGGAAACATACATCTGATATAGAACAGAAAACATACAATACGGATCGTCAAGCAGCATAAAGACTATGGGGAGTATGACTGCGTTCATTCAAGATGCACAGCTTTGCTTATAAACCTTGTAAGACATCTGAAACTAAAATATAATCTATTTCTCTCATTTCAACATCACTTTTAATATAAACGTTTTGACAGCTAAATATGGCTTATTACTAAAACACTGGGTTAACAAACATAATGAGAAAGCCAGAAAACAACTGATGCAGTTCATAAAACATACTTTTCTACTATACCCTATAACTACCAATAAAAAAAGAGGACTACCAGAACCATTTATACAGTTGTAAGCAATTATCTATTTACAGTTAAGGGAGGGGAAAGCTATAAAGTTTACATTCAGGATATTTCAAACATACTGTTTGCTGTACATTGAGAGAATGGCTCAATTAAAAAAGTCAGATATATTAGCTATTAACTATTACTATCTATATCTTTTCATAGCACATAAAAACAAATATAAAATATATCATATGAAATTAGTCAAAATGACATAGGCAGATTCAGTCTGGATCATTAACTTTTAAATCTTTGTACAATCATAGCAACGGCATATGACTTGGCAATGGTCAGGCATAAACTTTTTAAACTATTTGTAAAGTGTTTTTTTGGGGGGGGGAGTGGATCTGCTTAAGACATTGAACATATTTTATTTGATATGTAACAAAACACCTAGTTTCTGCACCAATCTCAGCTATCCCTTCTTATAATAATAAAAGCACTCTGAGCACTTGCTAGGCTATATACATGCAGTAAATCATATAGATTATTATGCAACACCAATCATTTTGCTCCAAAAAGCCTTTTCATGTTTGAATGTACATCAAATATGCGTATAATGACAGTGACACTGAACAAGGAAAGCATAGCTCATCTTAGAAATGTAAGGCACAGTATGTACAGTGCAGGTAAGAATACCTGGGATGTTATTGTATAGGCAGACACTTATTAGCACTGCATATATAGCATGTTGTTCATTGTCATTACGGAAAAACTCAAAATGATATTAATTACACAAAATAGTAATAGGTAGGCTGTAATATATGTTATACACATATTATTAAAATTTTGCTCTGTTGCAACCAAACATGCAACAGATTTGGATAAATGTTACAATCATATAGACTACTAATAAATTGGCAACTCATTAGCAAGCATAGAAAGACTATCCCTTTAAGACCTGAATGTCGTCAGATGCATTGTAGACATGCAACACTCAAAACATTGCCTCCTTAGACATCTTCAGAACCTGCTAATTTTGTAATTGCATTTCCCCCCGATCTTTACCTGTGTAAGGATTTAGCATATCATTCTTTGAATATAAGCCTTTTGAGACTAATTCAATATCCAATAATTCATTGAGAAAGATGAAATACTTTTCTCTAAGCAGTATCATCACTGGCCCAGATGAGGCATCTGGCCAATCCACTGCTTATACTGTAATAAACATTTTAGTTACATTAAGTTCATCACATGACCCAAACACAATGAGGAAAACATATAAACTATGGAATAAAGACAACACACCATGTAAGAATATTCATACACAAATATTCCCCTACTAAACAGTGCATATAACGTTCAAATTATTTCCTGGGAGGGAACTTCATGTGTTGTGCCGAATTGGTACATAACAACATAGAACACAAAAACATGTAGACAAGAAAATAAAAAATATGGAGAGGTGAAATTACAAGACAATATTTATTTGGTTATTAGCATGGCAGTGTTCGTCTCCTTTAGAGGAGCGAGATGAGATTATCAAAGTAAGCTCAAATTGTATAAAATAATACACATATCACAATGACATGTTGACATGTTGGCATATTTTATGAATGGTGTCATTGGTAGAATTGTCAACTAGATGGGTAAGAGAGTTAAAATGATTTTAAAGGTTTGCATATAGGCAGCGGTGCAAAGTACTTAAGTAAACATACTTTAAAGTACTACTTCAGTAGTTTTTGGTGGATATCTGTACTTTACTTTTGATATTTTTGACAACTGACTTTTACTTCACTACATTTCTAAAGAAAATAAAAGTACTCGTTACATTTTGGATGCTTAACAGGACAGGAAAATGGTCTAATTCACATACTTATAAAGCGACTCACTAAAAACACATGCTTCTTTTGTAAATTATGTCTGGATATCCGTAAATAAAATAAAAAACAAGAAAATTGTTACATCTCTATTGCTTAACATAAGGATTTTAAAATTATTATTTACACTTTTATTTTTGGTACTGAAGTATATTTTAGCAATTACATTTACTTTTGATACTGCATTTAAAACTAAATCATTTTTACTTTTACTCAAGTAGTATTTTACTGGGTGACTTTCACTTTTACTTAAGTCATTTTCTATTAACGTACAGTATCTTTACTTTTACTCAAGTATGACAATTGGGGACTTTTTCCACCACTGCATATTGGTTTAACAACCAGTAATGTTACAGCAACTGCCATGATTGTGACTTGTTTAGGAATTTTCACCCTCTATTATTTATTGTACAGAAAAACATCCATTTGAATCCGATAAACTTAACTAGTAATAAAACAAGGCACAATCTAGTTTCTTTTGGGCCTGAAAACTAAGAAAATTGTCTTTGGCAGAACATTCTTTGGCGTTGAGTAAAAGGCAGAGAATATTTTAGCTGAGAAACAGTTATTTGAAGGAAACGGGCAGAGCAGCCAAACTGCTGGTGGCTGGGGTTGATATACTGTAGGGTTGATATGGAGATGGGCACACAGGGAAGAAGAAGAGGTTCTCATGGCGACGAAGAGTGAGCTGCAGCTGTCCACTTCCTGTTTTCTGTCATCTATGTCTGACCTCTGGCCTGCACGCCGGTCAGATCCTTCCTTATGATCTCATTTACTGCAGGGAGGAGAAGAGAAACATATACAGGCTGTTAGTTAGTCAGAGCATCCAAGGTGTTTGATGTAATACTGTGTTTGATGTGTACTGTCATCTCTTCTTCCCAGGCAGCATTTCACAGCTCCAGGGAGGGCAACTTTCATTCCTGGCCTTTTCATATCTTCCTTTCTCTTTCAACAAAAACTAACAAAAGGTACAGTATATTACACAGACAAAAAGGGCATAACATCTTGACAAAAACATACTGATCCTACAGTAAAACATCACCAAGGGAAACATGACACTAAGTACTACTGATTACTCTGTGTGCAAGTTGGCTGCGGTAGCCAAACCAGAAGACGTCACTACAGTGAGCTGCATTGGCACAGAGTGTCCACTAGGAGGACCATAGTGTTCCATTCTACCGCTCTTTTTTTTAATTCCCCATCACTTCCTGTTGTTCTGCTGACTGCCAGGTGACACAGCACAGCAGTATAAATGGAAACTTCAGCGTTCTAAAAATAGACTCAGTCAAGTTGTATGGAGTGCTTACACAGTGTACACACCACGCCATGTTTAAGGTGGGGGAAACACATTTTACACACATTGCGACGAGATTAAACCTGTCCAAAGTTCAAATGTCAAGGAGTTATTGTCTGGGAGGTCTGTGATAAGGCTAAATATAGACATCTGGATTAAATTCAAATGGCCATCATGATGTCATTCAAATATTTTACTATTTGAAAAGTCTACATACATTGAATGTAGGATTTCCTTTTTAGCTTGCCACGATCTGTGTTTTTATTTTTTAAATATTTTTATTTCACCTTTATTTAACCAGGTAGGCTAGTTGAGAACAAATTCTCATTTACAACTGCGACCTGGCCAAGATAAAGCATAGCAGTGTGAACAGACAACAACACAGAGTTACACATGGAGTAAACAATAAACAAGTCAATAACACAGTAGACAAAAATAGTCTATATACATTGTGTGCAAAATGCATGAGGAGGTAGGCGAATAATTACAATTTTGCAGATTAACACTGGAGTGATAAATGATCAGATGGTCATGTGCAGGTAGAGATACTGGTGTGCAAAAGAGCAGAAAAGTAAATAAATAAAAACATGAGGTAGGTAAATTGGGTGGGCTATTTACCGGTGGACTATGTACAGCTGCAGCGATCGGTTAGCTGCTCAGATAGCAGATGTTTAATGTTGGTGAGGGAGATAAAAGTCTCCAACTTCAGCGATTTTTGCAATTCGTTTCAGTCACAGGCAGCAGAGAACTGGAAGGAAAGGCGGCCAAATGAGGTGTTGGCTTTAGGGATGATCAGTGAGATACACCTGCTGGAGCGCGTGCTACGGGTGGGTGTTGCCATCATGTCCAGTGAACTGAGATAAGGCGGAGCTTTACCTAGCATGGACTTGTAGATGACCTGGAGCCAGTGGGTCTGGCGACGAATATGTAGCGAGGGCCAGCCGACTAGAGCATACAGGTCGCAGTGGTGAGTGGTATAAGGTGCTTTAGTAACAAAACGGATGGCACTGTGATAAACTGCATCCAGTTTGCTGAGTAGAGTATTGGAAACGATTTTGTAGATGACATCGCCGAAGTCGAGGATCGGTAGGATAGTCAGTTTTACTAGGGTAAGTTTTGGCAGCATGAGTGAAGGAGGCTTTGTTGCGGAATAGAAAGCCGACTCTTGATTTGATTTTCGATGGAGATGTTTGATATGAGTCTGGAAGGAGAGTTTACAGTCTAGCCAGACACCTAGGTACTTATAGATGTCCACATATTCTATGTCGGAACCATCCAGGGTGGTGATGCTAGTCAGGCGTGCGGGTGCAGGCAGCGAACGGTTGAAAAGCATGCATTTGATTTTAATGTATAGGGACTATAACAACATATTTATAGGCCTATTGTGAATGACAAAAAATATGCCTATACTGTGGCTATAATGGCAAGGTCTCAAATTGAATAATTTGTCTCATTCATAACTAGAGCTAGATATTCACATGAAAATTAAGAGTGATTATACGACCTCACAAAAGCAATTAGAGTGCTACTGTAGCCGTAACTTACACCGCAGCAGTTTTTGGTTCACATTGACAATGGGGGAAACCTGCAGTAAAGTTAAAGGACTGTCCAGTAGGTTGAACATGTACTGTAGTGGAGTCTGTCCAGATAGACCGACTGCAGTACGGAAGATGTGGCCTGTCTTTATCAGTAACTAACAGCTCCAACAGGCCTGGAAGCACACTGTGTATACTGGCACTACGGACATAAAAGCCTGACGCCATGGCTTCTTGTTTTGACTTTTAGGGAACACATACATTGTAAGACATGCCCAAAATGGAGGGGGAAAAGTGTGAGTGTGACAGTGACATCATTTGAGTTTAATGCATTTTATTCATTGATGTAGTATATAAAAGCTGACCATATTCATGTTTACCTGCTGTATACTATATTAGCATGTTTTAAACATTCACAGGGAGGTTGTGTCTCACTTAATACAATAGTTTAATAGAGCAAACTCTGCTAATATGAAGCATCCTAAAATATGATCAATCTTTTTCACTTCAAAGGGATGAATGAGATAATATAGAGTGAGTAAGATAGTAAGCAGCACCATATTATGTATTGTGCTTTGTTTTAGAGTCGGGTTTAGGGGAACTCAATATCCAACAGGCTTTTATGAGGCCTATTTAAAAGTTATGATTGTTTTAAATTAAAATGGTTAAAAATATATTTTTTAAATAGCTTCTTAGCAAAGAGCAATTTCTCAGTATGAGAGTGTGAGAGTGGTGTGACATGGGAGGGCAAAACTGAAAACTTGCTGTTTTATTTTACCTTTATTTAACTAGGCAAGTCAGTTAAGAACAAATTCTTATTTTCAATGACAGTCTAGGAACAGTGGGTTAACTACCTTGTTCAGGGGCAGACCGATAGATTTTTACCTTGTTAGCTCGGGGATTCGATCTTGCAACCTTTCGGTTACTAGTTCAACACTAACCACTAGGCTACCTGCCGCCCAGCTATTATTGGCAGAGAGGTTTGGAACTCTTTGTTATCGGTCTATTAACTAATTTATTTCACCAGGCAGCCCAAAACTCCATCCCACCAAAACAAGCCAAAATTTCAGGCGGTCTTTTCAAACAACTCTCATGCTAAAAGGGCATTATCATAATTTTCACAAATTCACAGTATTATTCCAACCTCATAGTGTGGACATATATAGAAAACACAGGAACATCAAGTTTTTGACTGCACTGGGCCTTTAAAGCAGTGATCTATATAGTGGAACAAGGGAAATGGTGTCGCCTTTAAACAGCAAGTTAAGCGGACAGACACACTGATCCCTGGCTGAGCATTAGTGTGTACCAAAGTAACCCTCTCAAAGATAAACATAACAACCCTCACCCCAAACAACTACAGTTCAACAGATGCCCCGATGCTGAGAGATACTCCATGAAACTGATATCCAGTTTCACCCTGTTTTTTTATGTACAGTTGGAATGAGATAAAACATTCCAAGTTATTGCAAGCCACTGAGTTATTTATCAGATGTGGGAGTTAGAAATGATTTTGCCTGACAAACAACCCATAAGCTGAGCTAAACCATTGGCAGCTCAGCAAGCTGCAGACCTTCTTATATCATTAAGAGTAGCAGCAAGTCTATCCTCCTCCTCCTTTTGAATCCCTCTGTCTCTGATCATCTGCAGATGTGAAAGAGAAATAAACCTTGGCCTTTTATAACAGCTCAACACTAAGCACACTTTATAGAGCAGAGCAGAGCAGAGCTGCATCTGAAACAGGGAGGGAGGCAAACCAACTAGTGGCCAAACCGGCCCGGGTGCTCCAGCGCTCTCTGCTGTCATCACAACCACAACCTAAACGTCCATGTTTATTTTAGTTTCTAGTGGAATTCCCTTTGACACCTAATGCCTTAAATAAACTTTCATCTCCCCAATGGGGCCACAGGATTTTCCTGAGTATAAAAAAGGGGTTTAGAGAGGCGAGTGGTGCACCAAAGAAGTTACACAGTAGAGAGCTTTAACGGAGCCTCATGAAGGGTTGGCATGGCCATTTGAGGCTGGCCCAGGGAACACTCAGACTTAACCATACAATAGGTGAGTGTCTGGCTTTAGCGTCCTGCGCCAATGAACGTGTTTGTTTACCAACCAGAGGTGGGAGAGAGAGAGAGAGAGACACTCATACGCACACAGTACAGTACTGTAGCTGACTCAGTCACTTCACATTGCCTACTGTGAGGTGGGGAAGCGTGTGTGTGTGTGTGTGTGTGTGTGTGTGTGTGTGTCTGAGAGGGTTGCCTGGGGGACTTTGTTGGCAACATGAGAAGAATCAACCCACAGAACAAGTGGCATGGGTAGACAGACAGACAGACAGACAAGACACCAGACCTGACCACCAGACCTGACCACCAGAACTTCTACCTTCAACTGCCAGAGAGCAAAAAAGGTGTATGATGTTACACAAGTTTCCATTACACTTGAGTATCAATCATAGCCATTCAAAAGTTAAATTCTCAGAATACAGTATGCTATATAACACAGTTTAGTTTCTTAACTCTGGTTCCCTGTATTAGTGTGGGTATGTTGCTATTGTTGTCTTTCCTCTGCTCACTGGTAAGTGGGACATCAGTGACCTGAAACTAATGTGTGTTCACCAAGCTGTTTTCCTGTGTGCTTTATCTCTGAACGGTAGCTCTCTCGCTCCTTCTGCACGCTGGAATCATTTCACCTGCTCCACTGCCTCTGGGGTTAATTCCAGTCAGATTCACTACAACTACAACATGGAAAGCTGCAGGTACTAGAGTGTGTCCCAACTCCCATCCTTCACAAGGAAATCACTTTCTAGGTTGTGGACAACATCCTTACAGTATAAAGAAAGTTGTAGGCCTATGTACACACACACACACAAAGCCCCTAGCTTCTGATAAAGGCCTTTTGAGTACAGTATGAACTGTGAAGTTCATTCCATGTTTTGATTTTACTCATAGTCATATACATGACTTTCTTCTGTTGTCCTTGACCTCTGTGACACAGCAGAGCAGCGCTACTCTGATGACACAGTTCTAGAATCTAAACTAACCATGGGTCATGGTGCTCCAGAGTTGAACACTTTCAAAATGAGCAAGGTGTGAAAGACACTCAAGAGTGACTCATTTGAAAATTGTATTTCTCAGAAAATGTCTTTGTGATGTTCAAATAAATGAATGTTTTGGGCATAAAACACAACTTGACATCTTAGTAGAGAAAGACCAATGGGGCTTTCTGCATTGCCCTGTCTTCCTGTGCTGTGTTTGAACTTTGAAGGGAAGGTTTGAAGGTGAGGCGAGGGTGGCACATGTTCTATTCCATTTCTACAGCTACTGTACATAACTACCACTTGTATTGGGTGGGTGGATTCATACCCTATACAACATAACTGACGGATGTTTCTGAGTAAAAAGATTCTTCTGATGCTCTGTCTCAAAGTGCACCTTTAGTTGTGCCTTTTTGAAATATTATATAAAAAGGTGTCCTCCCACTCTGCCTAGAGCAGGTGAAAATGTGCTACAGTGAGAAAATGTCACTACCTTATGTTGTAAAATACATTGTACCAAGACACATATGATTCTTCATGTTCTGAATCATTCAGTGGGGTATTTCTAACAGATCTCTAACATATATTTATTTATTTATTTTGCTCCTTTGCACCCCATTATTTGTATTTCTACTTTGCACATTCTTCCACTGCAAATCCACAATTCCAGTGTTTTACTTTCTATATTTTATTTACTTTACCACCATGGCCTTTTTTTTGCCTTGGCCTTTACCTCCCTTATCTCACCTCATTTGCTCATAACGTATATAGACTTGTTTCTACTGTATTATTGACTGTATGTTTGTTTTACTCCATGTGTAACTCTGTGTTGTTGTATGTGTCGAACTGCTTTGCTTTATCTTGGCCAGGTTGCAATTGTAAATGAGAACTTGTTCTCAACTTGCCTACCTGGTTAAATAAAGGTGTTCTCAACTTGCCTACCTGGTTAAATAAAGGTGTTCTCAACTTGCCTACCTGGTTAAATAAAGGTGTTCTCAACTTGCCTACCTGGTTAAATAAAGGTGTTCTCAACTTGCCTACCTGGTTAAATAAAGGTGTTCTCAACTAGCCTACCTGGTTAAATAAAGGTGTTCTCAACTTGCCTACCTGGTTAAATAAACGTGAAATAAATAAATAAATAAAACATCATTAACATTATATCCAAAAAGTCCGATTTCACAACCTAATACATCTGATAATAACCACCGAACTCTGTTGACATAACGGTGCAGGTTTCTCGTAACAATGTTTGAGGATTTTACATTTTGTGGTCGTCGTCTTCAAAGTTGTTTCCAAAAAGCTACATTAGCATGACACAAGCTGAATTAAATGTAAAAGGTTTTCAAAATATGCGCTCAGTGCTCCGTTGACATTTCACAGGGATACGCTTGTTTTTGAGAGAAATCTTATAAAAAGATCAGGAATTTCAAATTAATCCAAAAACCGTACACTAAAATATGAAAATACAACATGTCTGAAATGAGCTGTTCAGCAATCTTATGGCTTGGGAGTAGAAGCTGGTCAGAA
Organism: Oncorhynchus kisutch; assembly: GCF_002021735.2. Taxonomy (NCBI): domain Eukaryota; kingdom Metazoa; phylum Chordata; class Actinopteri; order Salmoniformes; family Salmonidae; genus Oncorhynchus; species Oncorhynchus kisutch. The sequence continues at coordinate 72,919,086 of NC_034190.2, read as the reverse complement.
GTCTTTTGCAGTGTGGTAGCAGAGAAAACAGTCTATGACTGGGGTGGCTGGAGTCTTTGGCAATTTTTAGGGCCTTTCTCTGACACCGCCTAGTATAGATGTCCTGGATGGCAGGAAGCTTGGCCCAAGTGATGTACTGGGCCATACGCATTACACTCTGTAGCGCCTTGCGGTCGGAGGCGGAGCAATTGCTATACCAGGTGGTGATGCAACCAGGTGGTGATGCAACTTTTTGAGGATCTGAGGACGCATGCCAAATCTTTTCAGTCTCCTGTGAAGGGAATAGGCGTTGTCGTGCCCTCTTCACAACTGTTGTTGGTGATGTGGAAGCCAAGAAACTTGAAGCTCTCAACCTGCTCCACCACAGTCCCATCGATGAGAATGGGGGTGTGCTCAGCCTTCCTTTTCCTGTAGTCCAGGATCATCTCCTTTGTCTTGATCACGTTGAGGGACAGGTTGTTTTCCTGGCACCACACTTCCAGGTCTCTAACCTCCTCCCTATAGGCCGTCTCATTGTTGTCAGTGATCAGGCCTACCACTGTTGTATCATTGGCAAACTTAATGGGTGAACAGAGAGTACAGGAGGGGACTAAGCACACACCCCTGAAGGGACCACGTGGCAGACGTGCTGTTGCCTACCCTACCACCTGGGAGCGGTCCATCAGGAAGTCCAGGATCCAGTTGCAGAGGGAGGTGTTTAGTCCCAGGGTCCTTAGCTTAGTGATGAGCTTTGAGGGCACTATGGTGTTGAACGCTGAGCTGTAGTCAATGAACAGCATTCTCACGTAGGTGTTCCATTTGTCCAGGTGGGAAAAGGCAGTGTTGAGTGCAACTGAGATTGCGTCATCTGTGCCAGATGCACAGTATGGCGGTATGCAGATTGGATTGGGTCTAAGGTTTCTGGAATGATGGTGTTGATGTGGGAGCCATGACCAGCCTTTCAAGGCACTTTATTTGCTACAAACGTGAGTGCTATGGGTCGGTAGTCAGTTAGGCAGGTTACCTTGGTGTTCTTGGGCACAGGGACTTTGATGGTCTGCTTGAAACATATAGGTATTACAGCCTCGGCCAGGGACAGGTTGAAAATGTCAGTGAAGACACTTGCCAGTTGGTCAGTGCATGCTCGGAGTACACGTCCTGGTAATCGGTCTGGCCATGTGGCCTTCTGAATGTTGACCTTTTTGTAAAGGGCTTACTCACATTGGCTACGGCGAACATGATAACACAGTTGTCCGGAACAGCTGGTGCTCTCATGCATGTTTCAGTGTTGCTTGCCTCGAAGTGTGCATAGAAGTCAAGTAGCTCATCTGGTAGGCTTGTGTCACTGGATATGATTCAATCTTAGTCCTGTATTTATGCGTTGCCTGTTTGATGGTTCAACTGAGGGCATAGAGGTCTGTCTTATAAGTGTCAGAGTTTGAGTCCCGCTCCTTGAAAGCGGCAGCTCTACCTTTTAACTCATTGCGGATGTTACCTGTAATCCGTAGCATGTACGTACGGTCACTGTGGGGACAACGTCATCAATGCACTTATTGATGATGCCAGTGACTGATGTGGTATACTCCTTAATGCCATCGGATGAGTCCCGGAACATATTCCAGTCTATGCTAGCAAAACAGTCCCGTAGCTTAGCATCTGCGTAATCTGACCATTTCCGTATTGAGCGAGTCACTGGTACTTCATGCTTTAGTTTTTGCTTGTGAGCAGGAATCAGGAGGATAGAATTATGGTCAGATTTGCCAAATGGAGGGTGAGCTTTGTATGCATCTCTGTGTGTGGAGTAAAGGTGGTCTAGATTTTCCCCCTCTCTTGTTGCACATGTAACATGCTGGTAGAACGGATTTAAGTTTCCTTGCATTAAAGTCCCCAGCCACTAGGAGCGTCACCTCTGGATGAGCATTTTCTTGTTTGTTTATGGCTTTATACAGCTCGTTGAGTACGGAATTAGTGCCAGCATCGGTTTGTGGTGTTCAATAGACAGCTACGGAAAATATAGATGAAAACTCTCTTGGTAAATAGTGTGGTCTACAGCTTATCATGAGATACTCGACCTCAGGCGAGCAAAACCTTGATACTTATTATTTGATTTTTCACACCAGCTGTTATTGACAAATAGACACACCACCACCCCTCGTCTTACCGGAGGCAGCTGTTCTGTCTTGCCGATGCATGGAAAAAAATCAGCCAACTGTATATTGTCCATGTCGTCGTTCAGCCACGACTCGGTGAAACATAAGATACTACAGTTTTTAATGTCCCATTGGTAGGATAGCCTTGATCGGAGCTCATCCAGTTTATTCTCCAATGATTGGACAATTGCCAATAAGAAGGATGGTAGAGGTGGGATACCCACTCAACAAAGAATTCTCACAGGGCACCCAGACCTGTGTCCCCTGTATCTGTGTCTTCTCTTCACACGGATGACAGGGATTTGGGCCTGGTCGGGTATCTGGAGTAAGTCCAGTTTGAGGTGAGTAATCGATGTTCTGATATCCAGAAGCTCTTTCGGTCATAAGAGACGGTGGCAGAAACATTTTGTACAAAATAAGTTACAAATAACGCAGAAAAACCACAAAAAAAGCACAATTGGTTAGGAGCCATTATTATGTCGTCTTTATTGCTTTAAGCTTTACATAATGTGTTCTGAATTTATTATTTACAATGCTTTGGGATTAAAGAGGGCACTTAAATGTAGTACTTCCCCAATTAATATTTTTTACGAGATTTCCAGGAAGATGGTGAATTGTTCAAGTAGCTAACAGAATAGAGGGAAGGCTTTACATGGAGGGATCTTGCTAGGGAGCTCTGAGATCAACACCTTGATGTTAGGGAGGAGGATCAAACACAGTCCAACCAGTATGACTCTCTCAGTTACTCTGTGTTAATTCAGAAACAGTAAATGCTGTTGCTGTTTACGGAGGGAAACACTATGAGGCCATCCAAAACTCAATTCCACTCGTCCACTCCTGTACCCTTTATTTCAATTTCATTTTTTCCATCCGAACTCGGTCCCTTCCCTCTTCCTGCTGCTGCTTTTCTCGTGACTCCCACACTTATAGCTATCTTACGGAGAGCAGGCTGGATTTTCTGGAAGAGAGCAGCTGCAAATAGGAATTTATTGTGCCAGATTGGCAGAATCCCAGGCAGGAGATGGAAAAAAGCAAATCCTCCAGTGGGTTCCCCCACAGAATTGAGGGGTGTGGGGCCAAGGAGAAACCCTGGCCAAGTACAACAAACAAAGAGGCTTTCCCCGGATCTCCGAGGCAGCCCGTTCCACTGTCTGACAATGGTTGCCATGGAACTTGTTTTTCAGATCATAACAGTGTCAACATCTCCAGGCGATTGGTCAGGAGAACTGGCTGCTGTCTTTTTCCCTTTTAATTTCAGAGAATGAAAAAAAAAGAAAAGAGAAGTGTAATTTGACAGTTGTGGCTGCTTTGTGTGATATGTTGTCTCTACCTTGCCCTTTGTGCTGTTGTCTGAGCACAATAATGTTTGTACCATGTTGTGTTGCTACCATGCTGTGTTGTCATGTGTTGCTGCCTTGCTATGTTGTTGTCTTAGGTCTCTCTTTATGTAGTGTTGTCTCTCTGTCGTGATGTGTGTTTAGTCCTATATTAATAGTGGATTTATTTGTTTATTTTTAATCTCAGGCCCCCATCCCCGCAGGAGGCCTTTTGGTAGGCTGTCATTGTAAATAGGAATTTGTTCTTAACTGACTTGCCTAGTTAAATAAATAAAATAAATGTAATGATATGTGGCGATGCCAGAGAAACCCATCTCTCTCTCTGACAGGGTTGTGGTGAACTGAACCACAGGGTTGTCAGGTCCTTCAGACCACAGATCACCAGGGTAACAACCCTTCAACATGGTCTGGGAGCTGCCCTGAGACTGACGAGGACTAGCTACCTCTCCATCCCAACCAGAGAGGACTAGCTACCTACCTCTCCATCCCAACCAGAGGTTTAAAAGGTCAACATCATCATCATCATCAGGTCTGGTGATCACACTGTAATAACATGTCGTTTGGATTGGAAGGGGCACAACAAAAATGGATGGGTATAAGACCATGACTTCTGGATGTGGTCTGTTATTCTAATCTCACAGGGTAATAATATTAATAAATGAGGCTGACACAGGTTAAATATAAATATATGACTCATAAACCATGTTATTTCCACCTTGAGGAACATACGTAACTACATTTCCTAGCCATTTCCTATTGGGGGGGGGGGGGGGGGGGGGGGGGGTAAAAAAATAAAATAATAATTAAAACACCTTTATAATAAAACATTTGCAGGTTAACAATAAGATACATTTCCTAATGTGATGAGCAGCCAAGATTCGGGACAAGATTAGGTAACGTTAGTCACTGCAGCCTAAGTTAATTTAACTCTGTTTACAATACAAAATAGACTTGTGGACAGAGCAGCGTACATTTCTTTGTAAGTTACTGCATAACAATGTGTGTTTGAGAAAGAGAGAAAACGAGAGGGGTGTTGTAATTTAATTAGTAAACACAAGATTGTGCCTATTAAAACTGAGCACAAATAGACAGAAAAGCGATCCATCGCAAAGAAGAGATCTCAATCCAGCACCAGTAGGTAGAAAGCGCATTTGCCACTCGCTGGGCCGCACCCAATACTGTGTTGCTTGCTAGATAGTGGGCTAGTATGCATACATGTTTGACATGGGCAGGAGCAGACCTGCGAGTCAAGGGCGAGAGAATGCCATGTTCCTTATTTAATATTGTTTTAATTCCCTTTTGACACCTTTAGAACTGTAAACTAATAAAAAATAGAAGTGGAAGACTATTTGAGAGCATTTCTCCAGATAATTTGATATTCACCACTAGTCAAAACAGGAACATTTTACATATGGCTTGAAATTAATAAGTTAATTATCTCAGAGAAAAATGTCCTCATGTCTCCTTCCTATATCCCCCCAACAGAATCCCCATACTTTAACGATGACAGCTTCTCCATCCTAGAGGGGGAGATCAACCATTTCCAGGCCCAGGGACATGTACTAGTCTGTGGCGACCTACATGCCAGAACAGGACAAGAACCTGACACTCAGCACACAGGGGGACAAACACCTACCTGGAGGTGACAGCATTCCCTCCCTAATATGCCCCCCTAGGCACAACTATGATAAAACAACCAACAAAAAGGGGTCACAAGTCCTGCAGCTCAGTCACACGCTGGGTCTGTACATAGTCCACAGCTCATCCCTAGGCATTAGTACTGTAGATTACTTTATCACTAACCTCAACCCAGAGTCTCTCAGAGCGTTCACAGTCAGCCACTGACACCCCTATCAGTCTACTTGAACAGAGCAATATTCAACTATGAGGCATCAAAGCCAAAGTAACTGAACAATACTAAGACATGCTACAGATGGAAGGAAAAATGTGTAAAAACGTTCCCAAAAAACTATTAGGCAACAAATTCAATCCCTTTTAGACAACTTCATGGACAAAACATTTCACTGTATTAGTGAAGGTGTAAACTTGGCAGTAGGAAACCTAAACAGTATATTTAACATTTCAGCTTCCCTATCAAATCAAAACAATATCAAGCAGACAACCTAAGAACATTTTAAAACAATGACAAATGGTTTGATGAAAAATTCAAAAACCTAAGAAGAAATTGAGAAACCAAAAACATAAAGAGACCTTCACTATTGTGAATCACTAAAATACACTACGGGCAAAAGAAAGAACAGCATTTCAGAAATCAGCTCAATGTAATTTAATAATCCATAGAATCTAACCACTTCTGGGAAAATTGGAACACACTAAACAAACATGAAGAGTTATTAAAAACAGAGATGTATGGATAAACCACTTCTCCATTCTTTTTGGCTCTATAAAGAAAACAGCAAAAAAATATAAATGATCAATAACAAGTCTTAAAATCAGCTATCAAGGACTTCCAGAACCTACTGGATTTTCCAATTATATTGAATGAACTACAGGACAAAAAGGCCTGTGGTGTTGATGTTATCCTAAATTAAATTATAAAATATACAGATCACAAATTCCAATTGGCTACACTAACCATCATCCTTAGCTCTGGCATCTCCCCCAATATTTGGAACCAAGGACTGATCCCTCCAATCCACAAAAGTAGAGACAAATTTAACCCCAATAACTTCGGTGGGATATGTGTCAACAGCAACCTTAGGAAAATCCTCTGCAGTATCATTGACAACAAACTTGTATAATTCCTCAGTGAAATCAATGTACTGAGCAAATGTCAAATAGGCTTTTTGCCAAATTACTATAAGACAGACCACATATTCACCCTGCACACCCTAATTGGCAAACAAACCAAACAAAGGCAAAATCTTCTCATGCTTTGTTGTTTTCAAAAAAGCTTGACTCAATTTGGCAAGAGGGTCTGCAATAAAAATTGATAGAAAGTGGTTTTGGGGGAAAAACATACGACATTCTAAAATCCAACAACTGTGCAGTTAAAATGGGCAATAAACACACATTTCTTACCACTGGGCCGTGGGTGAGACAGGGATGTAGCTTGAGCCCAACCCTCTTCAACATATGTATCAACGAATTGGCGACGGCACTAGAACAGCCTGCAGCACCCGGCCTCACCCTACTAGAATCTGAAGTCAAATGTCTACTCTTTGCTGATGATCTAGTGCTTCTCTCCAGTATCTTCTGTAAAGATTCTGTCACACCAAGGCCCTGACAGTAAATCTCAGTAAGACAAAAATAATGGTGTTTCCAAAAAAGGTCCAGTTGCCAGGACCACAAATACAAATTCCATCTAGATGCCGTTGCCCTGGAGCATACAAACAACTGTACCTACCTTGGCCTAAACATCAGCACCACAAGTAACTTCCACAAAGCTGTGAACGATCTGAGAGACAAGGCAAGGGCCTTCTACGCCATCAAAAGGAACATAAAATTCTAAATCCCAATTAGGATCAGTTAATTGAATCAGTTATAGAACCCATTGCCCTTCATGGTCTGGGGGTCTGGGGTTTACTCACCAACCAAGAAGCTGTTATATTCTATAACGACCTAAAAGGAAGCGATTCCCAAATGTTCCATAATAAAGCCATCACCTCCAGAGAGATTAACCTAGAGAAGAGTCCCCTAAGCAAGCTGGTCCTGGGGCTCTGTTCACAAACACAAACAGACCCCACAAAGCCCCAGGACAGAAACACAATTAGACACAACAAAATCCTAAGAAAACAAAAAGATAATTGCTTGAGACATTGAAAATAATTTACCAAAAAACAGAGCAAACTGGAATGCTATTTGGCCCTAAGTAGAGAGTACACAGTGGCAGAATACCTGACCACTGTGACTGACCTAAAATTAAGGAAAGCTTTGAAAATGTACAGACTCAGTGAGCATAGCCTTGCTATTGATAGCAGCCGCCGTAGGCAGACTTGCTCTCAAGAGAAGACAGGCTATGTGCACACTGCCCACAAAATGAGGTGGAAACTGAGCTGCAGTTCCTAACCTCCTGCCAGATGTATGACCATACTATAGAAACACATTTCCCTCAGATTACAGACCCACAAAGAATTTGAAAACAAATCCAATTTTGATAAACTCCCATATCTACTGGGTGAAATTCCACAGTGTGCCATCACAGTAGCAAGATGTGTGACCTGTTGCCACAAGAAAAGAGCAACCAGTGAAGAACAAACACCATTGTCAATACAACCCATATTTATGCTTACTTTATTTATTTGCACATCGTCACACTGTACATAGTCACAATATAACATTTGAAATGTCTATTTCTCTGAAACGTTGTGATCGTAATGTTTACTGTTCATTTTTGATTGTTTATTATCTATTTCACTTGCTTTGGCAATATAAACATATGTTTTCTATGCCAATAAAGCCCTTAATTGAATTCAACTTAATTGAGAGAGAGAAGGTAGTGTGGCGTGTCCAATTGTAAAAAATTGAATTGAATTAAAATGCCTCAATTACGTAATTACTCCTGTCAATACAATCATTCAAAATAGACTAGTACACCAGCAAGCATGTTTTTGCCCCAGATGATCATTCGCTTCAAAAAATGTTTTAAATCACAAGCATATAGCCTACAATTAGAAGGCCCACAATTTGGGCAGAACTCATGGCAAATACCAAACAAATGATTGTTGAGTTGCGACTGTCAGTGAAAAGCTGCTAATATAGGCCCATGCTTATCGCAATGTTTAAAATACAATCGTGGGAAAACATTGTCTGGAAAGCAATACTAATCTGTCTTCTAGTTATCAAAATTCTCAATTTGAGTATTTTAGGATCTTATTAACACCAGTGGAGAACATAGTCTTCATCCCCAATGAGTGCGCATATTCACTCTTTATCCTTGGGCAAATGAGTGCCATTTGAAACTTTGTATTTGGACAATAATTTCCTCCTCCAGGTTAAACGTCATACTGTACAATTATTGTCTCCCTTTTTAGTAGACCTAGATTAGATGGTTGCATGCAAGGCATAGCTGCAAGAATTTGTTTTGAGCAGGGGGTGCTGACCAATCACCTTTATAATAAAGTAATGCATGCATCTATGCAGAATAACAAAATCCAATTCCTAATGTGATGACTAGCCTAAGCATAGGACAAGATTTGGTAACAGTATTACAGCAGCCTCATGGCTGTTTGCAAAAAAAGCATGTTGTGAACAGCACACACATTTCCTTGTAGGCTACTGCAAGAGAGGTATTTGATATTATTCCTATTCCCGTTCGCCAAGTTTAGATATGTATAGAAAACAAATAGAAAATAGTCAGTCATATATATTTTAATATCCAGTGTTCTCTCTTCTACACCTAATTTAATCAAAATAAAACATCGTTTGGAAAGCAAATTGCTATTGCTGTAAAGAGAAGGCAATAAAAAGACTAAATCTTTCTCTTACAGTAGTTATCATAATCTGCAACTTGAGGGAATAGTCTTATTGGCACCAGTGTAGCACATTGGCCATATCCCCTGTGAGTGCCTTGTGCACGTATTAACATTTAATAATTAGGTCAGTTCCACTTGAAACTTTGTTTTGGATGATAATTTCCTCCTCCAGGTTAAATGGACTTCATATTGTACAGTTAGTGTTAGCAATATAGGCCTATAGTACTCTGTGATTTTTGTCATATTAAAAAAATATTCTGCTAATGTCTCTAGACAGAAGGTGTAGTAGAATTGCATGGAATATGTTTCTAAACACAAAAAGAAAGATTCATATCTGATATAACCTTTAGCCTAGGCCTACTCTATGCCACTGCACGCTCAGCCATGCATTGAACACTGCAGTCTTTTTTGCGAACAGTGATTATTATTTTCCTAAATTATGACTATCCAATGCTGTTGTGATTCAGACAATAACATTTAAAAAACATGGATGTTACACCACCATGCATCATTCAAGAGCATTAATTCTATTGATGTATAAAACCCTGGCACTAACTTACACTCACCGTCATCAAGGTACATCTGATCCAGGTTCTCCTCCTTGACTGTGACCTGTCCTCCAGGGAGGCTGGCTCTCTGCTCCTCTCCAGGGGCGCATCTCTGGGCTTCCATCCCTCCAGGGGAAGACCTGCCCTTGGGCACCACCTTGGGCACGTAGGGCTGTTGCTGGATCACCGTGGTGGGGTAATGCTGAGGGGAGTGGGCCGGGACAGGGGAGTGAGCTTGGGCTCCAGCCTGCTGAGGGAAGCCATCACAGTAGATGATATGCTGCTGGTTGTCAGGCTGGAGAGGTGGAGGGTCGCCTCCCCTGAGCAGGTGTTGGTTGGTGGGGGAGAACTGAATTATGGAGGGGTGTTGGCCCTGGCCCCCTCCGTGTTGCTGCTGGACTGGGGAGCCTGTGTGGACCAGGACAGAGCGGTGTGGGTCGGGCATCATCCCCATCCCTCCAGTCTGCTGGTAGTGCCCTTCGGGGCTGCCGCTCAGACTCTTGCCCCCGCGGGTGTACACAATGGCTGGGCTCTGTTGCTGGAAGCGGGGGTCTTGGCCGGGTGTGGGGAGGCCGGATCGGACCTGCTGGCATGAGGCCATGCTGGAGACCAGGCTGTTGTCTGGGTGAATGATCCCCACAGGACTGTGGTGGTAGTAGGACTGCGGGGAAACACCCAGGATCTGGGGCATGGTGAAAGGATAGTCATCCACAGGCTCTGTTTTAATGGAGGGAACTGTGGGAGAGATGGAAGACAACAGAGATATGACTGGGGGTTAAGTCATATTGCTTAAAGTAACTACGGCCTATTACACCAAGCATATCAATGTGACATACTAATGACAAGGAAAAACATATAACTTGATATCATTCCTACATCATTGTATTGTTCTTTCAGAGCACTTAAAGGGGCTCAGAGCTGATGCTTATGGTACCTACCTGCCAGTGGGGTGAATGTGAAGTGCTGTGGCTGGCTGCGCTTCCTCTTCCCGTTGATGACATAGAAGTTCACTTTGGCAGGATGGCAGATAGATGGGTCACGATAGGAAGGGATCTCAACGAACAGCAGACTCTACAACATGACATCATTTTCAGTTCATAATAATCTGTCACATTATTATTTAAGATTATAATCAGAGTTGATAAAGTAGGACATTATTTTAAATCAAATTAGTTTTTTTCTAAGACAAACAATCCAGACAGTATAATCAGTGACTGGTTTGACCACTGTTTCAGACATGGAGAAGTGGGCCATCTATGAAAGGACTGGTACTCACAGGCTGACATTTATCTTTGTCTACTGTTGTCTCCATCTCCCAAATCTGCTGTCCATCTGCAGAGACAGATAAGGGAAGGGTTGTTTCAGGTCAAATCAATAATGTGTGCTTACTAAGTTGCTGACCAATGAAAAATGTACTCTAAACAATAACAATTGAACTATCCCAGCTGTATCTCTATTGTCTCTTCAACAGATTGAGAGCATGGGAGGGGATTCTCCACCTGTCTCAGAACACAACGCCTAGTTTAACCCATCACATCACTGTCTTCCTGCCACTAACCCATAGGCCAAATGATTAACATGGTGTTAGAGAAGGCTCTTTGTGTCACATAGATTATATCTCTTTCCTAACCACTTACCCTTCCACCATTCTGCTCACCTACAGCCAAAGACAGCTATATACACAATGCCTTCGGAAAGTATCCAGACCCCTTGACTTTTTCCACATTTTGTTAGGTTACAGCCTTATTCTGAAATGGATTAAATTGTTTTTTCATCAATCTACATACAACACCCCCCTATGGAAAAAGCTAAAATATGTTTGCGAATGTATTTAAAATAAAAAAAACAAATGTCACATTTACATAAGTATTCAGACCCTTTACCCAGTACTTTGTTGAAGTACTTTGCCAATGATTACAGACTCGAGTCTTCTTGGGTATGACACTATAAGCTTGACACACATGTATTTGGGGAGTTTCTTCACTTATTCTCTGTACATTTTCTTAAGCTCTGTCAGGGTGGATGGGGAGCGTTGTTGCACAGCAATTTTCAGGTCTCTCCAGAGATGTTCGATCGGACTACTCAAGGATATTCAGAGACTTATCCCGAAGCCACTCCTACTTTGTATTGAATGTGTGCTTAGGGTTGTTGTCCTATTGGAAGGTGAACTTTTGCCCCAGTCTGAGGTCCTGAGCATTCTGGAGCAGGTTTTTTAAAGGATCTCTCTGTACTTAAAGACTCCGTTTATCTTTGCCTCGATCCTGACTAGTCTCCTGGTCCCTACTATTGAAAAACATCCCCACAGCAAGATGCTGTCACCACCATGCTTCACTGTAGGGATGGTGCCAGGTTTCCTCCAGGCGTGACACTTGGCATTTAAGCCAAAGAGTTCAATCTTGGTTTCATCAGACCAGAGAATCTTGTTTCTCATGGTCTGAGAGTCTTTAGGTGCCTTTTGGCAAACTCAGAGCGGGCTGTCATGTGCCTTTTCCCGAGGAGTGGTTTCTGTCTGGCCACTCTACCATAAAGGCCTGATTGTTGGAGTGCTGCAGAGATGGTTATCCTTCTGGAAAGTTCTCTCATCTCCACAGAGACACAGGAGACCTGTCAGAGTGACCATCGGGTTCTTGGTCACCTCCCTGACCAAGGCCCTTCTCCCCAGATTGCTCAGTTTGCCCGGGGTGGCCAGGTCTAGGAAGAGTCTTGGTGGTTCCAAACTTATTCCATTTAAGAATGACGGAGGCCACTGTTTTCTTGGGGACCTTCAAATCTGCAAAACTTTTTGGGTACCCTTCCCCAGATCTGTACCTTGACACAATCCTGTATCGAAGCTCTACGGACAATTCCTTTGGCCTCATGGCTTGGTTTTTGCACTGACATACACTGTCAACTGTGGGACCTTATATAGAAGGGTGTGTGCCTTTCCAAATCATGTCCAGTCAATTGAATTTACCACAGGTGAACTCCAATCAAGTTGAAAAACATAAAGGATGATCAATAAAAGCAGGATGCACCTGACCTCAATTTCGTGTCTCATAGCAAAGGGTCTGAATCCTTATGTAAGTATGGTATCGGTTTTTAATTTTTAATACATTTTTAATACATTTAAAAATGTCTAAAAACCTGTTTTCAGCTGGTCATTATGGGGTATTGTGTGTAGATTGCAAAGGATTTTTTATTTTTTAAATCAATTTTAGAATAAGGCTGTAATGTAACTTTCTGAAGGCACTGTATTGACCATGAAGTGAAGCCATTCCCTGACCTTACATTTACCATAATATATTGTATGAAATCATTCATACAATCACATATTTACTGTGTGTCAAGCAATATTGGTAATTTTTTTAAAGTAAAGAATAGTATATTCTATAAACAAAGTGTGATGGAGAACATTGGCCCAAGGTTTGATACACACTAGTGATCAAAAACAGTCCAAACCTGTCTTTAATATCTGACCCTTGGCAAGGGAGTGGCTAGGGTCTGATTTCAATGATGGACTATTTTTGCATAGATTAACTATGTCACTGCCTACGTTGATAGAAGGGGGGGGGGGGGGGTCCGAACAAATCACAAGGCAAGGCAGACATGCCAGAACGTCATGATTCAAAACCAAAGTTTGCAGGCAAAACATGTGGCTTTAGCTGATGGCTTCAACTGATGCAAACTAGCCACTTGTGAAATGCACTCATTAAAAATAACTTCCGTGATCTCCATCTTGCTAGCTACTATTTTGTATTTTATTCAAGGGGATAACGTAGTGACATAAGTAGTGACATACGCAGTGACGCAGTTCCTCTATGCCAAAGGAGTTCATCACTGGAACCAGTCACTGTGTTTCCTAGGGTCAGGTTTTCAAGACTAAAACCTGTCTGGGTATGAAGAGATTTTAGAGGAGTTACTAACACACTTGTTTTACACCATGTTTTATGTATACCAATACTATGAAATTGTTGCTTTTGACAACTGTCACACTGTAAGGCATTGCTTGAAACTCAAGGTTATGACACATTCGTCGTATTGATGAGACCAAGGAGCAGCGTGATAAGAATACATTCTTCTTCAAATTAAACGAAGAACACTTAACAAACTAACAAAACGACCGTAACGCTACAATAACAAGTACTGACGGGCAACTACACAGACAATAACCCACAAAACCAAAATGGAAAATTGCAACCTAAATAGGATCCCCAATCAGAGACAACGATAAACAGAAGTCTCTGATTGGGAACCAATTCAGGCCACCATAGACCTACATTTACCTAGACAATACCAAAACCCATAGATATACAAAAAACCCTAGACAAGTTAAAACACATACCACCCTCGTCACACCCTTACATAACCAAAATAATAAAGAAAACAGCCCCTACCTGGGCTCGAACCAGGAACACATCGACAACAGCCATCCTCGAAGCATCGTTACTCATGCAGAGCAAGGGGAACAACTACTCTAAGTCTCAGAGCGAGTGACGATTGAAACGCTATTAGAGTGCACCCCGCTAACTAGCTAGCCATTTCACATCGGTTACACTAGCCTAATCTCGGGAGTTGATGGGCTTGAAGTCATAAACAGCGCAATGCTTGAAGCAGAACAAAGAGCTGCTGGCAAAACGCACGAAAGTGCTGTTGAATGAATGCGTACGAGCCTGCTGGTGCCTAACAATCGCTCAGTCAGACTGCTCTATCAAATCATAGACTTCATTATAACACACAGAAATACGAGCCATAGGTCATTAATATGGTCGAATCCGGAAACTATCATTTAGAAAACAAGACGTTTATTGTTTCAGTGAAATACGGAACCGTTCCGTATTTTATCTAACGGGTGGCATCCATAAGTCTAAATATTCCTGTTACATTGCACAACCGTCAATGTTATGTCATAATTACGTAAAATTCTGGCAAATTAGGCGGCCCAAACTGTTGCATATACACTGACTCTGCGTGCAATGAACGCAAGAGAAGTGACACAATTTCACCTGGTTAATATTGCCTGCTAACCTAGATTTCTTTTAGCTAAATATGCAGATTTAAAAATATATATTTATGTGTATTGATTTTAAGAAAGACATTGATGTTTATGGTTAGGTACACATTGGCGCAAGGACAGTCCTTTTTTCACGAATACGCGCCGCACCGATTATATGCAACGCAGGACACGCTAGATAAACTAGTAATATCATCAACCATGTGTAGTTAACTAGTGATTATGATTGATTGATTGTTTTTTATAAGATAAGTTTAATGCTAGTTAGCAACTTACCTTGGCTTGCTGCATTCGCGTAACAGGCAGGCTCCTCGTGGAGTGCAATGAGAGGCAGGTGGTTAGAGCGTTGGACTAGTTAACTGTAAGGTTGCAAGATTGAATCCCCGATCTGACAAGGTAAAAATCTGTCATTCTGCCCCTGAACAAGGCAGTAACCCACCATTCCTAGGCCGTCATTGAAAATAAGAATGTGTTCTTAACTGACTTGCCTAGTTAAATGTTGTGTGTCGAACTGCTATACTTTATCTTGGCCAGGTCGCAGTTGCAAATGAGAACTTGTTCTCAACTAGCTTACCTGGTTAAATAAAGATAGAAGGTTAAATTTTAAAAAATAAAGATTAAATAAAAAGGTGTAATTTTGTTATATTTAAAAAAATATATATAAAAAATATATTTAAAAAAACAAAAATCGGCCAAATCGGTGTCCAAAAATGCTTTGTAGAGCCACCTTTTCAGCAATTACAGCTGCAAGTCTCTTGGAGTATGTCTCTATACGCTTGGCACATCTAGCCACTGGTATTTTTGCCCATTCTTCAAGGCAAAACTTCTCCAGCTCCTTCAAGTTGGATGGGTTCCATACCAAAGATTCTCAATTGGATTAAGGTCTGGGCTTTGACTAGGCCATTCCAAGATATTTAAATGTTTCCCCTTAAACCACTAGAGTGTTGCTTTAGCAGTATGCTTAGGGTCATTGTCCTGCTGGAAGGTGAACCTCCGTCCCAGTCTCAAATCTCTGGAAGACGGAATCAGGTTTCCCTCAATAATTTTTTTGCGGCATCCATCATTCCTTCAATTCTGACCAGTTTCCCAGACCCTGCCGATGAAAAACATCCCCACAGCATGATGCTGCCACCCCTATCCTTCACTGTGGGGATGGTGTTCTCAGGTGATGAGAGGAGTTTGGTTTGCGCCAGACATAGCATTTTCCTTGATGGCCAAAAAACTCAATTTTAGTCTCATGTGACCAGTGTACCTTCTTCCATATGTTTGGAGAGTCTCCTACATGCCTTTTGGCAAACACCAAACGTGTTTCCTTATTTTTCTATTTAAGCAATGGCTCTTTCTGGCCACTCTTCCGTAATGCCCAGCTTTGTGGAGTGTACAGATTCAAGTGGAACTATGGACAGATACTCCAATCTCCGCTGTGGAGATTTGCAGCTCCTTCAGGGTTATCTTTGGTCTCTTTGTTGCCTCTCTGATTAATGCCCTCTTTGCCTGGTCAGTGAGTTTTGGTGAGCGGCCCTCTCTTGGCAGGTTTGTTGTGGTGCCATATTCTTTCCATGTTTTAATAATGGATTTAATGGTGCTCCGTGGGATGTTCAAGATTTCTGATATTTTTTTATAACCCAACCCTGATCTGTACTTCTCCACAACTTTGTCCCTGACCTGGAGAGCTCCTTGGTCTTCATGGTGCGGCTTCCTTGGTGGTGCCCCTTGCTAAGTGGTGTTGCAGACTCTGGGGCCTTTCAGAGCAGGTGTACAGTTGAAGTCAGGAGTTTACATACACTTAGGTTGGAGTCATTAAAACTCATTTTTCAAGCACTTCACACATTTCTTGTTAACAAACTATAGTTTTGGCAAGTCGGTTAGAACATCTACTTTGTGCATGACAAGTAATTTTTTCAACAATTGTTTACAGACAGATTATTTCACTTATCATTCAATGTATCACAATTCCAGTGGGTCGGAAGTTTACATAAACTAAGTTTACTGTGCCTTTAAACAGCTTGGAAAATTCCAGAAAATGATGCCATGACTTTAGAAGCTTCTGGTAGGCTAAATGACATAATTTGAGTGAATTGGAGGTGTATATGTGGATGTATTTCAAGGCCTACCTTCAAACTCAGTGCCTCTTTGCTTGATCATGGGAAAATCAAAATAAATCAGCCAAGACCTCAGAAAACAATTGTAGACCTCCACAAGTCTGGTTCATCCTTGGGAGCAATTACCAAACGCCTGAAGGTACCACGTTCATCTGTACAAACAATAGTACGCAAGTATAAACACCATGGGACCACGCAGCCGTCATACCACTCAGGAATGAGACACGTTCTGTCTCCTAGAGATGAACGTACTTCGGTGCTAAAAGTGCAAATCAATCCCAGAACAACAGCAAAGGTCCTTGTTTCCTCCAGCATCTTCACAGGTACAAAACTATCTATAACCACAGTAAAACAAGTCCTATATCGACATAACCTGAAAGGCCGCTCAGCGAGGAAGAAGCCACTTCTCCAAAACTGCCATAAAAAGCCAGACTATGGTTTGCAACTGCACATGGGGACAAAGATCTTACTTTTTGGAGAAATGTCTTCTGGTCTGATTAAATAAAAATAGAACTGTTTGGCCATAATGACCATCATTATGTTAGGAGGAAAAATGGGGAGGCTTGCTAGCCGAAGAACACCATCCCAATCGTGAAGCACGGGGGTGGCAGCATCATGTTGTGGGGGTGCTTTGCTGCAGAAGGGACTGGTGCACTTCACAAAATAGATGGCATCATGAGTGAGGAAAATTGTGTGGATGTATTGAAGCAACATCTCAAGACATCAGTCAGGAAGTTAAAGCTTGGTCGCAAATGGGTTTTCCAAATGGACAATGACCCCAAGCATACTTCCAAAGTTGTGGCAAAATAGCTTATGGACAACAAAGTCAAGGTATTGGAGTGGACATAAAAGTCCTGACTTCAATCCTATAGAAAATATGTGGACAAAATTTAAAAAGCGTGTGCGAGCAAGGAGGCCTACATCCTGATTCAGTTACACCAGCTCTGTCAGGAGGAATGAGACAAAATTCACCCAACTTATTGTGGGAAACTTTTGGAAGGCTACCCGAAACATTTGACCCAAGTTAAACAATGTAAAGTGTTGTCTTGACTTGAAGAATGCCTGAATTGCTTCACATTGGAATTTGAAGTTACACCATCAAATTGTTTCAGATCATCGGCCTACGTGAGTGCAAGTTACACTATGGCACAGACCGTGGTAATAAGTAGGCACAAGATAATTATTAGAATATGGCAAATATGAGTAAATTCTTGCATTCTATCCATGCTGGCTTTTGTGGGCTGAGACATGAAACATAGGTGCCCTAGTAGAACACAACTTATGTTTCAAGATGAATTCCTCTCCAAAACACACAAATAACCAACAAAAAGAACCATTGTTATCAACATTTTTACATTAACTAGATTGACCACCTTTTCAAAATTAACAGCCTACCTATTTTCTCAAATGGAAAGAAATCCTGTATTCAGCGGCCTGATATCATTTTAAAACTGTGTGGGAAAACCCATGTCGGACCACAAATGAAAGGCACATACAGTGCCTTGCGAAAGTATTCGGCCCCCTTGAACTTTGCGACCTTTTGCCACATTTCAGGCTTCAAACATAAAGATATAAAACTGTATTTTTTTGTGAATAATCAACAACAAGTGGGACACAGTCATGAAGTGGAACGACATTTATTGGATATTTCAAACTTTTTTAACAAATCAAAAACTGAAAAATTGGGCGTGCAAAATTATTCAGTTAATACTTTGTAGTGCCTCCTTTTGCTGCGATTACAGCTGTAAGTCGCTTGGGGTATGTCTCTATCCGTTTTGCACATCGAGAGACTGAAATTTTTTCCCATTCCTCCTTGCAAAACAGCTCGAGCTCAGTGAGGTTGGATGGAGAGCATTTGTGAACAGCAGTTTTCAGTTCTTTCCACAGATTCTCGATTGGATTCAGGTCTGGACTTTGACTTGGCCATTCTAACACCTGGATATGTTTATTTTTGAACCATTCCATTGTAGATTTTGCTTTATGTTTTGGATCATTGTCTTGTTGGAAGACAAATCTCCGTCCCAGTCTCAGGTACAACACTCTACTCAGCAAACTGGATGCAGTCTATCACAGTGCCATCCGTTTCGTCACTAAAGCACCTTATTTCACCCACCACTGCGACTTGTATGCTCTAGTCGGCTGGCCCTCGCTACATATTCTTCGCCAGACCCACTGGCTCCAGGTCATCTACAAGTCCATGCTAGGTAAAGCTCCGCCTTATCTCAGCTCACTGGTCACGATGGCAACACCCATCCGTAGCACGCGCTCCAGCAGGTGTATCTCACTGATCATCCCTAAAGCCAACACCTCATTTGGCCGCCTTTCGTTCCAGTACTCTGCTGCCTGTGACTGGAACGAATTGCAAAAAAAATATATATATATATTTTTTTTAAATAAAATAAAATAAAAATCGCTGAAGTTGGAGACTTTTATCTCCCTCACCAACTTCAAACATCAGCTATCTGAGCAGCTAATCCGATCGCTGCAGCTGTACATAGTCTATTGGTATATAGCCCACCCTTTCTCACCTACCTCAATCCCATACTGTTTTTATTTATTTACTTTTCTGCTCTTTTGCACACCAATATCTCTATCTGTACATGACCATCTGATCATTCATCACTCCAGTGTTAATCTGCAAAATTGTAATTATTTGCCTACCTCCTCATGCCTTTTGCACACATTGTATATAGACTCCCCCTTTGGTTTCTACTGTGTTATTGACTTGTTAATTGTTTACTCCATGTGTAACTCTTTGTTGTCTGCTCACACTGCTATGCTTTATCTTGGCCAGGTCGCAGTTGCAAATGAGAACTTGTTCTCAACTAGCCTACCTGGTTAAATAAAGGTGAAATAAAAAATAAAATAAAAGGTCTTTTGCAGACTCCATCAGGTTCTTCCAGAATGGTCCTGTATTTGGCTCCATCCATCTTCCCATCAATTTTAACCATCTTCCCTGTCCCTGCTGAAGAAAAGTAGGCCCAAACCATGATGCTGCCACCACCATGTTTGACAGTGGGGATGGTGTGTTCAGGGTGATGAGCTGTGTTGCTTTTACGCCAAACATAACGTTTTGCATTGTTGCCAAAAAGTTCAATTTTGGTTTCATCTGACCAGAGCACCTTCTTCCACATGTTTGGTGCGTCTCCCAGGTGGCTTGTGGCAAACTTTAAACGCCACTTTTTATGGATATCTTTAAGAAATGGCTTTCTTGCCACTCTTCCATAAAGGCAAGATTTGTGCAATATACGACTGATTGTTGTCCTATGGACAGAGTCTCCCACCTCAGCTGTAGATCTCTGCAGTTCATCCAGAGTGATCATGGGCCTCTTGGCTGCATCTCTGATCAGTCTTCTCCTTGTATGAGCTGAAAGTTTAGAGGGACGGCCAGGTCTTGGTAGTTTTGCAGTGGTCTGATACTCCTTCCATTTCAATATTATCGCTTGCACAGTGCTCCTTGTGATGTTTAAAGCTTGGGAAATCTTTTTGTATCCAAATCCGGCTTTACACTTCTTCACAACAGTATCTCGGACCTGCCTGGTGTGTTCCTTGTTCTTCATGATGCTCTCTGCGCTTTTAACGGACCTCTGAGACTATCACAGTGCAGGTGCATTTATACGGAGACTTGATTACACACAGGTGGATTGTATTTATCATCATTAGTCATTTAGGTCAACATTGGATCATTTAGAGATCCTCACTGAACTTCTGGAGAGAGTTTGCTGCACTGAAAGTAAAGGGGCTGAATAATTTTGCATGCCCAATTTTTCAGTTTTTGATTTGTTAAAAATGTTTGAAATATCCAATAAATGTCATTCAACTTCATGATTGTGTCCCACTTGTTGTTGATTCTTCACAAAAAAATACAGTTTTATATCTTTGTTTGAAGCCTGAAATATGGCAAAAGGTCGCAAAGTTCAAGGGGGACGAATACTTTCGCAAGGCACTGTACACTGAAATTAGTCAGCAGAACAGAGGTGGATTCCATGAATATTGCCAAGATTTCTTTATTTTATTTTTTCTCTTGTTTTATGGTTAACTCGCCCCGTTTCAGTACACAGTAACGACAGATGACTGTTGCTGTCTTGGTGTTTATATATTTTTTGTGTTTTGTTCCAAAACTACTCTACTGGATACCTCTAGTATTTTTGTGTATCTCTGGTAATTAGGAATGGAGGCAGTCAGAAAGAGTTGAGCAGGCCCAGCTTGGCTTCTGTCTGTGTGTGTGCGCGCACACACACACACACAACTGTCTGTGTGTGTGTGTGTGTGTGTGTGTGTGTATCCTAGAGCCAGAGAAGGCCCAGCCAGAGCCAGTTGTGTCCCATTCAAAGGGATTTCATTGGCTCACTGTTCCAGAACTCTGTGTCATGTGGAGAACCTCTACAGCGCAATGGCAATCCCTCTAAGTAGATATTCTTTTTTTCTTTATTTTTCTTTCTGTCTCCAATACTATACATTACTGCAGTGTGTTGTAAACCAGCAGCAAGAAAGCCCAGTGAAAAAAGTGTAGAGAAGAAATCCAAGTTTTAGCTAAAGCAGTCCACAGAGAGCCCACATCTCATAGCTCCCCACACTCGGCCCACAGAGAGCCCACATTTCATAGCTACCCACACTCGGCCCATCGAGAGTTGCTGGTTCAAATACCCGAGCCAACAAGGTGAAAAGTCTGTCAATGTTCCCTTGAGCAAGCCACTTAAACCTAATTTGCTCCAGGGGCGGCATATTTACAGTTGAAGTCGGAAGTTTACATACACCTTAGCCAAATACATTTAAACTCAGTTTTTCACAATTCCTGACATTCAATTCTAGTAAAAATTCCCATCTTTAGGTCAGTTAGGATCACCACTTTATTTTAAGAATGTAAAATGTAAGAATAATAGTAGAGAGAATGTTTATTTCAGCTTTTATTTCTTTCATCACATTCCCAGTGTGTCAGAAGTTTACATACTACACTCAGTTTTTGGTAGCGTTGCCTGTTTAACTTGGGTCAAATGTCTCAGGTAGCCTTCCACAAGCTTCCCACAATAATTTGGATGAATTCTGGCCCATTCCTCCTGACAGAGCTGGTGTAACTGAGTCAAGTTTGTAAGCCTCCTTCCTCGCACACGCTTTGTCAGTTCTACCCACACATTTTCTATAGGATTGAGGTCAGTGCTTTGTGATGGCCACTCCAATACCTTAACTTTGTTGTCCATAAGCCATTTTGCCACAACTTTGGAAGTATGCTTTGGGTCATTGTCCGTTTGGAAGACCCATTTGTGACCAAGCTTTAACTTCCTGACTGATGTCTTGAGATGTTGTTTCAATATATCCACAGAATTTTCCTCACTCATGATGCCATCTATTTTGTGAAGTGCACCAGTCCCTCCTGCAGCAAAGCACCCCCACAACAAGATGCTGCCACCCCCGTGCTTGGGAAGGTGTTCTTCAGCTTGAAAGCCCCACCCTTTTTCCTCCAAACATAACGATGGTCATTATGGCCAAACAGTTCTATTTTTTGTTTCATCAGACCAGAAGACATTTCTCCAAAAAGTACGATCTTTGTTGCAACCTGTAGTCTGGCTTTTTTATGGCGGTTTTGGAGAAGTGGCTTCTTCCTTGCAGAGTGGCCTTTCAGATTATGTTGATATAGGACTCGTTTTAATGTGGATATAGATAGTTTTGTACCGGTTTCCTCCGGCATCTTCACAAGGTCCTTTGCTGTTGTTCTGGGATTGATTTGCACTTTCGCACCAAAGTACGTTCATCTCTAGGAGACAGAACGCGTCTCCTTCCCTGAGTGGTATGACGGCTGCGTGGTCCCATGGTGTTTATACTTGCGTACTATTGTTTGTACAGATGAACGTGGTACCTTCAGGTGTTTGGAAATTGCTCCCAAGGATGAACCAGACTTGTGGAGGTTTACAATGTTTTTCTGAGGTCTTGGCTGATTTCTTTTGATTTTCCCATGATGTCAAGCAAAGAGGCACTGAGTTTGAAGGTAGGCTTTGAAATACATCCACAGACACACCTCCAATTCACTCAAATTACATTATTTAGCCTATCAGAAGCTCCTAAAGCATTGACATCATTTTCTGGAATTTTCCAAGCTGTTTAAAGGCACAGTCAACTTAGTGTATGTAAACTTCTGACCCACTGGAATTGTGATACAGTGAATTACAAGTGAAATAATCTGTCTGTAAACAATTGTTGGGAAAATGACTTGTGTCATGCAAAGTAGATGTCCTAACTGACTTGCCAAAAATATAGTTTGTTAACAATAAATTTGTGGAGTGGTTGAAAAACGAGTTTTAATGACTCCAACCTAAAACGTAAAACCTTCGATTCAACTGTATATGGCTGACCCTGTAAACGAACACAGGTCACTGCACCTATCTGGTGTATGTGACAATAAAACATTTTTTTTTTTTTACTATGACGAAAAAAGTACATCTCTTAAGTACAGTGTACAATCCTGTAAGCTGTCAATGAAGCACATGAACAATCTGCACTCGATACTAATACTGTCAGCTTGTTGAATAATTGGGTGAAGTCTAAAATAAACCTACAACAAAACCTTGCTGTGATAAGCTTCTTATCTGGAAAAAGGACACCACTGTTTAGTATCAGGAGGAATCTGAATGCAAATATCTGAGTGAGGAGGAAAGGTCAGGATTCAAATGACAGAGAAAGCACGCTGGCCTTTGTCACTATTACCCAGTCACATTGATTCAAACAGCAATATCTGACACCATCTGTGTTGTAATGGTGATTCTGCCATTCCAAAATGAGAGCAGGGATGGGGTCAATTCCATTTAAATTCCAGTCAATTCAGGAAGTACACTGAAATTCCAATTCTCTTCAATGCTTTTCAATTAGGAAAATGTTCAATTGCAATTGGGTTTACTTTCTGAATTGAATGGAATTAAAATGGAATTGACCCCAACCCTGCAAGAGAGTAATGTAATAATAAAGGACTGTGGTGTTAAAAGCATGGGTAATAAGTGTAAGTCTGATTATCATGGCTGGTTTATGAGGGTAAATACTTTTGCAACCCTTCTGGCACATAATGCAAAACGTTTTTTTTGCAACAGAGTCTGGCAGCTGTTTGACGAATACTGCCAAACATTTTCCTGGATCAAAATAACCATAAAATTTTAAATAGATGAGGCGGCACATCATACAGCATATGGACCATGCCATTATCATTTCCTCCCTCCCTCAGAGGTGTTGGCTGAATACTCACCATGGGTTTTTTCCATAAAGATGACTTTGGAGTCAGAGCTGAAGTTCTGTCCCGTCAAGATCATCTGCTGACCTCCCAGGACAGAGCAGCTATCCATGTCTTGTTTCTCCACCATTGGTAGCTCATGGGCCGACCGCTGGGCTGTGGGACGGAAGAGAGAACATGACGTTACACAATCTGTGGTACTGACAGGTCATGTTGGGGTAGTGGGTAGAGAACTGGCCGCTGGGCTGCAGAACAGCAGACTGAGCATGGTATTATGACTTGACATTACACACTCTGTGGTAGGTCAGTTTGATCTCAGGTTGATATTTGCTTTGAACTCACAAGGTCATTGTTGACAGATTTCAATGAATGAGGCTTGTCACGACTCATTTCAAAACCATATTTCCTCATTGTGTATTTCAAATATTTGTCTAAATATAAGATTTGTGTAAACATTAATATAGGCCAATGACTTGGTACAGTGCAGTACATTTAGTGCAGTGGGAGGATATGAATGAAGGTTGTAATGTAAAATGCGGCTACACGCTAGAGGCCTGGACACACAGAGCACATCATGGAAGTGGGACACAGTCCAGTGGAAACAAATGACAGAGTGCAGTAACCTACAGTACAGAAAGGGGCAGAGGGGAGGAGGAAGAAGGAATATGGAGGATGGACCTCTCCAACACTATCATCATTACGCAATGGAGCGTATGTTGGCATATGTTCAACAAACCCTGTGACCTGTATGTGAAGTAGACACTGAACGGCTACTGTAGTGTGTTCTCTCCTGGAACGGTAGATTTCCTGGACTGATAGCTTAATCAGGAAGCTACGGCCACAGAGACAGCCATAGAAATAGAATAGAGGCAGCCATAGAAATATAATTACTAGAATGGGAAAAGCTCCTCAGACCATGGCAATTCAACTGGAACACTCATGGGTACATTCAATATGGTCACCTGTGCATAAACCCATCAACTTGAATGGGAATTTTGGATATAGTCATTATTTTTGTAATATTTATTTAACTACGAAAGTCAGCTAAGAACAAATTCTTATTTACAATGACGGCCTATCCTGGCCAAATCCGGACGACACTGGGCCAATTGTGCACCGCCCTATGGGACTCCCAATCACAGCCAGATGTGATACAGCCTTGATTCGAACCAGGGATTCTAGTGACGCCTCTTGCACTGAGATGCAGTGCCTTAGACTGCTGTGTCACTCTCGGGTCCCATAGGGAGGCATCCAGGGTTGGGGAACCATTACGTTAAAACATTAAATGACTCAGCGCTTCTCTTGCTATCTATAGTGACTGACCTTATTCCTTTGGATCAACTGTCGGCAGTCTGAAGTTGATTCATGCCAGGTAGCATGCTTGAGTTACAAAGGGACCAAATTAATCACTTGTAATGAATGAGAAGGGCAGTTGCCCTCGTTTTAACTGTTTCATGTTTACTTCTAGAGTAGTTTGTGTGGCAATTAAATGTAAAAACATTTAGTACACATGAACGGTGTAGTTACTTCCTCAAGCTTATCGTCATCGTCCTGCCTTAATTACTGAAATTCAATCTCCACTGAGGCTTGTGAAGTGACCTTTGGACAGTCTACTATACTGTGAGTACATTAAGGTTGATACCTGGAGGCTAGTCTCTTCATCCACATCACTGACGGACAGTTTCGCTTACTTATCGGCCATTTTGACAGATGTGCTGGGGGTTTTATAGTACGATTGTGCAAATACAACTTTGCACCTGATTTTTGAGGGGGTTCGGTGATGCTAGCACTACATAATCGTAAACATACACATACAGTGTTAAGGGTTGAGAGAACCAAATAAAATGTGTTACATGCGCCAAATACAACAGGGAAGGGAAAGGTAATACCTAAGTCAGTTGAACAAATGAATGCATTCAACCAAAATGTGTTTTCTGCATTTAACCCAACCCCTCTGAATCAGACCGCTGCTGGGGGCTGCCTTAATCAACATCATAAGGCACCCAGGGAGCAGTTTTGGGGGGGTAACTGCCTTGACTGCTCAGGGATTCGAACCAGCAACCTTTCGGTTAATGGCCCAAATCTCTTAACCACCCAACACTCTTAACCGCTATACTACCTGCCACCCAACAGGTTTAGACATTCATGTGAAATGCCTACTTACAAGCCCTTTCCCAACAATGCAGAGTTCAAAAGTAAGAAAAATGGGTTAAAAAAACGTTTTTGTAGTAACACAACAAAAGAACAGTAATGAGGCTATATACCAGTACCAGTCAATGTGCAGGGGTATGAGGTAATTGAGATAATGTTTTCTCATTGTTAAAAATGTATCCAGGTAGGCCAGTTGAGAACAAGTTCTCATATATGTACATGTAGGTAGTGTTAAAGTGACAAGGCATTCAGGATAGATAATAAAGAGAGTAGCAGCAGCGTATGTGACGAGTGTGAACGTGTTGCGTATGTGGGATTGTGTGAGTGTGTGGCATCAATATACATGTGTGTGTGTTTTGTGTGCGTGAGCATATGTAGTTTGTGTGCGTGAGCATATGTAGTGTGTGTGTGTGCATCTGTGTGTGTGTTGGTGTTAGTGTGGTATGTGCAAGTGTGTGGGTAGAGTCCCTTGAGTGTGCATAGAGCTGGTGCAGGAGAGTCAGTGCAACTAAAAAGGCTGTCAAGCCTAATCATAAAAGAGGCTTTGTATGTCCGTGTGCCTGGACCATCAGTACTATTCCCAGCTCATTTAAATATAGTCCCGCTTACTATGTGTGTTACCTCTGGTTAACGTCAGTCCAAATAAAACAGGCAAGAAGAAACATAGCTGGAAATATACTGCACTGTGTAAAATCAACATACAAGCACATGTTAAACCTAAACCACCCTTTAGGACACACCTATAGTAGGCTATAGAACGCATAGACAGAATTATACATAAAATAAAATCATAGGTTTATGACATATAGAATGACATGGCCCTTCTCTGGACACTGTGTTAACTAACCTCCAAACGAGCTTCAATGCCATACAACACTCCTTCCGTGTCCTCCAACTGCTCTTAAATGCTAGTAAAACCAAATGCATGCTTTTCAACCGTTCGCTGCCTGCACCCGCCCGCCCGACTTGCATCACTACTCTGGATGGTTCTGACCTAGAATATGTGGACAACTACAAATACCTAGGTGTCTGGCTAGACTGTAAACTCTCCTTATTAAACATCTCCAATCCAAAATCAAATCTAGAATCGGCTTTCTATTTCGCAACAAAGCCTCCTTCACTCACGCCGCCAAACTTACCCTAGTAAAACTGACTATCCTACCGATCCTCAACTTCGGCGATGTCATCTACAAAATAGCTTCCAATACTCTACTCAGCAAACTGGATGCAGTCTATCACAGTGCCATCCGTTTTTGTTACCAAAATCCCTTATACCACCCCACCACTGTGACCTGTATGCACTAGTCAGCTGGCCCTCTACATATTCGTCGCCAGACCTACTGGCTCCAGGTCATCTATAAGTCTATTCTAGGTAAAGCTCCGCCTTATCTCAGCTCACTGGTCACGAAAACAACACCCACCCGTAGCACGCGATCCAACAGGTATATCTCACTGGTCATCCCAAAGCCAACACCTCCTTTGGCCGCCTTTCCTTCCAGTTCTCTGCTGCCAGTGACTGGAACGAATTGCAAAAATTGCTGAAGCTGGAGACTGATATTTCCCTCACTAACTTTAAACATCAGCTATCTGAGCAGCTAACCGATCACTGCAGCTGTACATAGTCCATCTGTAAATAGCCCACCCAATCTACCTACCTCATCCAATATTGTTTTTATTTACTTTCTGCTGTTTTGCACATCAGTATTTCTACTTGCACATCATCATCTGCTCATCTATAACTCCAGTGTTAATTTGCTAAAATGTAATTACTCTGCTACTATGGCCTATTTATTGCCTTATCTCCTCACGCCATTTGCACACACTGTATATAGACTTTCTTTTTTTTTGTAGTGTTAATGACTGTACCCTTGTTTATTCCATGTGTAACTCTGTGTTGTTGTTTGTGTAGCACTGCTTTATCTTGACCATGTCGCAGTTGTAAATGAGAACTCGTTCTCAACTAGCTTACCTGGTTAAATAAAGGTGAAATTAAAAAATTAAAAAATTAAACGTGATGGATTTATAGTACTTACAGCACTCAATTGGATGGGAGGAAACTTGCAGTGAGATGTGTTGCCCATTGGGTTGGGGTATGTGGACACGGAAGACCAGGCGCACACGAGTGTTCTTCCGTCCGATGTCCGTCTCGCCCTTCCTTAGCTCAATGTCAGCATTCCTGAGCTTCAGGATCCCAGCACAGTCGATTCTGTGAGAAACACACCAATATGAGATCTACTGTAAATGCTGTACCGGTACACAAATGTTGCATTATGATTACAACCGATATGTGTTCAATTAGTATGTTATTTTTCATTCATATCCTTGATTGAGCTTGCCTGGCACAATGGAACCAATAGAATCATGTTATCAGTGCAAATCTATCATGCCCATCTTGTGGCACTGGAGACAGGCTGAGTAAAAATGCCCAAAAGGTTAGAAGAAAACAAATACTATTTGAACCCAGTTCTGCAAAAGACAATGCTCTGTATGGGTGGTGTTCGGCATGTGTCACTACTCTAGCTACTCTCACATCGCTTTCATGTTGTTCTTGGGCTCCAGAGGGATCTCCAGAACTTTGGTGGAGTTGATAATCTTCTCGTAGCTGGTGGTGGTGACCGTCTTGCCCGTGATGCGGTGGACCTGGTAGAAGGCGTGAGGCTTCAGGATCCTGTCGTCTGCAGTCCCGATGAAGATCTGAAGGCCTAGGGGCTCCTTACCCCTGTAGCCATGCAACTGGAAGAAACATCAGAGGAAACTCCAATAAAACATTAAACAAAGTCAAGATGTTTACATTTTAAAAATGACACATTATAAAAAGTGTGAAGAACATTTCTACTCTACCAGTTCTTTTTCACTCCTTATATACACTGCACAAAAACTGGTAGGTACCCAGTGTTTTATTACATAGTTGAATTTATATAATGATTGTTTTTTCTAATTATTTTGCCAATAACTAGATGTATTTGTTTGCCAGTTTGCTGATAACAGTTTAGGCTGAACATAAAGCTTACACCCTGGTAGACACACACACTGCTGGAAACATTAGTATTTTCCAGTCCTCAACATTAGTATTCAGTCGAGTCTCAATTTACTGTTGAGAGTTAGAATAGTAGAATACACAAGGTGCAATTTCAAAACTTTGTTGAAGCAGTTTTCATCTTGTTACATGCCACTCACTGACAGTCCCTCAATTAGCCCATGTCAGTTGAAATAATGTTGATTGGTAAATTAGTCTAATTAGTCTAATTAGTCTAGCCAGCTTTCTACACTTGTTGTAATCATGGCCGAATTACCGATGGCCCCCACTGATTTTGTTAGTCACTCTCACTCAGATATCATATTATGTGAGCAAGACAAAGGAGATGATCGCGGACTACAGGAAAAGGCGGGCCGAACAGGCCCCCATTAACATCGACGGGGCTGTAGTGGAGTGGGTCGAGAGTTTCAAGTTCCTTGGTGTCCACATCACCAACGAACTATCATGGTCCAAACACACCAAGACAGTCATGAAGAGGGCACAATAAAACCTTTTCCCCCTCAGGATACTGAAAAGATTTGGCATGGGTCCTCAGATCCTCAAAAGGTTCTACAGCTGCACCATCGAGAGCATCCTGACCGGTTGCATCACCGCCCGGTATGGCAACTGCTCGGCATCTGAACGTAAGGTGCTACAGAGGGTAGTGTGTACAGCCCAGTACATCACTGGGGCCAAGCTTCCTGCCATCCAGAACCTATATAATAGGCGGTGTCAGAGGAAAGCCCATAAAATTGTCAGATTCCAGTCACCCAAGTTATAGACTGTTTTCTCTGCTACCGCACGGCAAGCGGTGCCGGAGCACCAAGTCTAGGACCAAAAGGCTCCTCAGCAGCTTCTTCCCCCAAGCCATAAGACTGCTGAACAATTAATCAAATGGCCACCGGACTATTTACATTGACCCCCCCCCCATTTGTTTTGTACACTGCTTCTACTCGCTGTTTATTATCTATGCATAGTCACTTCACCCCCACCTAAAAAAAAATTATCATAAGGTTTTGAAGTGTTTGTCCTATATCTAGAAGATATAAGAAAGCTCAGTAAATATTTGTGTTTTTTTTTGGAAACATATTTAACCCCTTATTTTTGTTGCCACAAAAATAAGGGGTTAAACATACTTCCATTAGTTTGTTTGGGTTATATTCAGACAAGTCCCGTGACACTGATGGGGGTCGTAGAGCAAAACAGAGAACACCATCATGTTTGTGAGAGTCTCCCCTTTCCATAGAGTGGTGACAAGCATTCGGACACTACAAACGTTTTCGTGAGAAGACTGATTTTCTTTTTGTCATGGTCTGACAAACACCGCTGTAGCTCTGCCACCTTCCACCTCAAATGCGGAAGGCCGACATAGGCGGATGATATCTCTGGCTTAAACTGACGGATTGTAATGGGGATTTTTTTATGATCTTACTTAGATTTATGCATGGGTGCGTTTAATAAACTCTTAAGGATTCATGTGTAGCGGCTAATTGTATAGCTAATAGTAAATGAGCTTGAACTTTAAAAAAATATTTTAAAAAAATTGGACGTCCCTGTCGGAGGATGGTTTCTGTTTGTCCTAAAGTAAATGGAATTCAAAAGAGCTACGTAGGAATAACTATGAGGAATAACTATGAATACTTGTTCGATTATGAGAAAATTAGACTGCCAAAGCCTTAGCTTTACCCTGTGAGCCAATGTTCCACGGACACTTTCAAGACAAAAGAAAGAAGGCAAGGTCTACGTTAATTCCAGTACTTCTCACGTTTCTATACAGTGGAGAGGTCTGGTGAATTGGAGGTGGCACATAGAAAATACATGTTTATAAAATGTAAAACTCCTAATCATAAATGTTTATCAAAGTCATTACATAAAATTGCAAATAAGCTGTAGGCCTAGTTGTCGACAATATTGAGCTAAATAAAGTCTGCCTTCAACCTCAGACGTCTACACTTTACGTACTTCTCTTTTAACTCGCACTACTAAACCCCCTATGTCTCTGTCACACACACACGCACAAACACAGTGTCAAGCTCATGACTTTTTAGACAGATACTTTTAGTTGCAAGTTCACGCTTTGTGGTTTTTGCATGCTTCCTTCCAAGGTAGTTGCTGGTCTCTCCACTAATCTGCATCTGTGTGTATGTATGTATGTGTGTATGTGTGTGTGTGTGTGTGTGTGTGTGTGTGTATATACACTGAGTGTATAAAACATTCCTAATATTAAGTTGCACCCTCTTTTGCCCTCAGAACAACCTCAATTCATCGGGGCATGGACTCTACAAGGTGTCGGAAACTACTGAGTATGAAAAAACTAGCAGTGTTGCAGCTCTTGATGCACTAAAACTGGTGCACCTACTACCATACCTCGTTCAAAGGCACTTAAATCTTTTGTCTTGCCCATTCACCCTCTGAATGGCACACAAATAATTATATATTATTGGATGTAATGCATTTGTATTTTGTATTGTTTTAGTGAGTATGTGTATTGTGGCCTTGTAATTGTCCTTAGCTGCCCTGGAACTACAGTGAAAATTAGCTTTTGGCTAACCCCGGCACATTTACATGAATTTTGCCTTATTGTACTATTGATCTTGATTAATGTGCACTGTCCCCTATAAATAAGTAAATACACAATCCATGTCTCAAGGCTTAAACATACTTATTTAACCTGTCTCCTCCCTTTCATCTACACCAGGTATTCCCAAACTGGGGTACGCGTAATGCCGTCGGGGGCACGCCAAATAAAAATGTGATTCACATGAAAAATATATATATTTTTGAATTTTAATTTATTCACATTTTCAAACAGTACATTTGTATTTTCCAATGGGGCTATACTGTCACGCCCTGACCTTAGAGAGACATTTTATTTCTCTATTTAGTTAGGTCAGGGTGTGATTTGGGGTGGGCATTCTATGTTGTCTATTTCTTTGTTTTGGCCGCATATGGTTCCCAATCAGAGGCAGCTGTCTATCGTTGTCTCTGATTGGGAATCATACTTAGGCAGCCCTTTTCCCACCTGTGTTTGTGGGTAGTTATTTTCTGTTTAGTCTCTGTTACCTGACAGAACTGTTGGATTCGTTTTGTTACTTTGTTCGAGTGTTTTTTGATAATAAAAGAAATCATGAACACTTTTCACGATGCGCTTTGGTCCACTCCTTCCGACGACAGGCGTTACATATACATTTGGGCGAGTTTCTTTTCTCGCCTGAGGAGCCACGTTTCACTGCCAAAAATAAAAGTTAACCATCTAGTGTTCAGCGAAATAACAACACAATGTCAAATACAGGTAGCCTAGTCAAATAATGAACATCCAATCACATTAGCCATTACTCTCCACAGGAGACCTTCACTCTTGCGCAGACATTTAGAAACTAAACATGACAATTTGAAAGATAAGCCACGGGAGTTTTTTGAACGAGAATAAAGACAACTTTCGAGAAGTAAGACGTGTATAAAAGACACAGATACCATTAAGAACAAGGGGCTAGAAGCATCTTATATGGTGAGCTACTGAGTGGCAAGGAAAGGCAAACCCCATACTATTGTGGAGGACTTAATTCAGATGCTGGGACAATGCTGGGGGAAAAGGCCCAAAAAGACTATACAGACAATGTCTCCAAACACTGCTTCACGACGCATCAGTGACATGGCAGGAGATGTTTTGAAACAATTACTACTTCACATACAAGCCAGTGAATTATATGCGTTACAGCTGGATGACTCAACAGATGTGGCGGGCCTGGCAAGGCTCCTGGTATGTTTATGGGGGGTCAATTAAGGAAGACATCCTCTTCTGCAAACCACTGGAAACCAGGACAACATGAGGATATTTTTAAAGTACGGGACAGCTTTGTGACATCAAATGGACTTGTGGTCAAGATGTGTTGGTATGGTTAACTTTGTTAAAGCAAGGCCCCTGAATTCTCGTGTATTTTCTGCATTATGCAATGATATGGGGCAGCGACCATGTAACACTTAACACATACAGAAGTGCGCTGGTTATAAAGGGGCAAAGTATTGACTTGTTTGTGTTTTTTTCTCTTCCCTTTTTCTCCCCAATTTCGTGGTATCCAATTGTTAGTTACTATCTTGTCTCATCGCTACAACTCCCGTACGGGCTCGGGAGAGACGAAGGTCGAGAGCCATGCGTCCTCCGAAACACAACCAGCGCGCATCCAACCCGGAAGCCAGCCGCACCAATGTGTCGGAGGAAACACCGTGTACCTAGCAACCTGGTCAGCGTGCACTGCGCCCGGCCCGCCACAGGAGTCGCTAGTGCACGAAGAGACAAGGATATCCCTACCGGCCAAACCCTCCCTAAACCGGACGACGCTAGGCCAATTGTACGTCGCCCCATGGACCTCCCGGTCGCGACCGGCTGTGACAGAGCCAGAGCTCGAACCCAGAGTCTCTGGTGGCACAGCTAGTACTGTAATGCAGTGCCTTAGAACACTGCGCCACGCGGGAGGACCTGACATGTTTTTTTAAATTGAGAGACAAGCCTAAAGTTCTTTACTGACCATAATTTTCCCTTGTCTGACCGCTTGCATGATGACGAGTTTCTCGCCTGAATGATCTGAATCTAGGATTACAGGGACTCTCCGCAATTATATTCAATGTGCAGGACAAAATTGAGGCTGATTAAGAAGTTGGAGCTCTTTTCTGTCTGTATTAACAAGCTTACGGACAATGTCAAAAGTGATATAGCGAAGCACCTGAGTGAGCAATTATGCAGGTAGTTTCCCGAAACGTATGACACAAACAACTGGATTCGTTATCCCTTTCATGCCCTGCCTCCAGTCCACTTACCGATATCTGAACAAGAGAGCCTCATCCAAATTGCAACAAGCGGTTCTGTAAAAATGTTATTTAATCAGAAGCTACTGCCAGATTTCCGGATAGGGCTGCACTCAGAGTTTCTTGCCTTGGCAAATCACGCTGTTAAGACACTGATGCCCTTTGCAGCAACGTACCTATGTGAGAGTGGATTCTCGGTCCTCAATAGCATGAAAACTAAATACAGACACAGACTGTGTATGGAAAATTATTTAAGACAGACTCTCTCAATATACAACCAACATTGCAGAGTTATGTGCATCCATTCAAGCCCACCCTCATTAACCTGTGGAGAGTTATTCACAATTTCTGATGAACAAATCAGGTTCTACATGTAAGATGGCTAAATAAAGAGAACAATTATTGATTATTATATTATTATTATTATTTGTGTCCTGGTCCTATAAGAGCTCTGTGTCACTTCCCACGAGCCGGGTTGTGACAAAAACTCACACTCATTATTATGTTTAATAAATGTATCGCATAGTATGTGTGGCAGGCTTACAATGATGGCAAAAAGCAACATTGGAGAGTGAGCTGACCCTGGTGCTAGAGGGGGTATGCAGCTGGAGGTTGAATGTTTGAATGGGTACGGGACTATAAAAAGTTTGTGAACCACTGATCTACACTGATTGAAGTGGATTTAACAAGTGACATCATTAAGGGATCATAGCTTTCACATGGATTGGTGGCTCCTTCACACACTGGTCTCATGACAGTGTTTCAGGAGACAGGAGTGATGAGCTTTTAGTCAGGCATACTCATGTGAAAAAATTAAAAGCAAAAATGTAACGTTTTGTTACCTTTTGACACAATTTATACATGCTGTATAGAGTTAGCAGCACTTCTTTACATGTTCAATGTAAGCTGAACTTAAAGTACAACTGGCAAGAAACAACTTCCCTGAGAGAAAACAGCCTGTGGTATCGATATTGTTCAGAAACGGTTATTCTAGTGTCAAAATTGACTACAAAGTGTAAATAGGATAATTTTGGTCATAAAGTCAGTCTCGTTCAAAACGGAGGTTTGTAAATTAGTTCGTCATGACTTGAGAGTTTGGTATTGATTTCAACAATGCTCACTTGCCCACTAACACGGTATACACATCTGCAGCGATTGCACTCTATCCAATCCAACTGCAGAATACACAGACAGTGTGACAGACTGCCCAGCAGATCAGACTTTGTTAACAGATTTATTCTTAAATGGATTCAATCTTTTTTTCCCTCGTCAATCTACAAACAATACCCCATAATGACAAATCGAAGACAGGTTTTTAGAAATGTTTGTACATTTTTGCAAATGCATTCACATAAGTGTTCAGACCCTTTGCTATGAGACTCAAAATTGAGCCCAGGTGCATCCTGTTTCCATTGATCATCCTTGATGTTTCTATAACTTGATTGGAGTCCACCTGTGGTAAATTCAATTGATTGGACATGATTGGGAAAGGCACACACCTGTCTATATAAGGTGCTACAGATGACAATGCATGTCAGAGCAAAAAGCAAGCCATGAGGTTGATGGAATTGTCCGTAGAGCTCCAAGACAGGATTGTGTTGAGGCACAGATCTGGGGCAGGGAACAAAAACATCCAAGAACATAGTGACCTCCATAATTCTTAAATGAAAGAAGTTTGGAACCACCAAGACTCTTCCTGGCTGCCCGGCCAAACAGAGCAATTGGGGGAGAAGGGTCTTGGTCAGGGAGGTGACCAAGAACCAGATGGTCACTCTGACAGAGCTCCAGAGTTCCTCTGTGGAGATGGGAGAACCTTCCAGAAGGAAAACCATCTCTGCAGCACTCCACCAATCAGGCCTTTATGGTAGTGGTCAGATGGAAGCCACTCTTCAGTAAAAGGAACAGCCCGCTTGGAGTTTGACAAAAGGAACCTAAAGGACTGACATACCTTGAGAAACAAGATTCTCTGGTCTGATGAAACCAGGGTTGAACTCTTTGGCCTGAATGCCAAGTGTCACGTCTGGAGGAAACCTGGCACCATCCCTACGGTGAAGCATGGTGGTGGCAGCATCATTCTGTGGGGATGTTTTTCAGTGCCAGGGACTGGGAGACTAGTCAGGATCGATGGAAAGATTAACGGAGAAAAGTACAGAGATCCTAGATGAAAACCTGCTCCAGAGCGCTCGTGACTTCAGACTGGGGTGACGGTTCACCTTCGAAACAGGACAACGACCCTAAGCACACAGCCAAGACAGCGCAGTATTGGCTTCAGGACAAGTCTCTGAATGTCCTTGAGTGACCCAGCCAGAGCCCGGACTTGAACCCGATCAAACATGCCTGGAGAGACCTAAAAATAGCTGTGCAGCAACGCTCTCCATCCATCCCTTGAGAGGATCTGCAGAGAAGAATAGGAGCTCCCCAAATACAGGTGTGCCAAGCATGTAGCACCATACCCAAGAAGACTCAAGGCTGTAATGCTGCCAAAGGTGCTTCAACAAAGTAGTGAGTAAAGGGTCTGAATACTTATGTAAATATATTTATTTTAATACATTTGCAAACATTTCAAAAAACTGTTTTTGCTTTGTCATTATGGGGCATTGTGTGCAGAGTGATTTTGGAATAAGGGGGTAACGTAACAAAATGTGGAAAAAGTCGAGAGGTCTGAATAATTTTCCAAATGCACTGTACCTAAGTCAACATTTCACATTTAACTTGATAAATGCTGCATCAGACACCTGTGCTAGATGTAAAATTGTGCGACTAAACCTTCTCTACAAAAACGTCTCAATTAATGACAGATTTATTGAGTCCTCTTAGATTCAGTCGGACTATTTTGAGGAAGTGATACTGGCTTTGTTCCTATGGTGTCTCATGGGGGACAAACATCAGTAACTGCCACCGAACTCAACCTCAAGACAAAAATCTTGTTTTCTTAGTGAGCAACAGAGAAATAGATGTGGAATCAGTGCGTTCAGAAGCTCTTTAATAGAAGACATTTCCACATGTTGACGGTCGTCTGTATATTTTAAGCAGGGCCTATAATTTTCAGTTCATATTTTAACGTTTCCACGGCAACGTAATGAAAGCTTCCTTGTGGTTGTTGACTGTCAGAACCTGGCCGAGTGGAAATGAAGCATTTCTCACTTTCTATTTTCTGTCTCTCACGGTCAGTGAGTTGTGCCTGGTGTCATCCAATCATGTGGCTGGCTAGGCACGTCCAAACTCCCTCCCAGTCCCAGACTGAACTCTTCACTTTACTTTTCCCAGTCCCCCTCATTCTGACTCACTCACTGCAACCATGGCAACCGGCTTCTCAAATGGCCTGTTTAGTATTTGCTGCAGTAGACTATTTTACTCACTGTGTCAGACTCAGCTACCTTTGTTCAACACCACGTATTCATGTCACTTTATGACCAAAAATGTTCATATTTACACTTTGTAGTAAATTTGATACTAGAATAAATGTTTCTGAACAATATCGATGCCACAAAGGCCATTTTCTCTCAGATAAGTTATTGCCTTCAGTTGCCCTTCAAGTTCAGCTTACATTTCTGTTTTTCATATGAGTATGCCTGACTAAAAGTTCACCACTCCTGTCTCCTGAGACAACTGTCATGAGACCAGTGTATAAAGGGGTTAGGGTTAGGGGTGTAGATGAAAGTGAGGGGCCAGGGTAATGAAGAATTTGTAAGCCTTGAGACAATTGAGACATGGATTGTGTATGGGTGCCATTCAGAGGGTGAATGGGCAAGACAAAAGATTTAAGTGCCTTTAAATGGGGTTTGGTAGTAGGTGCCAGGCACACCAGTTTGAGTGTTTAAAGAACTGTAATGCTGCTGGGTTTTTCACACTCAACAGTTTCCTGTGTGTATCAAGAATGGTCCACCACCCAAAGGACATCCAGCCAACTTGACACAACGGTGGGAAGCAGTGGAGTCAACATGGGTCAGCATCTCTGTGGACCTCTTGACACCTTATAGAGCCCATGCTAAGACGAATTGAGGCTGTTCTGAGGGCAAAAGGGTCATTCCTAATGTTTGGTATACTCAATGTATATTGTTCATAGAAAATTCAATAAATAATAGTCTAGGATGGTTTTACTGTAGTAAGTATGGGAGTTAGTGTGAGGATACATTAGCTGCCATGTATAAGACATCAGTGCAAGATATAACTCATTTCAGTGAGTGTGGCAGGCTGCTAGGATGAAAAGAGAGGAGTGAGAGATAGAGGGAGAGAGAAAAGATGAGGTAAAGGATGACAGAGCATACACGGTAACACACAGTAGTCATTTTCATAAGCCAGGCCCTGGGGCAGTAGTACCACATGCTGTAATGATGAATAGGAAATACCATTACACCAAACAGGCCTTCCTATTCAGAGTGCCCTACATTAAAATGGGCTACCTGGAGCCATAAAGGGTTCTTTGCCTGTCCCTCTTTGGTTTTAGGAGATATTTTAACTTTTTGCTGCAAGGTACTGTAGATTCCTTTCACCAAATGGTTCCTAAAGGGTTCTTGATGGTTCTTCATTTGTTGAAAACGTTCTACATGGAACCAAAAAAGGTTCCCAAAAGCACCTCCTTTTCTAAGAGTGATACAGAGCCAGCGGCGTACCTGGACGACAGGATGACCTCCAGTGGGGGCTTTGACCGCTCCCCTGCTCCCCTCTGTCTCATAGTGGGCTCGGTGATGAGGCTTGGGCTGCACGTCAACATGGAGCTCGTACTGGTCTGTATGGCTGGGGACAGGCCATTCCAGAGGGGGCAGAGAAGAAAATGGGATGCTACAGGAAATATGGAAAAAAGGGTTAATTGTCTGTGATTAGGCTTCCTAAAGCGTGGCTCCTAATGTAGTCATATAACTGATACAATGTAATAGACACTACATCTTATTCATAATATGGGTGTGTCCCTGGTTAGGCAGAAAGTATTCCACTGCACCCTTTATCTATACAGTACAGGCTTCCTACACCATTCACCTGCAAAGGTTGGGGACCAGCTGCTTGGTCCAGATGGGAGGGATCACAAAGAAGGACTCTGCCCCAGTTTTACTCTTAACGTCTTGCTCACAGGACACCAGGTAGTTGACCTCCCTGTGGTTCTCTGGGTAGAGGGCGTACGCCTGGTTGGCAGTCTTCACTACCTTGGTGGGGACCAGACCAGGCTGGACAGTGCCGTAGCCGTTCATGGCCTCAACAATACTGTTGGGGGTCCCGTAATGGGCACTTGCGTTCTGTTGGGAGTGCTCCCCGTGGCCCCCGTGTGGGGAGGGACTGCGGGAACAGATCCCAGTGACCAGGCTGGGATTCCTGTACATGTCGTAGGTGCGCTTGCCCTGTGGCGAGGTGGAGCGGGATCCTGGCCTAATGGATGGGGAGGGCGAACGGGGGCCAAGGCAGCCCTCCTCAGTACGGGGGGAAGTGCCTGGGGATGTGCGGGGGGAGCCGGTGTGGATGTTCTGGAAGCGGGGGCAGAGGTCTCCGGCCCCGGTCTGGCCACTACTTGGGGACACGCAAGGGGAGGCCCAGGGGGAATAGCTCTCCGAGTGCCAGCTGGTGGAGGAGTTGCTGCTGGCTGGGCTCAGGCACTGGGGCTCTCGGTATACCAGGCTGTCGTGGCCAGGGACGGTCAGAGTGGGCCGGGGACTGATGTTCAGAGGGTGGTTCTGTAGGGAGTCTCGTCCATGGCTGTAGAGCTCACGTGACGGAGTGATCTCGATCCTGGGGCTCAGGGCGATACCCCCAGGCCTGGTGTGGTCCAGGTAGTTTTTAGCCTCCAGGTGTTCATAACCAGAAAGGCTCTCTGGGTTGTGCTTGCTGCACTTGATGTCGTAGGGGGAAGTCTCCTCCAGGGGGTATGCCAGATGAGATGCAGCACTGAGGACTCTCAGTGAGGAGAGATTTGGCTCATCTGCTGAAAGGTAGATAAGGAACAAGGAAGAGAAATGATCAGAAGAAAATATTATTTATAAAAACGGACTGTCCATTGTCTGTAAAATTACTGAAGATATTACGTTTTCTCCGAAATCACACATCTTACAAAACCTTGGATCCATGTTTGCAATACACATGAGACCCACATTAAACAGAAATTAAATGTGCTTTGAATTCAACAAACAACCATTTCAAATAATAATGTTGTCAATCATTTTTATTCAATCCTTTTGATCAGTTTGATTAACAATCATTGAAAACAAAAGGTTTAGGTGTGGAAACTATCCACATCATCAAATGGGGCCCCTTGTGACTGTTAGAATATTTGTAAACCTTAAAGCATGCACATAAAACAAATGACAGATTATGTTTTCCAGTTAGAAAGTGTGTTGAAACAAGCTAGCCATGATTATACAATGTATACAGACATCCAGAGCAAATGCAGGATCAATTGTATAATTTTTGTGAGAAAAAAAATCAATTTCCTTTTAGTAATGTTTCCTTGAACTATAAGTGGAAGGAAAATAGCATTCTGTCAAAATCACATCGCTGTTTATTTGTTTGACGCCACTGCATTTAACGTTTTACGTTGAAAAGTAATATAAGCATCTAAAATGTGAAAAGTGCGCGGGAGACTTGACAAGCCATTGGACAAACCTTGATCTTCCCCGGGAAAGTTGTTGCAAGGTGGTTCATATTCAAACAGGTAATCAAACTCCAACTCATCTTGGCAGTTTACTTGACTCAGTTCCTCTTCCAGCCCTAACTCACTAGGGTCTTTTCTGTCGTAAAACGAGCTCATCTGTCTTATTGAATCAATCTACTTATAATAAAAATTAAAGGAAGCAGATATTTTGTATAATCAATGATGTTACTCTGGCAGTTCTCTTCATCCACGAAGGCCTTGCGATGTCAGAGGCCTTGACGGAGGTGGATAGGCTATGATAGAATCTTCACTTTGCTCAATTGAAGCGATAATACGCCACTGATGCCTCAGTAAAAAAAAAATGCGAAAAGAACGAGCAGCGAGTGCAACGTAATAGCAGCTAAACTTCCTCTTTCAAACTAAACCTCATATAGAGAGATAAGGCGTGTCTATTTTCATATAGAAGCCCTAAATAAATACGGTGCAAGGTGTCAAAGGCGGAGTGATCACGCCTCCCTATGATCATTGACAGAACAGCTGCAGGTGCACAACTTCATAGTGATGAGTTGCATTCAGTGGTACAGTTGATGTGCTGCTGCCCCCGGGTGTCTGGCACCAAGCAATTACGCATGGCATATAGGGATATCTTACTGTAACTTTTAATACAAACTAAAGATATGCCCAACTAGAGTCGCCTTATATAGCCTACAGTATGAAAGGATGCTAGACAGGCTTCCTGTTATATTCATCAAAGGTGTAGGGACTGGGTGAAATCTGTGAATCCCAAAAATTGTAATTATAAAGATGTTTAACAAAACCTGCACATGACAGTATTCATACTTTGTTTTTTTGTGGTAAATGTGAATGATTGTTTTATTTTTTATAATGGTTTCATAAACATACCTTGTCCATAATGTAGATGAGGATGGTACATGTGATTTGCATAACATACCAATACTAATTGACATACCTTTGTGTGCCTCCTTGTCTGTATGCCTTCAGCCACAAAAGTGAGCAGTTCAGTCATCTGCACCCAATACAGCCAGCCTTCAACATGTTCTTATAGCCTACATATTCTCACCTCTTTGATAATTGATATCCATTGAATTGTGTCCATTTTCTGTTTCAGAAAGATTTGCACAAATATAAAAAGATAGATGGTATCATCATAAAACACTATCAATTTAGATCATATAGGGGGACAAACCTTACCTTAAATTGAGGAGATCTTTACATTGTTCAGATAAGTGCCTGCCTCTGCTGTCCTTTCAAATTTAAAATCAAATGTTTTAGTTGGGCAGTTAGGTTCCTGCAAGAACCCCCACCAACTAAGGAGGTTCCTCGATAAACCCCACCTCTTATGGGGTTCTTGGAAGAACCTTTTGGGGGTCATTTTCCGTGCCAAGAACGCTAAGGTTCTTCTAAGAACTTTGAGCATCTTAGAAGAACCCTCGTTGAACATCAATTTTTTTGAGTGAAGGCAGTACTGTAGACTAGGTTGAAGATACCCAGGTCAGGACAACCTAATAATTCATGAGGAAGCTTTTAAAAATAAACAGATTCATGGGACCAATGTCGTTGCTAACCAGCATCGCTGGTCCCATTGTTTAGAATTCTTCCTAATGTATGCAGAGTTATGGAATATTAGAATCCTCTTGTAGACAGGCCCCCACCCGCTATACGTAACCAAGATGACACTTAGTTGGTTGTACTCATGAAACAGCACGAATGTACCTCTGTTCAAACTGCACATCCCAGGGTGCAATGTGCTCAGTCGGATCGTACTAAAAAACAACATTATGTGGCCCAAAACCAGGGCCCTCATTCATAAAGCATCTCAGATTAGGAGTGCTGATCTAGGAGTGCTGATCTCAGTTTAGCATGTTCAATTATAATAAATATGATTACAAGGACAATGGGAACTGATCCTAGATCAGCACTCCTTCTCTGAGACGCTATATGAATACGAGCCCTGATTTACATTGAATTGAGAGAGCCTGACTTCTGGTCCCAGATCTGTTTGTGCTGTGGCATGACAATGACCATAGGAGTTGATTAAACAGCACACACATATCTAGGATCAGGCTAGAGAAAGTTGACAGATTATTGTAATTTAAACCTCAGCCTGCGCTCCTTGGTGTCTAAACATGTTTTTTAATAGGATACTTAATATTTGTGATAAACTTGACAGTGAAACAACACCATTTGTAGTTATTACACCTGCAAACCCTAAAGTATCAGCTATTACAGTACAACCATTGTTATAGCATTGTAATAACATCTTGTAATAACACCATACCGCAATAGCTATATTGTAAAAGTTTACAGCAGAAGTCTGAAATATGTGTGGGTCCTACTCCTAATTGCTCTTAGCAACAATAACTGAAAAAGAGTCCCATGCTAAAATTAGGTGCAGCCTAATAATGCCTTGATGGCAAAACACGTGTGAAAGGGCTTATTAATGAAATACACATTTTTATCATTTGTTAAATGTATTAATTCCAAACCAAACTGTTAAATAGCCATGCATATCTTACCTGAAAGTCTCTTGCCTTGGCATTGTCATCATACTGAACTCCCAAGGACGGTCAACATACTGAACTCCCAAGGACGGTCAACATACTGAACTCCCAAGGACTGTCAACATACTGAACTCCCAAGGACTGTCAACATACTGAACTCCCAAGGACTGTCAACATACTGAACTCCCAAGGACTGTCAACATACTGAACTCCCAAGGACGGTCAACATACTGAACTCCCAAGGACTGTCAACATACTGAACTCCCAAGGACTGTCAACATACTGAACTCCCAAGGACTGTCAACATACTGAACTCCCAAGGACGGTCAACATACTGAACTCCCAAGGACGGTCAACATACTGAACTCCCAAGGACGGTCAACATACTGAACTCCCAAGGACGGTCAACATACTGAACTCCCAAGGACGGTCAACATACTGAACTCCCAAGGACGGTCAACATACTGAACTCCCAAGGACGGTCAACATACTGAACTCCCAAGGACGGTCAACATACTGAACTCCCAAGGACGGTCAACATACTGAACTCCCAAGGACGGTCAACATACTGAACTCCCAAGGACGGTCAACATACTGAACTCCCAAGGACGGTCAACATACTGAACTCCCAAGGACGGTCAACATACTGAACTCCCAAGGACGGTCAACATACTGAACTCCCAAGGACAGTCAACATACTGAACTCCCAAGGACAGTCATCATACTGAACTCCCAGCCTACCCAGTCAACATACTGAACTCACAATTAATAATGCAAATGAAATCATGTCCCATCCCATAGGCTTTAGGTAACAGCTAACAATGTCTATTATACATCTTTACCATTATAGTATTATTATGAATTTTGATACATTACTGCCCATTATAGAGTCATTAATGTTATTTTAAGAATGAGGTTAGCCTATTGGTAATACATGTAAACTATTAGA
Source organism: Oncorhynchus kisutch (assembly GCF_002021735.2). Lineage (NCBI taxonomy): Eukaryota > Metazoa > Chordata > Actinopteri > Salmoniformes > Salmonidae > Oncorhynchus > Oncorhynchus kisutch. Next base: position 72,875,314 of record NC_034190.2, on the reverse strand, counting down.
ATTATAACCTGAAGCGTCATATTCATGTGACTACAATGACGTATAACCCCTACATTAGCCTACCTTACACGGCGCTATAGTGTTCCCCAATGGCTGTCCTGGGGGCATGTAATAGCGAATCGCCTGGTAGGCTATAGGTTGATCAACTCACGGGCGTCAGTTATTTCCCAAACCACTAATTGTACAGATATACCACATACGTTAGACAACTAACGAGTCCATAAACCCTATTTTGTCGAATATACAATGTAAAATTACATGTACATACGTCCAGGACTAGGCTATTAGGCTATTCGAAAATCAATAGGGTTGATAAATTACCAGATTATCACAATTCAGCACGCGGCATCCATACCTTGATCCATCGACCTCATGTTGTGGTACTGTGCCAATCTCCAAGATTCTCTAAACATTTGGAATACTGTAAAAATTATTATAAAAAAATATTATCCTATCATAGCATTAGAAATCCACTCGCGTAAAAGGCTAAATAAAAATGAAGTATTAGACGTCCAATAGTAGTTTATAAATTCAGAAACATGGAGCTAAAATAGACTCCAGCAAGCTATAGTTGAACTTCTTTTCCTTACTCTGAGGATTACTTGAGTATCAAGAGCGGGTTCCTTCCCTGCTCTGGGTGTTTATAATGGTCCAATGCTGTAAAATAACGGGATTCCCTCAGTGTTTCCTCCTGTTTATGCACTTCGCCATGGAAACCTGGAGCGGCTCCATCTCTCGGAGACTCAGGGCTTTCCTGCAAAGCCCACGCTCAGGAATCCATGACGTCTCCGGCTCATGCGCCAAGGCATTTCTGCGGCTTCTCGCAGACAGTGGCACACAATAACTTCATTGTAGGGATGTGAAAAAATTACTGTAGGACAGAGCCAAAAACCATAAAAACAGTATGTATACTATATACAGTACATAAATGTTTTAGGCTACACAATTTTAATGTTTGATGGTCACTTTACTGTAACTTGTACCTTTTAATTGAGTTGTAAAAATCAGAAGTAGTCATAAAGGCTTTTCACTTAATTACAGTCTGGTTTTGAACCTGTGGGATATGTTGCTGGAAATAAAATTAGGCTATTGGTTGGCTTGCTTGTCATGTCAAACATGGAATCTTTTTGAGGAATTCTCAGTTTCACCCATTCAACTTTCTATTGGAAACTTCTAATATAAGACGAAAAAAAGTTTGAAATCGTGGACTGCTAAATTGACCCCAGCAAACATTTGCATTGCAAATACATGTGGCATATATTACCATTAGACATACATATTTCGCAGGGAAGTATCTAACAAAAAACAGAAGATTATTTAGGCCTTTTTTTTTGCACCTTACATGTGGACTTATCTCCAAAGGACTTTAAATTTGGAGGAATTGGTGCTTCTGGGACATTTCAGACGGCTGTTATGGGACCTTTTTACTGAAGAATGTGTCTGTTTTTTATGATTGTGTTTTGCTTTACTGTCACGCCCTGATCTGTTTCACCCATCTTTGCGATTGTCTCCACCACCCTCCAGGTATTCCCCATCATGCCCTGTGTATTTATGCCAGTGTTCTCTGTTTGTCTCCTGGTTGTGACCCTTGCCTGTCCTGACCCTGAGCCCGCCCGCCTGATCACTCTGCCTGCCCCTGACCCTGCCTGCCGTCCTGTACCTTTGCCCCATCTCTGTATTACCGACCTCTGCCTGATCTGACCCTGAGCCTGCCTGCCATCCTGTACCTTTGCCCCTGTTGTTGTAATAAACATTGTTACTTCGTCTGCTGATAGTATGAACTGGCCTTGACTGACCCAGTAGACCCAGACCAGCTGCGCAACGCCATCTCCTCCCACGACCGGAGACCAAGGCTATGAACACCTACATTGGGGACTCCCTAGCTGCAGGATTTATGCGTCCTTTGTCCTCTCCCGCGGGTGCAGGGTTCTTCTTTGTGGAGAAGAAGGACAAGACCCTGCGCCAGTGCATCGACTACTGGGGACTCAATGACATATCGGTGAAGAACCGCTACCCACTACCACTCATCTCCTCGGCCTTCGAGCCGCTCCAGGGAGCCACCGTGTTTTCCAAGCTGGATCTACGGAATGCCTACCACCTGGTGCGGATACGGGAAGGGGATGAGTGGAAGACTACCTTCAACACGGCCAGTGGCTATGAGTATTTGGTACTACGAGTATTTGGTCATGCCATTTGGCCTCACCAACGCCCCTGCTGTGTTCCAGGCTCTAGTAAATTATGTTCTCCGCGACATGTTGAACCGGTTCGTCTTCGTCTACATTGATGACATCCTCGTCTTCTCCCGCTCCCCCCAAGACCATGTGCTCCACGTCTGACAGGTTCTTCAACGCCTCGTGGAGAACCAGCTGTTTCTCAAGGCAGAGAAGTGCAAGTTCCATCGCTCCACCATCCCCTTTCTGGGGTACATCATCTCTGCTGGGAGTGTCCAGATGGATCCCGGGAAGGTGAGAGTGTTGGTGGATTGGCCCCCGCCTTTGTCCAGGGTGCAGCTGCAACGTTTCCTGGGCTTCGCCAACTTCTGTCGCCACTTCATCTGGCATTACAGCACCCTGGCTTCCCTCCCTGTCAGCACCCATTTCTCCCACGGTTCCATTCCTGTGGTCCCCTGCTGCTGACCGGGCTTTCCGGGACCTCAAACACTGCTTCACCACTGCTCCCATCCTGGTTCATCCTGACCCTTCCCGTCAGTTCATGGTGGAGGCCGATGCATTGGGTGTAGGAGTGAGGGCGGTCCTGTCCCAGCGTCCTGCCCTGGACCTGAAGCTATATCCCTGCGCCTTCTTCTCCCATCGCCTCAATGCCATGGTTCTCCCAGCCTAACCCCGGGGGGAGGGGGGTCCCGATAACCGGATGTTCATACCTGACACGGTCCGCTCCGCGGTCCTGGAGTGAGCCTACTCCTCCAGACTGGCCTGCCACCCGGGGTCCTGCCAGATCCTGGCATTTGTGAAACAATGCTTTTGGTGGCCCACCATGGTCCCTGACGTCTCCACATTCATCGCCGCTTGCACAGTGTTAGCTCAGAATAAGACTCCATCGGCAAGTTCTGGTTGGCCTTCTGCAACCTCTGCCTGTCCCTCACCATCCCTGGTCCCACATATCCCTGGATTTTGTCACGGGTCTCCCCCTGTCTAAGGGCAACACTGTCATCCTGACTGTGGTCGATGGGTTTTCCAAGGCCACCCACTTCATTCCTTGCCCCAAACTACCCTTGGCCAAGGAGACGGCCCAGCTCATGGTGCAGCATGTCTTCCGGATCCATGGACTGCCCATGGACATGGTCTCCGACCAGGGTCCTCAGTTCTCGTCCCAGTTCTGGAAGGCGTTCTGCACCCTCATTGTGTCTTCAGCCAGCCTGTCCTCTGGGTTTCATCCCCAGTCCAATGGCCAGTCAGAGCGAGCCAACCAGGACCTTGAGACAACTCTGCGCTGCCTGGTCTCCGCCAACCACCTGGAGCCAGCATCTTGTGTGGGTGGAATACGCATGCAACACCCTTTGCCCATTGAATGTTCCCTGGGGTATCAGCCCCCGCTCTGCTGAGCAGGAGGAAGAGGTTGGCGTACCTTCTGCCCAGATGTTTGTCTGCCGCTGTCATCATACCTAGGAGAAAGCCCAGTCGCCCCTCCTCAAGACCACCTCCAGATATCGACGACAAGCGGATCGCCATCGGACCCCGGCTCCCTGGTATCATCTTGGGCAGAAGGTATGGCTATCCACCCGGGATCTGCCCCTCCGGGTGGAATCCCACAAACTCTCCCCCCAGTTTATTGGCCTGGTTCCCATTTCTAAAATGATTAGTCCCTCTGCTATTCATCTTCTGTTGCCCTGTACCCCTCATATACACCCCACCTTTCATGTGTCCTGTGTTAAACCCATGTCTCACAGTTTTCTGTTTCCAGGCCCACCCCTCCTCCTTCGGCGTACACAGGGATATGCCTCCTGAGTGTTCGACCACGGGGCAGGGGTTTCCAGTACCTGGTTGACTGGAAGGGTTTTGGCCCGGAGGAGATGTGTTGGGTCCCCTCTAGTGACATCCTGGACCTAGCCCTCATTGCCCCGTTTGGGATACTGTCACACCCTGATCTGTTTCACCTGTCTTTGTAATTGTCTCCACCCCCCTCCAGGTGTCGCCCATCTTCCCCATTATCCCCTGTGTATTTATACCGGTGTATATAGCAGTCTCTCTTTTCTCGTCTACCTGGTTTTGACCCTTGCCTGTCCTGACCCTGATCCTGCCCGCCTGACAACTCTGCCTGCCCCTGACCCTGAGCCTGCCTGCCGTCCTGTACCTTTGCCCCGTCTCTGGATTTTGTATCAAGGCACAAGGCGAGACCCAAATGCAGACACAGGAGGCAGATGGTTGGAGTCTTACAATGTTTATTAATCCAAATGGGTAGACAAGAGAATGGTCGTGGACAGGCAAAAAGTTCAAAACCAGATCAGAGGCCAGGACGTACAGAGTTGCAGACAGGCTCATGGTCAAGGCAGGCAGAATGGTCAGGCAGGCGGGTAAAAAGTCCAGAACAGGCAAGAGTCAAAACCGGGAGGACTAGAAAAAGGAGAATCCAAAAAGCAGGAGAATGGGAAAAATGCTGGTTGACTTGGAAACATACAAGACGAACTGGCACAGAGAGACAGGAAACACAGGGTTTAATGTGTGTATTGTATTTTGACATGTATTGTGGTGCTAAACAGGGATACTCTGGAAAAAAGACCTTGGTCTCTAGATTGACTCCCTGTCAAAATAAAGGTTAAATAAAAACCTGACAGATCGGTACATATGACATTCATTTAACTTTTCATAATATGAACAAGGCCCTGGCTTCTATGCTAATGGTCAACAATGACATGTCATTGTTTGGATTGCATTTTGGCAACACAGTCAGCTCTTGGGGCTTATGCATCATCCTTTTTGGACTTTTAATATGTACATTTGCTACTGTAAATCTATTCACACGTAATACACACACTAGCAATTAAACACTCAAGGTCTACCTGAAGCATTTATCTTGGAAAGGCCTTTTTAAATCATAGGACCGGGTAACTCAAACCAATAAATGTTTCAAGAAAGCTTAATTCAGCACATTAACACTTTCAGTGTGGTGCCCAGAGGAGGAAGCAGTGGAGTTAGACATACAGAGAAGCCAAGGTAAACTTAACAGACATTCGTTCCAAAACCATGCAGGCCTATATCAGGCCCTTACTCTCTTAAACCCATTTTGTGGATTGGTTTATGCTACATAATACAAAGATAGGTGATTAGACGTTTTAATACCTTGTAACAGGATGCATTCCAGAGTATGTGGAACTTGTGAATGGATCAAGTACTGGATATGCAACCATTTTGTTTCATTAAGTAAGAGGACATTTCCCACCATTAATATATAATGACTTATGAGGACTTATGGAGGCATTCATAAAGCTTTTAAAGTTGTTGTTCATTTAAAGTGGAAGAACCTTTATACCCATTGTGGTACATTGTACATTGTAGAAAATTAGGACACTGATATGTGTACTGACATCAAATTGAATCTCATTTTATTTGTCACATGCTTTGTAAACATGTGTAGACTAGCAGTGAAATACTTACTTTTCCAAAAATGCTGAGTTAAATATTTAAAATAATGTATAAAATAAAATGCAAACAAAATAATACAATAAGAATAATATAAAATAAAAGTCAATGACGTGAGCAGCAGAGCTTTCCATAGGAAAATATGTGTACTTTAAGGGGCATAATCAGGGATCTGATTCGAGTTCTGACATGGTTTTGGGTGCTAGATCCAGACTATCAAGTGACTGCAGTCAGTGACTGCAGAAAATCACACAATTCAGAGTATACATTTTAGGGTTAGCCTAACTCTCTGGCCGTCTGAGTTAAATCCATTGCCTACCAGATGTAAATTCCTCCACTGTGACGTTACTCTTGTGCAACGCAAATGATGAATGAGAAAATTAATATAGTTTGAGAAGGGAAACCTGACTGCGCCTGTCCAGAAGGCCCGAGTTTGTATTTACGTTTTTTGCTAGAGGAACCCACTTTTTCAAAATGTATGCAGGATTCTTCCTTCACTGCATAACAGCTTATTTAGGGAGAATTGTCTGGGTTATAGAATTACACCATTTTAGTTTTTCAATTGTAACATGCGTGTTTGAGTTTTGAAACCAGTGAAGCAGTGGAACTTTGATGTGGAAATGCATGGCACATTATATCATGTCTCTTGGAAAGCTTTCGAAGGAAATTCAGACAGATAAAGGTATGCGTAGACATTTGGCTCCATTTGAGTTTCACCTTAAGAAATCCATGCAATTGTATTATTTAAGATAGACTACGCAATATGACATCATCATCAGCAGTGAGACTTCTTCCTTACAGTAATCAACAACAACCAAATTAAAATCTGCCAAGACTGTAAGCACTGGTTGTTCACAATTTATATCTGCCCCTTACAGGGACACCTGCATTTTTAAAAGCAAAAATTGGAATTGTGTTGTTATTGATTTCTGTAAGCAGGAAGTCACCACTCATTTGATGTCATATTGTGGAGTCTACCTTTAATGTGGCACTGTTGTCTTGACTTGAGAGTCATTATTGACATAGTTGTGTGTAGAACCTTACAATGTACACTAGATGTTTTAAGTACTAACTGATAGAGAAGCAACTTGTCAAAAATCCACATTCCTTCTGTATTTAGATTTCAGTTTGGACTTCCTGTTCATTGTTTCAGCCAGTGTTTAAAACTTCATTCCTAAAATAAAGTTCAATAAAACAATTTTAAGTTCTTAAAGTTGCTGCTTTAAAACTGGACAGAACAGTAGTTCATGGAACTGAACTAAAATGCTTGGATAGTAGAACCAGGTGGTATATTATGTTGCGTAATTAGGGATCCTGTTCTTCTTTTGCCACTTGTCATGTTTGGAAAACATTTCCTTCCTTCTGAATGAACTAATACGTTCCATATCAGTATGGAAACTATATGAACTAATACGTTCAGTAACAGTATGGAAACTATGTATGACCACTATGTATGGATGAAACAACCCACGTAGCTATGTAATAGGAGTTTGATCGATACTTTAATGTTGGTATAACATTAATTTCTCTGCTTTAGTCCAATGGAAAATAAAGTTACATAGCTCATGGATTCTCCCCTTTTGAGCACAGGTGGTGTTCTGAAATCCCATGAAACAATATCCCCCCAGAAGACACTCTTCAGTGTTGTAGTACCAAGTTTCCGATCCTAACTCAAAACTCTGACATCCTTCTATCCCTGTTTGGTTCCACGGTAGCCAAGAGGTGGGGACTACAACGGTGAAACATCTTTATTCAGCAGTACATGGTAGAGAATAAGCAGCCAGAAACCAACATTTCAGTCACCCCTGTGCTGTGCCACTCCTGCCCTCTCAGGCTAACACCCATGGGAGACATCTAACACTATGGCTGTCTATTCACCCAGCACCTCAATAACAATAACAACAATAACCTCTGACCCCTATAGGAAGAGCTGCGTCTCCTACTTGTACTACAGTACCACAGCTAATACCACTACAACTACTACTCAGTGGTGCAAAGTACTTTGAGTGTTGGAGTGTGCGACTTGATATCCGTACAAAAAGGGGGGGGGGGGGGGGAATGGTGTCGTCTGGATTGCTTTATATAAGGAATTATTTATACATTTACTTTTCAAGCTTAAGTATATTTTAGCAATTACATTTACTTTAGATACTTATGTATATTTAAAACCAAATACTTTTAGACTTTTACTCAAGTAGTACTTTACTGGGTGACTTTGACTTTTACTTGAGCCATTTTCTTACTAAGGTATCTTTACTTTTACTCAAGTATGACAACTGGGTACTTTTTCCCACCACTGCTACCTCTACAACAACTATTACAAATACAAGTACTACCACTCCCTTAACAGATAGCTCCTCCTCTTCTAATGATGCAATGGAAAAAAAACATTAACTGACAGTTACTGTATATCATCTGAATTGCCTCCCTACCATACTGTTTTAACAGCACTGTACTTCACTCTCCCTCACTAGATGTTATAGAGGATTACAGTAAGAGGGTAAATATTTCAGCGACCCTTCCTTCGCAATAGTAGTAGGTGCTAAGACCAATCGAAGCGTTCCAGTCCTGCCAGGCTATAAATAGCTGTTGAGGAGGGTGTGTGCATGCTCAGCACCTTTTCCTATGAGGAGCCTACTGGTCATCACCAAAATCCTTTGTTTACACTGGACATAATAGAATGTGTAACAGATTGAATTATATTGAGTTTTTTTGTATTGATCTGTCACTTTTGATTTATCCGAACAGTACGGCAAATAGGGTTTGACATCATTTTCTATTTGGCATAATAATGTTACTAAAATCATGATTGTTTTTCTGTAAGGGTAAATTTTTTCCCCGTGTAGGAGTACAATTGACCCTAACAAGCTGTCTTTCTCTATAGAGGACTCCCTGACATCCGAATGTGTCTTCAGCCATACTGGGTACTCTATAGCTCTCCTCTTTTGATTGAATTGTAGGTTTGGCAATGCTGCAACAAGTGGCTCTGTTGCTCGCTTGAAGCTCTGAGGAAAGAGTTTAAACATTAAAGATAGGGGTCATTGCTGTTGATTCTGGGGTGGAATTTCAGTTTTCATTGGGCTGATTAACTTAAATGGGTTCTTTTATTGGTATAACCAATGCATTCGGGCAAAAAAAAAAGCTGGATTTTATTATGAACACAGTAGTGTGGGGTATTACTCCATGTTTTACAGATTGGGCTGAGGCTTGGTTCCAACTAAAATAATTTCTGGGACGAATGCAAAATCTTGGGAGATTCAATACATTTTAACTTGTGCATGTTCTAACTTGGTGTGAGATTCAATTATTATTTGCGAAGATTATGATGTAAAATGTATTTTATACCAACTGAATTTTATCAGATGAACTAAATCCCATATAGTTACCTATCATGATAAAATCCCTATCTGACATGGTCAAAGTGACAGGGCATAGACTGACCCTTCCACAGTGAAGGCTACAGGATCTGCTCATCGGAAAGTGTGGCTGACTGTAGAGGAGAGCAGCCTGTGTTGAGTGTCAGGGACTCCCTCCTCTGGTGAAAATGAGACACACTGATTTACATAAGGAAGATTTCCACTACAGTACAGCCTCAGACTTACTGTTTACCTTGAGAAAAAAAAAAAAAAAATGTACTCACACAAAGCTAAACATAAAATACTTTTTAAAAGGGATTTCAGAGTAATGACAATGAAGGTTCAGTGACTAGAAAGGAAAAAACATTAGATTTATTTGATCACCACTGATATCCACAATTCAATACTATCCTCCTTGTTGTTCTGCTGATAGGAGTGCAATTATACCAACACAAAATGATCAAGGTTAATAAATAAAAACAGGATATTTACAATAATGCAGTGTCATTCTACCACAATTGATGGTTTGAAACCTCCAAAGTCCACATTATAAAAGAAAGTAGTTGTCAGTGCTAACAAAATTCTGTGCAAAAAAGGCATGTCAAAATTCAAATGGTTTCAATGTTTGAAACGTCAACTAAAATAAGGAGATGTACAGTAGATTACACAATACAAAATGCCTGTAATTCCAACACACTGGGCACACACTGGTTCCATCAACGTTGTTTTCATGTCATTTCAATGAAATGTACATCTGTGTCCAGTGGGAACTGTACAATAAATCAGTGAATTAGTAGTTATGCCACACTGCATGCATTCTTGGACTCAAATAATTCACACATTTTAACAGTAACCCCATCATGGTATTAGGCTACATCTTTATAATGCATCACATTAGCTAAAATAATATAAATGGAGATAATACAACACAATGTCATTAGTACCAGTCTCTGAATTTACTGAATGGTAGGAATTGGGAGGAACAGTATGGGAAGAATTTAGTCTTTTTTTATTCAAATGTGTACTAATACATATTGAATGTCAACACATTCTCCTGGGCCATCCACTCTGAGCAGGTGAAGTGTTATTCTATATTCCAGACATGTCTGTGTCTGTGGAGAGAAGCAGTGGGAATTGTGGGGGTAGGCGAGGGGTCAACCAGACAGTGGTCAGAGTATTTTCAGCTATGGCTTGAATTGGCTTCATGTCACAACTAAAGTGAATCATGCAATGATACAGTGTGGCCAGAACTGGCGTCAGGAGTGGGCAGTGGCCACATGACAGGGTAGCCTACGGACTCCCTGGCCTAGAGGACACAGCTAATCCGGGAGCCATAGTGGAATATACGTCTTGGCTACAAATAACATCTTGTTAGTGGCTGAATATTGACCATGCTCTTCAGTTTAGACAAACTGTTTTACCATTCGCCGCCCTGAAGTACGAAATGACAGACACACACACTTTGACATCTGAGCCTGTGGGTTACCATGCTATATTGAACCACCAAGCCACCTCCACTTGGTAGGGTTATAGTCTTTAAGTGACGCACAAACACATACACAAACAGAACTGATCAGTTCACGCAGCCATCTTTAAACCTCAGAACTGTTTTTAACATCAAATTCCATAAAGTCCTTGAGAAATGCTACTTCAATAACAATGTTATCCATTAACAGATTGTGCCGTAAAGTTTTTTGTATCTGTAATGTAACTATTACAGGGTACTGTATGTCAAAATTTTAGGGGGGAATATAAAATAATTACATTTCCCACTATATTTCCAATGTAACTACAACGATCAGTTTTAAGAAATATGTGCAATTAAAACATAATTACCAATTCAATGCATTTCAGACTGACAAGCATGTATTATTTTTTTTATGCAAGTATGTTAGTCAAATCCAAGCAGGCGTTCCTTGTTACAGTTCTATAGGCCTGATGTTTAGATACCAAACAGGATTTCTATATTTCCTATATTGTTGATGAGTCAGTCCATGATTAAGAGGCACACATAGCCCTCTGTTAGTACATTATGGAACCTATTTCCTGATGGTATTCACACATTTTTAGACATGTTACCATGGCAAAACACAGAATTCCGGTTCCAGCTTCAGTCTACATGGTATGGAATTCCCAACCAGCGATAGTCAATCCAACCACCAATCCAATCAGTCTGGAAACATGCCAAATATTTACATCTAAACAAGGGGAGTATTGTAGACTTGCACAACTTTCTTCTCAAATCAAACTTTTTTTCTTCCTACACCATCTCTTCCAATTACACAATAACCTTTAAGAATAAATTAAATGGGAAGGGAACCCTTTAGGTCCAAATAAAGATATGCTCCATTAGATGAGAGAGGTAGGGAGGAGTGAAAGCAGAGACCTCTCTCTCAGTGCACAGAAGCAGGGATGGAGGTACTGTATGGTGGCGGCGGCAGAGGGGACAGCTGCCTCCTCGTCCCTCTCTAAGTGGTGAGCTTGGAGTAGTTGGGAGGTGAGAAGCGTCTGCGCAGGTACTTGAGGATGTAGAGGGGCAGACAGCTCACCAGGGTGATAACCGTCACCTTCCACAGGAACGACATCGTGGCAATGAAATATACATCTAGAAACAGTACAGGAAACAGAGGGCAGAATGGTGGGTCATTCAAACAGAGATGTTTATACAGTGCCCTCCGTAATTATTGGGACAGTGATATTTTGTTTTGGCTCTGTACTCCAGCACTTTGGGATTTAAATGATACAATAACTATGGAGGATAAAGTACAGACTGTCAGCGCTAATTTGAGGGTATTTTCATCCATATCAGGTGAACCGTCCCCCCATTTTAGGGGACCAAAAGTATTTTGATAAATTAACTTCTATGTGTATTAAAGTAGTCAAAAGTTGAGTATTTGGTCCCAAATTCCTAGCATGCAATGATAACACCAAGCTTGTGACTTCAAACTTGTTGGATGCATTTGCTTTTTTTAAATTATTATTTTTTAAACTTTAAGTGAATACTTTTGGTCCCCTAAAAAAATGGGGGGACTATGTACAAAAAGTGCTGTTATGAATGAAAATGCCCTCAAATTAAAGAGGTCTGCACTTTAACCTCATCATCATTGTATAATTTCATATCTAAAGTGCTGGAGTACAGAGCCAAAATAAGAAGAAAATGCTTCACCGTCCCAATAATTATGGAGGGCACTGTATATGAGAAATTTAGTAAGTATAAATGAATGTAATCAGACTAGTATGACTACTGTTCGTGTTTCAGTTGCCACTACTCAGTTCATTTAGTGACTTAAAAGGTTATGTTAGATGCAGGCAATTTTATCTCAATATCAAATCATTTCTGGGTAACAATATGAAACGTCCTATCCCTGTCAACTGCGTTAATTTTCAGCAAACTTAACATGTGTAAATATTTGTATGAACATAACAAGGTTCAATAACTGAGACATAAACTGAACAAGTTCCACAGACATGTGACTAACAGAAATTTTATAATGTGTCCCTGAACAAAGGGGGGGTCAAAATCAAAAGTAACAGTCAGTATCTGGTGTGGCCACCAGCTGCATTAAGTACTGCAGTGCATCACCTCCTCATGGACTGCACCAGATTTCACCGTTCTTGCTGTGAGATGTTAACCCACTCTTCCATCAAGGCACCTGCAAGATCCAGGACATTTCTGGGGGGAATGGCCCTAGCCCTCACCCGGATTGAGATCCGGTCTCTTTGCTGGCCATGGCAGAACTCCGACATTCCTGTCTTGCAGGAAATCATGCATAGAACGAGCAGTATGCACAGAACGAGCAGTATGGCTGGTGGAATTGTTATGCTGGAGGGTCATGTCAGGATCAGCCTGCAGGAAGGGTCACACATGAGGGAGGAGGATGTCTTCCCTGTAACACACAGCGTTGAGATTGTCTGCAATAACAACAAGCTCAGTCCGATGTTGCTGTGACACACCGCCCCAGACCATGACGGACCCTCCACCTCCAAATCGATCTCGCTCCAGAGTACAGGCCTCTGTGTAACGCTCATTCCTTTGACGATAAACGCAAATCCGACCATCACCCCTGGTGAGACAAAGGGGACAGTGCCCATTGTTGCCGGTGCTGGTGAGGACCTGCCTTACAACAGGCCTACAAGCCCTCAGTCCAGCCTCTCTCAGCCTATTGCGGACAGTCTGAGCACTGATGGAGGGATTGTGCGTTCCTGGTGTAACTCGGGCAGTTGTTGCCATCCTGGTTCATTGAACAAGCATGGGAAACAGTGTTTAAAACCTTTACAATGAAGATCTGTGAAGTTAATTGGATTTTTACTAATTCTCTTTGAAAGACAGGGTCCTGAAAAGGGGATGTTTCTTTTTTTGCTGAGTTTAGTACATTACTGTGATAATTTTTTACTGTTTTAATAGAAAACAAACAAACATAGCTTCTTAGCAAAGAGCAATTTCTCAGTGGCGAGTGGAAAACTGAAAACTAGCTGTTACTTGCAGAGAGGTTTGGACCTCTTTGTCTTATAGATCTATTAACTAATTTACTGCCTGGTGAAATCACCAGGCAGGCCAAAACTCCATTCCACTAAAACAGGCTGAAATTTCTGTCAGTCAACTAAAAAGGGCATTACCATCATTTAACAGTATTATTCCAACCTCATAGTATGGAAATACACAACACACAGGAAAAGTCACGTTTTTGACTGCAGTGGGCCTTTGAAAAGCAGGAGATTAGGGAGACCTAGCATGTTGCCAATACAGTAGATGAGTGAAATGGATTACCATGTAATTGACTCGGATTCAAGCTGTTCCATTCAGGGACATTATGTACCCTTTATGTTACTTGTGTAGTTAAACGTTAAAATTACCTCTTTTAAGAAAGAGAAGAATGAGAAAGGGCACTTTTGACCACGTTCAGGTCATAACGCTGTGGTCTGAAAATGTACCTCCACACCCCACATAAAGGCCGAAAATAACAGTTGGAAAACACAACTAGTGACTGAAGTAACTGATCGGAATCTATGCAACTAGTCCATGTCACATTTCTCGCTTTAGTTGGGCTTTTTAAGTGACAAATGTCTGCCGCGTACCACTGTTTAGATTTCATAAACTACATAACACAGCCGACACGAAATTTCATAACTAACATCAGCAGCAGTGTGTGGGGTTCTAGATGTGGTACAATCGTTTCTAAACTACAGCAGGCTGTTTAGTCATAAACACAAAGACCTTGGCCAGCATGTGTGTGGTAGAGGGAGCAGGAAACTAACACGAGGCTTTGGCATTTCCACTTCAACACTCTAGCATGCCGGTGGCTGGCTGCACTCCTCTGGTACTATTTGTCACTTTATTCACCTTTAGCAGGACTTCCTACAGTCAGTAACCTCCAGGTCTCAGACAGCCCAAGGGCACAGTATGAATGGAGAAGAGCCTGTCATCACTGAATGCTGACGTACAACTCCAAGGGCAGTGAAAGACCTTTACTATCAATCTATCACTGTGTACAGGTTAATACAATTGTGGATACACTATTATTTGTCTCATCTGTATGAAAATTCCTGGCATCGGAATTCCTTGGCCAGAAACATGTCATCAAATGTGTGTGGGTGTTAAGTATGTGTTTTACCCACCTATGAACTCGTGGAGGAAGACGAGCGAGGCGATGTAGCAGGCCAGACTGAGTAGCTCGGCTACGATCATGAGCCAGTGCCATGTCTGGATGGTGAGCGCCACCATCAGCAGCTCCGTGAGGATCAAAGAGGTGAAGGAGATGGCCACGATGTGGACAAACTCTGACTCAAACAGCAGCAATGCCCCATACATGATGATACTGCCTGAGGAGCACAGAGAACAGGTTAGCACAATGTCAAAAGCACTGCTACTGCTTGTATGGATGTGCATGTGCTTTTATTTTCAATCAACAGACATATCTATGGTGCCGTTTAAATGCATGACTGGCAAACTTTAATGCTCAACCTGAACCTTGGCTCTAACTGTTCTGTTCTACCCCAGTTATTCCAACGCTACAATCAGAGGAATGGTCTACAGACATACAATGAAGAGAGTGTGAAGTCAGTACAGTACAGCCACATCTATATCTTTGCATAAAAATAAATAAGGGAATCGATGTCAGGATTTGTAGCTGTGGCGGGAAAAGGAAGTGTAACACTTCTCCATGTTATTGTGACCTTAAAACGGAATGTAAAAATACACTTCCTGTGATTGAAAATGTCATTAATACCAACAGATCTGACATGGGACATACAGTATCACAGTTATGTATAAAATACAGCAACATTGTACTTCAATGTATTGCTTATACACATCACATTGTTGGGATAAACCAGATGTACATTTTCTGTTGGACAATAAAATGATATTATTCATATAAAAGCATACAAAACATTTCTTCCATGGACAACTGTTATGGAATCCATACCAAACAACTCACCAATGTCCTGAAACACACAAACCAAAGCCCACTCAATAGCAAATAAGGGTAAAAAGGATCATGGCAAAGGAAATGTCAGAATATTCTGCCACACTCTGTTTTGAGAGGGAGAGGTACAGCCACATCTACATCTGTGTGGTGGGAGGCAGGGATTGAGTGCTGAGCTGTAGACTAAAGGTTTAGGGTGTAGCATTGGATGACTCTGGCAACGCCTTTGCAATACCAATAGTCCTTGTTGGAAAACCACCTTAGGTTATTTAACATTTACAAACATCAATAAACTCCACTACTAGCAATTAAGAAGAAAGTGTGTGGGCTGGTGGGGAGCATCATGGATCGTACACCACAGGGCAGGGCAGTTTCTAAAGTACTATCTGTGTAAAAGGAATTAAAAAAACATAACAAATTCCTAAGAATCTATAGGAATGCCTATTCTACTCAAGCGTTTATTTCCATTACACACTGCATCAATGTCTTCTTACCTTGGTAGATACTTATTAGGACCCAAATCAGAAAGGTCTTAAAGGACAGAGGTCGACCCTGAGAGAGGAATAGAAAAATAACACATTTAATTTAATACAATATAATTATTTATAAATACACTGAGGATAACAGTGACATTAAATGAAAGCTGAATAGAGTTCAAAATAAATGTCTGTGTATACTGTAGATATACTACTCTGAAGGTTATGGAGTTTTATGCAGTACATCATTTTGAAATAATGCATATTATACTGCCATATTATACTGCCATATTCGATAGCCAATAAAGTAATATAATGAAGACAGTGTATTACCTTTAGGAGATCCTTATATAACTCAGGATAGAGCATAGCTACTTCTGACTTCACATCTTTATCCAACACGAGGGAGAACACAGGGAACATGGTGTAGATGGTGGAGTAGCTAGAATAAAGAACATAAATCATTGATCAATTTCAATTAAATACTTTATGTAAGAAATTAAAACACAAAAATTGTTTTGAGAAGTTATCCAGGTAAATGTTTAAAAACATACAGTTATTACATTTTTCCCCAAATGATTGAACATTTCAGGCATCTAATTTCCTGACATTTCGCTAAATCGATTTGAGCTCCATTCTAAAGCTGAAAAGAGGGTCTTTTGATGAGGTTGATGACTAAGCAGGGTTAAAGTAAATTCATTTTTTTTTCTACATTCAACCCAATGCAACAATACGTCAACACAATCTCAATGTCATAGCAATCCGACTAACAGTTGAAATGCCATCCTGATAAGCCACAGCTATTGAGAAAAGATCAGCTCAGCTCACCCAATAATGAGAAATCCTTGGTAGAGGGGGACAGATGCAAAGTAGAAGACAGAGGAGAAGACAGCCTGGGGGAAGAAGAGATCATGAATGAGTCATCATCATAGCAAAATGGTATTATACTGTGAAAGAGTTAATCTGTGTATATCGGAGGGTTAGAGTTAATATCAGAATAAATGGTGGATTGGCCGCTATGGGTAAAAATCCAGCACTTGAGAGGAAATTAGAAATACAGTGCATTCAGGAAAGTGTTCAGCCCCTTTGACTTTTTCAATTTTTTTGTTGTTGTTACAGCCTTATTCTAAAATGTCTTAAATAGTTTCCCCCCCTCATAAATCTACACACAATACCCCATAATGACAAAGCAAAAACAGGTTCAGAAAATGTAGTAAATTTGTACCCTTTACTCAGTACTTTGTTGAAGCACCTTTGGCAGCGATTACAGCCTTGAGTCTTCTGGGGTATGACGCTACAAGCTTGGCACACCTCTATTTGGGGAGTTTCTCCCATTCTTCTCTGAAGATCCTCTGTCATGTTGGATGGGGAGCGTCGCTGCACAGCTATTGCAGGTCTCTCCAGAGATGATCAATTGGGTTTAAGTCCGGGCTCTGGCCTGGCAACTCATGGACATTCAGAGACTTGCCCCGAAGCCACTCCCGCGTTGTCTTGGCTGTGTACTTTCGGTCGTTTTCCTGTTGGAAGGTGAACCTTCGCCCGAGTCTGAGGTCCTGAGCGCTCTGGACTAGTCTTCCAGCCCCTGCCGCTGAAAAACATTCCCACATCATGATGCTGCCACCACCACCATGCTTCACCATCACAGGATGGTGCCTGGTTTCCTCCAAATGTGACGCTTGGCATTCAGGCCAAAGAGTTCAATCTTGGTTTTATCAGACCAAAGAATCTTGTTTCTCATGGTCTGAGCTGCCTTTTGGCAAACTCCAAGCGGGGTGTCATGTGCCACTGTGTTCTTGGGGACCTTCAATACTGCAGAAATGTTTTGGTACCCTTCCCCAGATTTGTCCCTCGACACAATCCTGTCTTGAAGCTCTACGGACAATTCCTTTGAACTCATGGCTTGGTTCTTGCTCTGACATGCACCGTCAACAGTGGGACCTTATAGAGACAGGTGTGTGCCTTTCCAAATCATGTCCAATCAATTTAATTTACCACAGGTGGACTCCAAATCAAGTTGTAGAAACATCTCAAGGATGACCCATGGAAACAGGATGCACTTGAGCTCAATTTCGAGTCTCACAGCAAAGGATCTGAATACTTATGTAAACAAGGTATTTGTTGTTTATTTTTAATACATTTGCAAAAATGTCTACAAACCAGCTTTCCCTTTGTCTTTATGGGGCACTGTGTGTAGATTGATGAGGGGAAAAAATTATTTAAGACATTTTAGAATATGGCTGTAACGTAACAAAATGTGGAAAAAGACAAGACGTACTATTGTCCGGTAGTTTCACCAAATCAGGGGAGGGATAGTAGGGCTGGGGGTGAGGGGAGGACAACAACAAAAAAGGTTTTTAAAAATTGTAAGGGGGATTACAAATGCAATCAATTAAATTAATAGAACCACAAATCTATCTGCAACATTGAAGCTGATCACCCCCCCCCAAAAATTAGAGATATTTGCATTATTGAGTGTTTCATTTCATATTGAGAACTGTAATACACTACTACAAATCATAATTGATGTCATTTTCAAAACGGAATATTTACTACTTTCATTTAAAAATTGGTTAGTAATCTGAGTAATAGCTCCAAGAATTGATTATAAAAGTGAAATAATAAAGCTATTATCATCATCCTGGCAAGGCACTACTTCTGCTAAGTAGTTTAGAGTGCTTGCTCTATGTCAAAGAGTTAACACATTACAGTCTAAGCCATGGGGCTTTAATTTGGCCTTACTGCTATTAACCCACACATACGCATTGAATAACAGATTCACTACACAGAACAACAGATAGTCCCCCCCAAAAAAATCTAAAGGAAGTTTGTTCTGAAGTTTCTGTCCTACAGTACCAGTCACAAGTTTGGACACACCTACTCATTCAAGTAAAAAAAAAAAAAAACTATTTTCTACATTGTAGAATAATAGTGAAGACATCAACTTTTAACAAGGCACACCTGTTAATTGAAATGCATTCCAGGTGATTACCTCATGAAGCTGGTTGAGTGTGCAAAGCTGTCATGAAGGCAAAGAGTGGCTACTATGAAGAATTTAAAATATAAACTATTTTGATTTGTTTAACACTTCTTTGGTAACTACATGATTCCATGTGTGTTATTTCATAGTTTTGATGTCTTCACTATTATTCTACAATGTGTAAAATAGAAAAAATCATGAAAAACCCTGGAATGAGTAGATGTATCCAAACTTTTGACTGGCACTGTATATCTGTGAGATATAAGAAAGATCAGGACTTTTTTTTTAAATGTTTTTTTTTAACATGTATTGAACCCCTTATTTTTGGCATTAAGCAGTCCCCATTTATACTTCCATTCATTTTTTGAACTAGTACCAAGGGTGAGTCTTTCAGATGAGTCTTATGAGGCCTGTGGGCGTCCTAGAGCAAAACAACTGACATACGTGTTTGTGAGTATCTCACCTTTCCACAGAGGGGTCATATTAGTGTGTAGCTACAGACAGAAGTTGGCAGATCGGCTGTACCAGCTTCAGACAATTCCTAAGATGCTTGTGGGGGGCATAGAGCAAAATGGAGAACAGCATTGTGTCTTTCCATAGAGGGGTCATAATAGTTTCTAGCCAAGGACGCTACAGATGATTTTGTGAGAAGACAGATTTGGGGGGTTTCTCATGGTCTGACAAACATCGCTCTAGCTCTATCACCTTTCACAGCAGATGCGGAAGTGCAACATTTTTTTTTTTAAACTGACAGAATTTTATAGGGATTTTTAGATTATGCTAATTAGATTCCCACAGGGGGGAGGACATCGACTCTATGGGGTTAACAGCTGTGGTTGTGGGCTGTGTTAATCCGAGACACATTGGAGGCCTCCCAAACTAGTCAATGGCCTGGTCTGGGAGACTAGAGGGCTGAAGACCTGGCCTTGTGCTTGGGCTGTGTACCCACTAGGGCCGAGGGGGGGGGGGCTGAAGGCTGGGGCCCCCCAGAAGAGCTCCTGGGGTCCCCTGCTCTGACTCATCCCCCACCCTGCTCCACCTGGCCCAAGGTACTCTCACTACCCACTGGCTCTGGGGCTGGTGCTGCATGGTGACTAGGCTTCCAGGGAAGCTGCTGGCTCTCCCTGTCCTGACACTCCCTATCCTGTTTCACCATTTGGTTCCCTGGTCCTGACTCACTCCCCACCCCGTTCCACCATTTGGTACCATGGTCCTGCCTACCTGCATGGTGCTGATGCACAGGCTCCGGTGGATGACAAACTGGGAGAGGCCGGCGGATCTCTTGTAGCTGTTCCGCCCATGGACCATGAGGAGTCTGCCCAAGTGCTTGAACTGAGTCACAGAGAAGTCCGCAGCCAGCGATGCCTGTTTCCCTTCCTGTCAACCAACAACATTGTGGTAGAATTTTTAAAACATTCTGAGATACATTTAGAAAAGGTTAGCAAAGGTCTTTGGTAACCAGAATAACACTTTTTACGAGTTTATATAAAGAAAGTTTAGAGGAAAAGTTGAAACTACTGCCACTTTGAGTAAACAAGTTCCCTATTTCTGCCACAGTTAAATCAATATTTACCAACTATTGAGTTGATGTGGAGCTCTGGTCCATAGTTATTGAAGGAGCAAGGTGTCCATAAAGTAAGAACTCTACAAGGTTGACCTGTCAGCACTACAGTTCAAGCAGTCCCAATCAGAACAGAATACAATACCACATTGTCAGAAGACAACATCACATTCATTTCCTTTACACCCATGACATGTTTTCACAGTCAAAAATGATTCATCTGTGCATGATATGACATAGTGACAAATGTATGTTAAAAGGTGCTCTGGCCAGAGGGGGGCCAGCTCTCAGGAAACACACGACACAGACAGCAGTGACAGTGTGTGTGTGAAAGCAAAGCAACAGGGTGACAGGGATAGAGATGTTCTTACTTTGCCCTCCACTCCCACGCCACAGTCGGCTTCCTGGATCATGCTGACATCGTTTCCTCCGTCCCCTAAGAGAAAACAAACAGACATCAGTGGAAGTGTCAGGAGGAACACGTCTGTTAATGTGACTCACAGCAGAGAGGGTTTAGTGTGTGTATATGTGCGTGTATGTTCGTGTGTCTGTCTGTGTCTGCCTGCCTGCCTGTCTGTGTGTGTGTGTGCGACTCCCTCGATCAGACCTCAAACCTTACCATAAGAAAATACTATGAGGCAAACTGTTTATCAAGTTTATATCATGAAAACAATACCATCCAATATCTTAAAATGTACAGGTCAGTAACCCTGCAGTTAACTATAATTGGAGAGTTTTAGTGAGCCGAATTGAGAGTAGGCTATTTGTTAACTCTGTAACTCCGTATACTGTAATGTCCCAATAGAGAAAGGCTAGAGAAAGGCTTGGGGCTGACACTGGGCAGACTCACCTACAGCACAGGTGAGTTTGCCAGTGCGCTCCTGCAGCAGGCGGACTATCTGGGCCTTCTGGGTTGGAGCACAGCGACAACACACCACGGCAGGACACTGACATGCCAGCTCCATAAACTCATACTCATAGAACTTCAGACACACCTGCAGGAGAAGCAGAGAAACAGACGAGGGTTGAACAACCACCGGGGCCAACGACCAACTGTGGAGATGTCTGGATCTTTATCATTGATAAAGACTCCTTCCTCAACGTCTGTTACATTTATCTAGGCAGTTGTCAATTGAGACTCAAAACAATGCAGCAGTGTGAATGGATAAGACTCAACACTGGCTGACGTATCTCAAGTGTCTCAGTGAGACTTTAACCAATGTTAGACTGACTATTACCAATACCACAGATACCACCAAAGGCCTCTTCAGTAACAGTGCTTTGGTTTGGTTTACACAGATAAGGTAAAGTATTCAGAGTGAGGACGGTGCTTAGCTTACCTCCAGTGAGTCCCCTGATATGACCAGAGCACAGTCGTGTTTCCTCCTGAAAGCGTTGAGCTCCAGATGGGCCTCTCCTCGTGTCGTCACCTAGGACCACAGACAGTACATGGCTTACCATCATGTCAGAGACACACAGATAGCTATCTAACCCACAGCAGCAGGAGTACCTGCTCTCCTGACTGCAACTGTCAACCACACTCTAGATTAGCATCAGGGTGAACTGATCAACTGACAAATGTTGAACATATGTAAGGTGTGAAACCATAAGGACGACCAGGACATGAACCCACTAATACATGGCTGATTTTGTGGATTTATATAGACTACTATTTCTAATGAAATATGGAGGTTGATTGTGTGGACACTACAATAGGGCAAATTGTCTAACCTAAGGTCCATATTAAGAAGAAATCATCCCATATTTTCTGCAACTGTGTCAAACTTATATGTGGACTCGGAATTCCAAAAATGTGGAACTGGAAATGACAACAAGACATAAATATGTCAACCAATGTTATGCACTGGTATGGCTATAATCCTCTCAAATTGCGTGTTCATACGTCAAGTCATCAACCCAGTGCCATTTGTGTTGAACCAGGAAGCCAATAGCAGATGCCTTGGCTATTGGACCACTCAACAGTCACAGCCCCTGCCTGCCCTCCTCTGCTGGGAGAAGCTAAGGGATTGTTTTCATGCTGTGCCAGCCATTGTTATCCTCTTCCAGTAACAATTGTTGTACGCAAGTCCTAAACTTCCTATGGCAGGCAAGCTTTTTTGCAACTGGACGAAGGCCAAAAGGGAAGTCAACAGACTATCAAAGCAATTGTGCTGTTTGAGAGCTAAGCCTGCAAAACAAATTAGAAAGCTAGGTTCTCTGTCTGTGTTCCCTCAGGAAGTGGTTTAGCTGGTACTCACAGGCCTGTTTCCAGACCTGGGGTCAAATAGCATTTAAAATTATTCAAATATATGTACTATAAGTGTTTGTTTTAGACTGCCTGTAGTGCTAGTCAAGCACAGCTTAAGTATTTGAAACCCTATCAAATAGTATTTGAACCCAGGTCTGGAAGGCTCTGGTCTGGTTGACACTGGCTTGAATGCTTATTCTTGTGAGATGTGATTTATTGTTGGGCCAGCCAAATAGCCAGCGGATCCAGTCTGGGCTACATGGCTGGGGGACTACATAAGCACAGCTATGGGCCTTCACCACACAGAGGATGGATGTCCGCATGAGGTCAGTGCAGACGACAGGAAACTGTGGATGATCCGATGAACTAGGAATGACCCCTTATGCTAAAGCTATTTATTCCAATTCACAATAAACATTATATTCAAAGTGCAGTGGTTGAACAGAAAAATGCCCTCTACTGCTTCTCCACTCACTGAATTAAAGATGTGGATTTCCTGGTTGCGGGTCACCAGATGAGCATTCTTAGCCGTGCATGTGGCTGTTTCCAGCTTATCTCCAGTTAACATCCACACCTACACAGGTAAAACAGTTTTATAATGACATTTCTGTGTGATTAATACGTTTTACATTTCTTATCCACATTCAAACAATGACACAACACATAACAACAGTTTCAGAGGGCATAAAGCCCAGGGATAAATAAAGTGTATTGAAAAAAGTATGAAAATGTATGCACTCTGGATAAAGCGTCTGCTAAATGACTAAAACGTCAATGTAAAATGTATTGAAGTGAATTGTTGCTAAGGCCGTCTACCCCACTGCCCCGGTGACCCCTGACCTTGATGCCTGCATTACGTAGGATCTCCAGGGTGGGCCGTACATCAGCCTGCAGTTGGTCCTCCACCCCTGTCAAACACAGCAGCTCCATCTCCATCTCCAGGCTCTCGATCACCGTGGCAACCTTCAGAGACCGGTCGTGCACGCTCAGCTTGGCCTGGACATATCGGGCCTGTGGAGAAAGTAAAGAGAGAAATGTGGTGAATATATTTGGATTGTGAGACATTATCCGAATATAGCATATTGGAGTTTAGCTAGTTTGATGTATTAATTGTCAAACATACAAAATCGTCAAATGTAACATGTTTTGGATGAGAAGGATTTGGAAGGAGCAAGTAAATGTCCAGCAGTCTCCAGCTCAGAGGAGATAAAGCAAAAAGCTATCTGAGTGACTCACTCAGGAACACAAGATCTGTGCGTGAGTCACCACCGCCCACCAGCCAGCTCTCACAATTATACACTCAGGCAATGGGCCTGGTGGGGCTGCAGGGGAGACACTGCCCATCTGCCCGCCCTCCCACCCTGTATTGAGAATGGGAGTGTGTGTGTGTGTGTGTGTGTGTGTGTGTGTGTGTGTGTGTGTGTGTGTGTGTGTGTGTGAGAGAGAGGGATATCCGAGTATCAAACAACACACTTGACATCTTAAGAACAATGGCGAGTATCTGTGGAAACTATTTTGTTTTTCTATTTGTTATTGTTGGTTTGTTGTTGTTGTTGGCAGGTAGGTAGGTAGGTAGGTAGGCAGGCTACCTAGCATATATAAAAGACTTGAAAGGACATGACAACTCCAAGACAACACCTGGAAAGAGTGTATTTTGTGTAGGACGATAAACAAATTAGTGCTATATTGTCATCCAACACAAATGTACATTTCTTTAATCTCATAAGGAGTAGCACTAATAATAATACACTGGTAAAGTAAAAACACATACAGAGGGAGATGCAGCAACTAGTAAATTCATGTCATTGTAAGAATATTACCACACCTGGTTTCACATGTCAAACCCAGACGTTGATCAAAAGGAATTTCCCTTCTATTTATGACACTATGTGGATGTGCTCAAACCAAGATGGATACCCTAAGCCTCAGCCTCACTAATGACTTTGCCAAATGACTATGACACACTGACATGTCAAGGTCGCTAACGGTGGGCTTGGTTACTCAGGACAGTCAATTCATTCTCCATCAACATCCTCCTCCTTCTTTTGGCTTGGGTTACCGCACAGTCCCATACTCTATGGAACAACGTGACGACAGTTACATTGAAGCTCGACCAAAGATAGAGAGGGCATGCTACCAACCTCAAAGTCTTGGTACTGTTCCTCTGTTAGAGACTTTTTGGAAACGACTAAGACCCTCAGGCCTTCCCTGGCCATATTTCCACACTGGAAGAAAGAGCAAAAGTAACACCAAAACATTAATATCAGAACGTTCAAACATACACAAGGACTGAACCTTCCAAGAAAGGGAAAATTGACAGCAACACCCTGAAGATGACCACAACACGCTATAATCAATTCATTGTGGTCGTTTATTAAAACTAAAATTACGTGTTTTAATAGAGGAAACCAAAAATACCTCTTCTTCCAGCCAATCATTATACTGGACGATGCCTGCCATCACTACGTCTGCACCCTTCATGTAGAAGGTTATTTCTCCTGTAGACTCATCCTGTAAAACAGACCATTCACTGCCATTACCTTAATTCAATGCTTGACAAACAAAATTGAAGAAAAACATTCACATCAATCAATAAGTTGGAATGTATGTGTAGAGATGCACATAAAGGATTACTTTATTATGGTTGGTTGGTTGGTTGCTTAGAAAGGGAAACTTATTTTGGTGTTAATGTTCACAAGGGGTCCAAACATGTTCAAAAATATTTTCTTGAGGAAGCCAAGTTTAATCCCAGCATTCCTAAAGTAGAGTTATACCAGGTCTATCCAAGCCAACAACAATAGTTAGTCATGCAGACAGCACAGAGACTTAGTCATCGGAGTTCATAGCAGGGTAATGTCTGTCTTAGATCAGCCTATGTCTTGATAGATAAATGGATCAATGCTCAGGATCAAAAGCCATAAAATGTATCTTAAAAAAGAGCAGTTGGTCCCAAACAGTTGGCCCTACTGATATCAGCTATACAATGGGTCTTTCAAAGGAGTAGTTACATCAAAACACAGACAGTTGGCCGGCAATCAAGCAAAATACAAATTATCTTCCACAATACATTAGATCAGCTGAGGAAAGCATACACCTCTGGCAACTGTAAAGGGATGAGTCGAATTAGAATTTTCAAATCAAATTCATATCCTAGTAAGCAGCACTCACTCGAACTATGATTCCCATTCGCTTGCTAACATAGGTGAAAGGGAATATCTGTAGGATGGTGAAGTTCAGGATCTGTCCACTAGGAGTCCTCAGCTGCATGGAGTTCTGGTCCCGTCCGACCAGGGTCAGACCCACACTCTCTGTCCATTGCACCAGCGAAACCTAGCAACAGTTTGGTGAATGGGTAGTTATAAAAATACATACATTTGATAAGGTAAAAGGAGAAAGAACTGTTTTAATGAAATGGGTTAATCTTGGTTAACCCAGAACTGAAGTATTGCGTAATTGGTCAGATAGTCAATGAAGTTCTGGGTCCATAGTGTTAAGAGAAGAGATAGACTGAGCGGATCCGGAATGAAGAGCTCCAACCTCTCTCTTTGCAATTTACAGGCAAGTCTTTGGGCCAAATGTCCCCTCTCCTTCTAAAATTCAAAAGATGCTAACACCTGCAAAATCATGAATAATCAATGACGAAAAACCCAAGCACTGGAACTAATGCTGCTGATCTCACACATCCCGTTTTATCATGACAGATCTACAGTACCATTTATGTTTACGTAGTCTTTTCACGAGAGATTAACATGATGTACCTTTTCACAGGACAAAGGAAAGAACAGGAAATATAAATCTGAGTAGCACATGAAAGAGCACAGCTCTACTTCAGCTCAAATCAATAATAAAAGCATTTTCTGCACTCAAGAGTATTGATTGACAAACTAGGAAGACAATTTTAAAAGACAATGCCACATGTTGTTTCTGGTCTCTTTCGAAGGTCACATGAGGATAATGCCAAACAGACGACATTTGAATTGATTGAAAGAATCACTTCTGGGGTGGGGGGGTCAGAAGTTATTTTTCCCAATAACTTCCAGACCACCAGCACAAGACCAAAAACACAATTCTTCCCCCATGCCTACACTGACCAGTCTCTAATTTCAATCTCAGATGGACAGGAATAGGCATCAATTGGACCCTGAACACTTCCAAAGTCCGGTCCCAAACCAAGCCTCTTCCAGCTAACAAACAATACTTATTTTATGCTAATATTTGGCCTGAGGCTATGCTTGGCTAATGGTAGTCTTGAGCTGAACTCCATAATGATCAACAAAGCTCTGACTACCTTGTGTGTTGGTCATACAAGTTGGGGAGAATGAGGTGTTTGACTTAGTCATGGTAACATTAGTAAGGCTACATTCACTATGGAGATGAGCAGTGAATCGGCCTCCAACCCAACAGCACCACCTAGTCATGGGAATGTCTAGGATTTAATTGAGCTGGATCTGCTACTGGCAAATAGCTGGAGTCAAAACCACAGCTTGGCAGAAGCTACAATTCTTATTGGCCCTGCTTGGAAGTATAACCCTCAGGAAATACTTTATACTCTGCCTTTTTATTATAAGAACACACAATCAATATATTAGACATAATACATATTATATAGTAAATAAGCAGATGTAAAACCACAAGTTCTGGAATAATATCTCCACACAACAACCAGGACTATTCATTGTGATTTCATTAAGAAGCGGGTTATATCTGCCAAACATGTACAGGTAACTGCCAAATAAAGGAAACTCTTGAGTAAATGAGGGATACAAAGTATATTCAGAACCGCTGCTGCCACACAGGTGTGGAATTAACATCCCATCATGCTTAGAGTGATGTATAAAAATACTGGGCAGGCCCAGTTGCCCATTACTTTGTCTACCATGGCTAGAAGAAGAAATCTCAGTGACTTTGAAAGAGGGGTGATTGTTGGGGCAAGTTTGGCAGGAGCGTCAGTGACGGAGACTGCTCAACTTGCTGATGATTCACGATATGCCATAGCCGTCTCAGTCTCCAGATCTCAACCCAATTGAACACTTATGGGTGATTCTGGAGCGGCACCTGAGACAGTGTTTTCCACCACTATTAACAAAACACCAAACTATGGAATTTCTTGTTGAAGAATGGTGTTTCATACCTCCAATAGCGTTCCAGACACTTGTAGAATCTATGCCAAAGTGCATTGAAGCTGTTCTGGTAGCCCTAACAAGACACTCAGTTGGTATTTCCTTTATTTTGGCAATTACCTGTATCACATCCAACAAAGCAAGTTAGATAAATGGCTTACGATTATAAACCATGCATGCAACTGCCACTGACATTGTGACCACTACCACCGGCAGCCAACAGACTACACCATATCTATATATAGACTTCCTGAGAAGCCATAGGAAAGCAAACTGAATTTGAGCCAAGATCATATCAAGCGGATACAATATACCTATTTTAACAATTGCAAAAACATTCAATCAAGAAAGGGAATAGCAACACATTGACTTATATTGTAACCTGTGAAAAATCTTGGAACAGGACAGGAGCTTCAAGACTCATACATATTTGCGAGAGAAAAAAAAAAATGCTTGTATTGTATGAAGTTGAGCATACAATAAGCCACAGCTCACCATAAAAACAAAAGCTGTGGGCCATATCAAAGTATCTAATACTAAGGTAGGAGATTCAAAGAGGGAATAGGTTAGCTGAAATCCAATAGACTGGGGAGCACATTAAGGAAATGTGTATTTACACTACGGGAAATGGATCAAGGTGAATTCCTCCTCAGCCTTCTTCCCGGACTTCAAATGATTCATAGCGATCAATGACATAGCTAGGTACACGTGTCATTTGTCTCCTCAAGGTTTCCTTCAAAGGCAGTAGGCAGCAGGTCGTCCACGGCAACAACCGCTAAGGGTTCAAACTTCAAAATCACTTGAAGTGACCCTCTCCATCATTTAACTTGGACTCTATTATTCTACTGTCGCAATACCTAGTAACAATTCCCTTTAACCTTCCTGAGGGTGTTGAGTAGACAACTCACATTTTTCCCAGGCAATTTTTTGTATGTTGGTCTACTGTATCTTTAACAAAAAACAATATTATAACCTCGCAGAGTAAATGTCAACTGTTAATTAATTATTTGTATAAAACACTAACAACCCCTGGTTGCTATATTTTTGGACAGTTATGTCTAGTAGTTAGGGTGAGCCGTTGTGTACCTCGTCTGGGCTGGCAGCCTGGTAAACCCTACAGGTGTCCTCATAATGCTGCTCTGCCTCGGCCTGGTCCGTCACGCCGTTGGCCTCGTACGCGGGCGTCACACAGTGCACCAGGGCGATGGCCTTCACCGCCTCATGCACACGGCTGCTGATGGTCTTACGAACCTTAGTGGCCGCCGGAACTCTGGATGCTGGGAGGTCATGAGAGGGCTGTGGGGTGGAAGGTGCAGAAAAGAAAAGTTAGCCGACTGAGTTGGAGCATCTGTCTACCTGCAAGGTTTTCAATAATTAGTAGAGGGTTTTTTAATAATAAACTTTTTTTCTCAGCCATGGATTGACAAACAGTCATCACATAAATAAATTATTTGTGGGGAATATATACTGTAATGTATATATACACAGTACAAGTACCTGTGAGCTGCCTTATACAGTAACTATGGCAATAAAGTATATGGAATATATGCGTTTTGTAGTGCTAAAACATAACACTTCTCTGAACTTACTCAGTTCTAAAATGACTACTAACCAAGTCATTTAACTAATCCTACCCTATTCATTCATACCAACCACAGAAAGTAAACACAACCAGGTGTGTAACAAAATAAGAAATATGAACAATTAGCTTTAGCATCTTGCTGCTGCTATTTTTAGGCTGGGGGTTGTGTTTCCACAGGGGTTAATGGTGGAGTCATTAAACTAGGGCAGGTCAGTGCTAGTGGGCTCTGGGGCTAGTGGCTAATCCGGTTTCCTTCTCCACTAACCTCTGGTGTCAAAGGGACAAAGAATGTCATTAGGGGTCAGGAAGCATTCAGCCAAACAATAATAACTTAGCTGATATGCTGTCCAAAAGATATGCCCTAAAGACAAGGGTTGTTATTGGTTTTCACACAGAATTCTTTTGAGTTTTCAAGCATTGACTGTCTCACCAATTAGTAATTCATTGCCCACAGCCCATATGGACAGATGCAGAGCCACAGGTCTACATAGAGAGTTTGGCAATTGTCGTTTCTGTCAATGACGCTCTATGTGCGCCACAACTATCTCAATATGGCTCAGTGGTGATGGTTATTGTTTACCTGTGTGTAGGCACTGAACACGTGGCTCTGCACCTCGTCCATGGAGTCCATTCCATAGGCCACTGTTCCAAGATGGAGGCGACGGAACACCATCTCATTCTGGGTAAGAGTCCCTGCATCAAACACACAACCACAATTTATACTATTTGTAGCATTTCTACTGATCAAGGGGTTATTTGCACTGGTGTCAGAAGTGTTGGAAGCAAGATGGTAGTGTTGGTGTTAAAATTATTATAATAATTTAAACATAGTGATTTTTAAACAGTCTATAGTACAGTCACACTATGATCTACAAGTCAAGTATCTTTCCATGCTGTCAGTGTCCTGACTGTCTTCACACTTTAAAAGCCCCCCTCTCTGTAGCTAGTATTTCAGGATGACCTGAGAAGCCCCTACAGCACCTACATTAGACTGACCTTTGACCCCATCGCCCTGATAATGGACAGGCTTGCCCTAGCACTCATAATGAACATAACCTTAGCAAATCTTCAACACTATCAACTCTCATATGCCAGACTGACATGTTGGGGCAATGTCCTCTTCTGACTACTAAAACAAGATACAGGCATTTGGCATTGTCTTATATTGTAGCACTAGCCACTACTCGTCCTGTGCACTACAACATTTAGCAGTTTTCTGCAAACCTTATACTTTACTGTCATGTTTTATTACCATAGTTACATATTATGTGAATTGACTAAGCTGACAGTTTATGGAGGCACTCTTACCTCTTAAGCTCAATACAGAGTACACAGCCACACAGCCGTGATAGTCCGGCAGTCAATAATTACATATTTATGTCTATAAACCACAAAAGTAGCAGACCTGTTTTGTCAGTGAGCAAGTAGGAGATGCGTCCCAGTTGTTCAGGTATAGTGCTGGCCCTGACCACCGTACCAGGGATCTTAGAGTCTCTTCTGATCATCCAGCTGAACACCATCTTACCCATGTCCAGGTTCACACGCAAGCTGGATACACAAAGTTCACATTTTATTCATTTAATAAAATGTGGATATTAATGGGTTTAGGTTGTCCATCAAACATGCGCATAAGGATATGTAGAAACAATTAAGCAAGGGTAGATTTTATGTAAATGTAGGCCTCAACTGAAAATACCAACTGTTGGTCTTAAACCTGCTGTTAAATGTTGTTAAATATGCATTTATTAATTGCTCATTTAAATAAAATAAAAAGTGTGTTAAACTCCTACCTGATGGGGACAATGTTGGAGAAAAGCAGCAGGAAGCGGAAGATCTGCAGATACCAACGGCCGGCAAAGTGTTGGAGGGCCACCATGACCAGAGACACCACCACCAAAGCCCCAAACAGGATCTTGGTTAAACAGTTCACTTCCAGGTCAAATAAGCCAACCTACAAGAGATGATAAATGAGAATGACATCAGGCAGTACACGTCAAAACACTCTAAACACAATATTATGGAACAACTGTTGAAATGATATGATTATTTCAGTATTGGTAGCAGTTTACTTTACAGTACATAAATTGACCAGGGTATTTTCTTTTTTTAAGACCTTAAAAAACTATGAATTACCATGGAAACAGTACCGTAAAATATAGTTCTACCAGAATATTTGCATGAGTTCATGTACTAAAGGAAAGCGTCATGTGCAGGATGTTTGTCATTAATATACCTTGTGCCTTGGATCTGAGGTGTTCATCACACTCCGGAGTTCCTTGCCTGTGTAAATAACTACTCCTACCACAGTTCCTACAGAGACAGAACATTCAAGTAATGGACTGAAACTTTTAAACTGACAAGTTTCGAATCATAAACCATACCATATAATAAAGCATGTAGATGACTTCCCAAGATGTGAATGCATGTTTTGAAATGTATAATGACAGTAGTACATGAGAGTTTGCCAATTTGCCAAATGACTACCGTATGCTATATACAGTAGGTTAGACTCTGAAATCTCTATGTAGTGTTTTTTCCCTTTAGGGAAACGTTGTCTTTTATGGTTAACTAGCCCGAACTAGTTTTAAATGACCAAATGTCTGATTGTGCCAGTGTGTGTGTGTGTAGGAGGACAAATCATCAGCACATCAAGCGTGGAGGAAGTAATGCCTCATCACTGCTCTAGCAATAGATGGAGGTAGAGGGATGGAGGAAGGGCTGGTACTGCTTCCTTCCATGTTTTAGCTGCTTCAGTGGAGAGAAAGAGCACACCACTGGGGGAGTTGGTATTTACCAGAGGCGATGACAGTGCTGGCCCAAAGGGTATTCTCAATACTGAGACTCTCATTGACTGGAGGGTCTCCATCCTCCTAAAGCACAGCACAGAGGACACAAAACACAGACAGAGTATGGAACATTACTCCATGAAAACAGAAAGTCCTTCATCAAAGTTCACTATATATGGTGGCAATTATCTTTATGCATGTCTTAAACAAGAAAAGTAAAATATAATTGTTCAGGCCCTAACACTCACCCTGGTGAAAGTGCCAATAAAGTTGTGGATGTCAATGTTTGGTTCCTCTGCATACACATAGGATCTGATCTGGAGAAGATCCTGGAGGAGCAATCACAACATGGTCACTTATCAATAAGCAATAAAAATTCCAAGAACATCCCCCAAAAACATGAGATGTGGCATTACTTTACTAAATTTTTCTGCAGTCAGTGCAGTGCCAACATCGTATTCTACTAAAAGATAGATCAGCCATCTGGTCTGGTGACTCACAGCAGCAGTGGGCAGCCTCTGAGTACAGGCCACTGGGTGGCGTAGTTTCCAGTCAGTCTCTCCGTCCAGTTGGTCAGTACGCAGGAAGCAGGAGCCTAGAACAAGGCAGAAGTGAGGAAAATAACTGATACAGAATGGAGTCAGACACCTCTAGGGGGCACTGTTGTGTAGGCTTTAGAGATTGCAGAAGCATTCAGAGTTATAGGGCCTCCATGGTACAAATAACTACATTCTGTTCATCTAAAAAACTAAATGTGTTACCCTATGTAAATAATGATAATTTACAAACTTGTAAATTTTGTCACATGCGTCAACTTCTAGTATTCTTTTATTTGGTGCATCTTTCAACATAACATATCTTACCAAACGACTTACTGCAAAATAGTGCTCAAATATGAATGGTGCCCAACTGCACATTACTCTGGGGATCAACAAGAATGTGAAGAGGTATCCATGCCAACCCAACCCTCATCCCCCCACAGCCTCCAGTAACCCCAGTTCCTCCTGGTCTGCGTCATCCTGCCTGCCTGTCTATAGCTCAGAACACTGGGCCTAGCTAGCCTCTTCATAATTGACCTAATGGCCTCCATGTGTCAGAGAGATAACCAACTAACCACTCTTTCCAGTAAAATAAACATGTTGTTTTTCCTCCCCCCACAGGAAAGCACAACCACAACTAAGCATGCTTCATCTAGTTTGTTTTACTCCAAATCAAGATAATAAAAGTGTAAGGTTGTCGTACTCCAAATGTTTTATCGCATGTTTCCGATGGATCCCTAACAGCTGCTAGTTATCGAGGGGGTGGTGGTGTACTTGTTTAGAAAACAACAAGCCTGGTGGAGATGGCATTGTTTTGCATGGGAGCAATTCATTCTGTTTCTGTCACCACTCTTTCAAATCTCATCCAATAACACATTTGTTTATTCAGATTAGGCTCAGTCTTTGTACCTTGGTTCCCCAGTTTTCTCTTTGCATTTTATATGTTCTTTCTATTCTACACTCTGCCTGTCTTGGGGATTTTCCTTAGGAACTAACTTGCATTTTAAAAGACAAAAATGGTCAGGGGAAATGAATGGACCATGCTTCTTCTGTCTTCTACCACAACCCGTCCCCCCCAACCACCACTTTGAACGATAGCCTACTGGACCCAATTACAATTTAGACATTGTTGCACTTCCTGTCCTGGCTCTAGGCTAATCCCTTCACCTCACCACCCTTTTTAAACATGCCATTACCCTAACTATCCTGTTTTGGAGATTTGAATGAATGACCAGCAGATGTTTACCATTTCTTTCAGAGGTCCTTAAGAAGATCATGTCAGCAGGAACTCGCTGGTTCTACAAAGGCAGAAATAAAGAAAAACACGACTTCAACTTGCATCCTGTTCTTCTAAACCCCCCCCCCTATAACTGTGGACGTTCAGACTTTTGCTTTAATGTGCTACATTACCTGCATTCAGCTAGTCACAATAATAATCCCTGCAGCAAATCATCCAGCCTTACCCTGAATAGGAGCCTGACCAGGCTTTACACTCTGTTTGACCCAGACTCCACTGTGACTGAATCCTGGTCAGCGTAATTGGAAGATGAATTCTCAACACTATTTAAGTTGACAGATTTCAAAACATTGAGTTGGACATTGATTATTTTAAGTGGTCGATGGGTTATAATAAAGATTCACTGTGGCACTTCAGATCCATGCGGTGGTACACATTTTGAATGTTATTTAAAAAAAAAAAAAAATTAAGAGATTTCAAAATCAGAAGATCATAACAATTCAGAGTTCGATTTACTTTCAATGTCTGTCTCCTCGGTCATGGATAAAAAATATAAAATGTATAAAGAGAACAACGTGTGACCTATCCTTCAAAGACTCCCAGAATCCACTCTTTCTACAGTAGCCAGTAAAAAATACTGTTAGGAGTTGGACTGTCTATTCGAATTACTTAAGATACTTTTAACAACATAGTGGCGGCAGGTAGCCTAGCGGTTAGAGCATTGGGCCAATAACCGAAAGGTCGCTAACTCGAATCCCCAAGCTACAAGGTGGAAAATCTTTTGAAGTGCCCTTGAGCAAGGCACTTAACCCTAATTGCTCCAAGGTCCCTGTTGATAATGGCTGACCCTGGCCATGACCCCACTCTCAGGGGGAGTTGGAATATGCAAAAAAAATCTATTTCACACATGCGTATAATACATACTTGTACATGTGAAATAGGACAAATATAACCTACCAAATTATATTTTATTATAATGTTACCAGTGAATTTGAATGGCACAATTGATTGCCTTGTTTTAACTTTCCCACATGGATATGCCAACTTAATGGCTTTTTTAAGTGAAGTATCTGGTAAGAATGCATTGGTATTTTCTGGGTGGTCTATATCCTACTAATCTCGGCTAACCCAGAACTTTAATCTTGCGTAATTGGTCAGATGCTCGATTAAGTTCTGGGTCCATACGTGTTCAGAGAAGAGATAGAAAACAACGAGCAGAACCGAAATGAAGAGCTCCACCCTCTCTCTTTGCAAGTTACGCGCAAGTCTTTGGGCCAAATGTCCCCTCTCCTTCCAAAATTCAAAAGATGCTAACACCTGCAAAATCGTGATGTGTCCAAATAACCAGTGATGAAAAACCCAAGCACTGGAACTAATGCTGTCGATCTCACACATCCCGTTTTATCATGACAGATCTACAGTACCATTTATGTAGCCTGTCCACGAGAGATTAATATCCTACAAGTGTTGCTTCAGATTTTTGTCAATGTCATCAATAATCCAAATGTCAAATGTTTGGTTTTCTGATCCAATTAAGTTCATTTAAAGTTTGTGTCAGTTACGTCTGCATTGAGCTTGACAGACTCAAGCTCAGAAACATTGATCAGAAGATTACAAAATCTTTAACTCCTTTCAACTCAAGTCACCAGTCTAGCAGATTAACAGACCAATCATTATTTGTCATATTTGGCAACTTTGCTATCCTGTCATGTAGTTTGCCTAATACATTGATGCAGTTGAGGCGAAATCTATAAAGTGATTCAAACCTTTTCCACGATTATAAGGTCTCCAACTTGAATGCCACTACTTTTCACCTTCACAGTGCCTGAAATAAAAACAAACGTAAAATTAATATTCAATAAGCGTTTTCAGATTGCAGAATGTTGAGTTGACTAAATTCAGTTTGAAAATCATAATGGTATTGTGGTTAGATCAGAAATGAATGATGAATGTTGTTTTATGGACATTCCATTCCTCTTAGGAGAGGAAGAATAGAGTAAAACAACCCAAACAAGTACAAATCTAAAACATCCATGTAAACATTCACATGGCTCACACAGGTTTTTTATGGAAGTGCGACATCCTGGTACCATTAACGTCACTCAAAGACACTGTTAAAACACTAGTCTTCATTCTCCCTACTTCTCTTCTCATGGCCCATACATACAGAAACACTATTCAGCTCACTGTTTACGCCAAACTGTCTCCTCCAGGTTACCTTGCAAATGTAGACAACTGTTGTTGTAGATTTCCTTCCACTAAATGTGGGGGGAAAAGTAATTTTCCATGTAGGCCTTCAGATCTGAAAGAATGTTGGGAGGGTGGGGGGAGTTGAGCCTTCTCTCTCATTCCATTTGGAATGAACAGGCAAAATTGTTTGGAGCGGGTCACTCACCCTTGACCTTTGCTGTGACCTCATGCTTTTGCATATGTAATACATTAATATTGCTATGCATTTAGGTTTATTGGGCTTGAAAACCCATTCTGTTTCACTTGGTTTTATTATCTGAGTTTAGTCTACTTTATACACAAATCTGCTAACACAAACTAAACTTTCCCAATAAGCTTCAGAAATAATTGGTCAGAAGTCAAAATACTAAGGAGAAAGAAACTACTTTAAAATTATGAATCATACATTCCTACAGGATGACACAAAAATCCTTGGTGGACGACTGACATCAAAACATAAATTAACAGCATGTTTTGCTCTTGAGTAGCTACTTTCTCAAAGCAAAACAATCTACAGGCATTTAATGCCATTATCTCTCACACCCTGTGCAACAAGACAAGCCACTGAGGCCACTATCATGGAAGCAACCATTTATTGTGTTTATTGATAAAACAAGCTGCCAGATCAAAGGGGAAAAGTGATGAAAACCGCAAGAGGTCTCCAGGTTTTTATTGCTAGTAGCACTTTATTCCAAGCCCTCTTGTGTACACTTTTACATCCCTGCTTTGAATTAGCCATCACTCCCCTCCCACCCACGACCCACTCCCCTGTCAGCTTAGAAAGGACCGGACCAAGCTCATACAGTTAACTGGACTGAAGACCAGGGTTGGGGTTAATTCCAAAAATTCAATTCAATTCCCTCTCCCAGGAAATTCCATTTCATTCAAATTCCAGGTCAGTCTTTGCATTCAGAGATTTCAATTTCAATGTTAGGTAAATTACAATAATTCAATATTATCGCCAACAATTCCACAAATTCCCTCTGGGTTTCAGGCTGATCATGTCACTGTTCAGACTGCCTCACTATATGGGAAATCTAGAAATACAAGTTAAAAGAAATCGTGCAATCAACTTTTGATTCTAAATGCTTTAATTCCATTCACTGGGAAATCCAATTCAAGTCAATTCCAAGGATTAAATGTGTTTACAATTCCAATTCAAACAGTCCAAACAGTCTAAATCCAATACTATTCCAATTCAAACAGTCCAAACAGTCTAAATCCAATACTATTCCAATTCAAACAGTCCAAACAGTCTAAATCCAATACTATTTCAATTCAAACAGTCCAAACAGTCTAAATCCAATACTATTTCAATTCAAACAGTCCAAACAGTCTAAATCCAATACTATTTCAATTCAAACAGTCCAAACAGTCTAAATCCAATACTATTCCAATTCAAACAGTCCAAACAGTCTAAATCCAATACTATTCCAATTCAAACAGTCCAAACAGTCTAAATCCAATACTATTCCAATTCAAACAGTCCAAACAGTCTAAATCCAATACTATTCCAATTCAAACAGTCCAAACAGTCTAAATCCAATACTATTCCAATTCAAACAGTCCAAACAGTCTAAATCCAATACTATTCCAATTCAAACAGTCCAAACAGTCTAAATCCAATACTATTCCAATTCAAACAGTCCAAACAGTCTAAATCCAATACTATTCCAATTCAAACAGTCCAAACAGTCTAAATCCAATACTATTCCAATTCAAACAGTCCAAACAGTCTAAATCCAATACTATTCCAATTCAAACAGTCCAAACAGTCTAAATCCAATACTATTCCAATTCAAACAGTCCAAACAGTCTAAATCCAATACTATTCCAATTCAAACAGTCCAAACAGTCTAAATCCAATACTATTCCAATTCAAACAGTCCAAACAGTCTAAATCCAATACTATTCCAATTCAAACAGTCCAAACAGTCTAAATCCAATACTATTCCAATTCAAACAGTCCAAACAGTCTAAATCCAATACTATTTCAATTCCATAACATGAAGATTGTTGAAATTCGAATTCAGTAATGTAACTGGAATTTCAAATTAAATTTGAACAGACCCCAACTCTATTGGAGACACCCACTATTCAGGTACTTGTATTATACTGAATAGAAGCATCAGAAAACTACTGTAGGTCATTAATTGTTTGGAGTGGTTACATTGGACGTGTTTATAAAACATATTTATGTTGTTGTTTATTCTTCTTATTGGGTACCAACTGCAAACAAAATCTTACCTCTTATTGAGAGCTTGCTATATATCTGTGAATTCACTTCTTTGTCTCGACAATAACATCTGATCTCTTCAACTGCTTCTCTCAAAATGGTAATAATCAAAACAATTCCCTGAAATACAAAAATATAAGACAAACCTTCTAAATGTGTAAATTTACAACAAGTATCTTGTTTTAAAGCAAGTGATTGGTGGATCATGTGAATACTTGATGCTATATTACTTTGACAAAATGCTACACTGCTTACCAAAGGAACCCAGTAGGTGTACAGAGCACCTAGCCTGAGCTCATTGACAAACTGAGAACAGGCCAGGAGCAGAAAGTACAAGTTGAAGAAGTACTTGAACTGATTAAACAGCACCTGAGAAAACAGAACAATATGATTTCACATAAATCTGCCAACCACAAATATGTACGTACATTAGCGGCATTATAATACACTGCTCAAAAAAATAAAGGGAACACTTAAACAACACAATGTAACTCCAAGTCAATCACACTTCTGTGAAATCAAATTGTCCACTTAGGAAGCAACACTGATTGACAATAAATTTCACATGCTGTTGTGCAAATGGGGTTGACAACAGGTGGAAATTATAGGCAATTAGGAAGACACCCCCAATAAAGGAGTGGTTCTGCAGGTGGGGACCACAGACCACTTCTCAGTTCCTATGCTTCCTGGCTGATGTTTTGGTCACTTTGAATGCTGGCGGTGCTTTCACTCTAGTGGTAGCATGAGACAGAGTCTACACCCCACACAAGTGGCTCAGGTAGTGCAGCTCATCCAGGATGGCACATTAATGCGAGCTGTGGCAAGAAGGTTTGCTGTGTCTGTCAGCGTAGTGTCCAGAGCATGGGGGCGCTACCAGGAGACAGGCCAGTACATCAGGAGACGTGGAGGAGGCCGTAGGAGGGCAACAACCCAGCAGCAGGACCGCTACCTCCGCCTTTGTGCAAGGAGGAGCAGCACTGCCAGAGCCCTGCAAAATGACCTCCAGCAGGCCACAAATGTGCATGTGTCTGCTCAAACAGTCAGAAACAGACTCCATGAGGGTGGTATGAGGGCCCGACGTCCACAGGTGGGGGTTGTGCTTACAGCCCAACACCGTGCAGGACGTTTGGCATTTGCCAGAGAACACCAAGATTGGCAAATTCGCCACTGGCACCCTGTTTTCTTCACAGATGAAAGCAGGTTCACACTGAGCACATGTGACAGACGTGACAGAGTCTGGAGACGCCGTGGAGAACGTTCTGCTGCCTGCAACATCCTCCAACATGACCGGTTTCGCGGTGGGTCAGTCATGGTGTGGGGTGGCATTTCTTTGGGGGGCCGCACAGCCCTCCATGTGCTCGCGAGAGGTAGCCTGACTGCCATTAGGTACCGAGATGAGATCCTCAGACCACTTGTGAGACCATATGCTGGTGCGGTTGGCCCTGGGTTCCTCCTAATGCAAGACAATGCTAGACCTCATGTGGCTGGAGTGTGTCAGCAGTTCCTGCAAGAGGAAGGCATTGATGCTATGGACTGGCATGCTCCGCCTGTTCCCCAGACCTGAATCCAATTGAGCACATCTGGAACATCATGTCTCGCTCCATCCACCAACACCACGTTGCACCACAGACTGTCCAGGAGTTGGTGGATGCTTTAGTCCAGGTCTGGGAGGAGATCCCTCAGGAGACCATCCGCCACCTCATCAGGAGCATGCCCAGGCGTTGTAGGGAGGTCATACAGGCTCGTGGAGGGCCACACACACTACTGAGCCTCATTTTTACTTGTTTTATGGACATTACATCAAAGTTGGATCAGCCTGTAGTGTGGTTTTCCACTTTCATTTTGAGTGTGACTCCAAATCCAGACCTCCATGGGTTGATAAATTTGATTTCCATTTATCATTTTTGTGTGATTTTGTTGTCAGCACAATCAACTATGTAAAGAAAAAAGTATTTAATAAGAATATTTCATTCATTCAGATCTAGGATGTGTGATTTTAGTGTTCCCTTTAATTTTTTGAGCAGTGTATATGCACGTGACAAGATATTGATCACTAAGGGTTCAGTTGAGAC
Organism: Oncorhynchus kisutch; assembly: GCF_002021735.2. Lineage (NCBI taxonomy): Eukaryota > Metazoa > Chordata > Actinopteri > Salmoniformes > Salmonidae > Oncorhynchus > Oncorhynchus kisutch. Next base: position 72,834,873 of record NC_034190.2, on the reverse strand, counting down.
AAAAATAAGCTTATAGTTTCAGACATATCCACACACAAACACACATTCTAATATACAGTACCAGTCAAAAGTTTAGACACACCTACTCATTCAAGGGTTTTCTATTTATTTGGACTATTTTCTACATTGTAGAATAATAGTGAAGACATAAACTATGAAGTAACACATATGGAATCATGTAGTAACCCAAAAAGTGTTAAACAAATCAAAATATACTCTATATTTGAGATTCTTCAAAGTAGCCAATCTTTGCCTTGATGACAGCTTTGCACTCTTGGCATTCTCTCAAACAGCTTCATGAGGAATGCTTTTCCAACAGTCTTGAAGGAGTTCCCACATATGCTGAGCACCAATTGGCTGCACTCTGCGGTCCAACGCATCCAAAACCAATCTGAATTGGGTTAAGATCGGGTGATTTTGGAGGCCAGGTCATCTGATGCCAACTCTGTTACTCGAACTCTGTGAAGCATTTATGTGGGCTGCAATCTGAGTTGCAGTTAACTCTATTGAACTTGTCCTCTGCAGCAGAGGTAACTCTGGGTCTTCCTTTCCTGTGGATGTCCTCAAGAGAGCCAGTTTCATCATAGCGCAAAGGTGGTTTTTGCGACTGCACTTGAAGAAACTCTCAAAGTTCCTGACATTTTCTGCATTGAGTGTAGTCTGGCCCAGGAGTGGGAAGGTGAACGGAAAGGCTCTGGAGCAACGAACCGCCCTTGCTGTCTCTGCCTGGCCGGTTCCCCTCTTTCCACTGGGATTCTCTGCCTCTAACCCTATTACAGGGGCTGAGTCACTGGGGCTCTCTCATGCCGTCCCTGGAAGGGGTGCGTCACCTGAGTGGGTTGATTCACTGATGTGGTCATCCTGTCTGGGTTGGCGCCCCCCCTTGGGTTGTGCCATGGCGGATATCTTTGTGGGCTATACTCAGCCCTGTCTCAGGATGGTAAGTTGGTGCTTGAAGATATCCCTCTAGTGGTGTGGGGGCTGTGCTTTGGCAAAGTGGGTGGGGTTATATCCTTCCTGTTTGGCCCTGTCCGGGGGTGTCCTCGGATGGGGCCACAGTGTCTCCTGACCCCTCCTGTCTCAGCCTCCAGTATTTATGCTGCAGTAGTTTGTGTCGGGGGGCTAGGGTCAGTTTGTTATATCTGGAGTACTTCTCCTGTCCTATTCGGTGTCCTGTGTGAATCTAAGTGTGCGTTCTCTAATTCTCTCCTTCTTTCTCTCTCTCGGAGGACCTGAGCCCTAGGACCATGCCCCAGGACTACCTGACATGATGACTCCTTGCTGTCCCCATTCCACCTGGCCGTGCTGCTGCTCCAGTTTCAACTGTTCTGCCTTGTTATTATTCGAACATGCAGGTCATTTATGAACATTTGAACATTTTGGCCATGTTCTGTTATAATCTCCACCCGGCACAGCCAGAAGAGGACTGGCCACCCCTCATAGCCTGGTTCCTCTCTAGGTTTCTTCCTAGGTATTGACCTTTCTAGGGAGTTTTTCCTAGCCACCGTGCTTCTACACCTGCATTGCTTGCTGTTTGGGGTTTTAGGCTGGGTTTCTGTACAGCACTTTGAGATATCAGCTGATGTACGAAGGGCTATATAAATACATTTGATTTGATTTGATTTGCATTGACTGACCATCATGTCTTAAAGTAATGATGGACTGTTGTTTCTCTTTGCTTATTTCAGATGTTCTTGCCCTAATATGGACTTGGTCTTTTACCAAATAGGGCTATCTTCTGTATACCACCCCTACCTTGTCACAACACTACTGATTGGCTCAAACGCATTAAGAAGGAAATTAATTCCACAACTTTTAACAAGGCACACCTGTTAATTTAAATGCATTCCAGGTGACTATCTCATGAAGCTGGTTGAGAGAATGCCACAAATGTGCAATATTGTCATCAAGACAAAGGATGGCTACTTTGAAGAATTTGTTTAACACTTTTTTGGGGTTACTTCATGATTCCATGTGTTATTTCATAGTTTTGATGTCTTCACTATTATTCTACAATGTAGAAAATAGTAAAAATAAAGAAAAAACGGGAATGAGTTGGTGTGTCCAAACCTTTGACTGGTACTGTATATATGATATATCTCAACACAGACGGACATCAACTTTTCTAGTGCCACCCACAGTCAAGTATAGATTTAACATCTCACATAGCTGAATTTCATTACTACCAATGTGCAAGATTACTACAAAGGGAAAGTTTGTGTTCTCTCATTGCTACTGTGAGTAATTTCCTAAACTACTGACAGGTGACAGTGAACACTCACATAACAAGAATAATGTGTTGATTTGAGAATGTGTGAATTTGCAATGCAAAAAAGGACTGGTCTTCTTGTTTTTCCTACTTTTAATGCATGACTTAATATCCAAAAAAGGCACAATGTTTAACACTAGATAATGTTTGAAAACCAAATTCATATGAAAATTAAGCTCAGAAAATCAGAAAGTAAAAAAAATGTTCCTTACTATGCTTGCCGTGGTTTAGCTTTAATTAGAGACTCAACAACTACAGTAGAGGTACACAGTTCTATACGACACAGGCTAACATGAGCGCTCATTTGATTAGAATCCGTGTCCACCAACCCCCTATTCGAATCTATGGGGTCAGCTCTACTGCTCACTCTCCCCTTTGCCACTAAACCAATAACTCCCCTTTGCCACTAAACCAATAACTCCCCTTTGCCACTAAACCAATAACTCCCCTTTGCCACTAAACCAATAACTCCCCTTTGCCACTAAACCAATAACTCCCCTTTGCCACTAAACCAATAACTCCCCTTTGCCACTAAACCAATAACTCCCCTTTGCCACTAAACCAATAACTCCCCTTTGCCACTAAACCAATAACTCCCCTTTGCCACTAAACCAATAACTCCCCTTTGCCACTAAACCAATAACTCCCCTTTGCCACTAAACCAATAACTCCCCTTTGCCACTAAACCAATAACTCCCCTTTGCCACTAAACCAATAACTCCCCTTTGCCACTAAACCAATAACTCCCCTTTGCCACTAAACCAATAACTCCCCTTTGCCACTAAACCAATAACTCCCCTTTGCCACTAAACCAATAACTCCCCTTTGCCACTAAACCAATAACTCCCCTTTGCCACTAAACCAATAACTCCCCTTTGCCACTAAACCAATAACTCCCCTTTGCCACTAAACCAATAACTCCCCTTTGCCACTAAACCAATAACTCCCCTTTGCCACTAAACCAATAACTCCACTTTGCCACTAAACCAATAACTCCACTTTGCCACTAAACTAATTCCGGCTTGTTGTGTTGTGAATGAGGAGCAGATGGCGGTTGCTTGGTTGACCCGGAGTACCTGACACTCACCCCTGGGAGGAAGGTGAAGAAGTTGTACTTTTGGTTGTTAATGACGTTCCGGGGGTACCTCTGCTCCCTCTTCTCTGGGTGGCCCAGCCACACCGTCCGCGGCCGGAAGTCCCCCATGCCGCAGCACCGAGACCACAGGCAGCACCTGAGGAACACCAGTGTAGTTCATCATTAGGGCTAGTTTCCTGGACACAGGTTAAGCTTACTCCTAGACCTGTACATCACAACGAGTCTCAGGGTAGTGCAGATGTAGGATCAGTCTTGCCTTTTTATTCATAATGAGTATATGGACAGGGGGGGACAGATCAACACTCCTACTCTGAGATGCTTTTGAACACTGGCCCTAGACTAAAAACAGTGCTCAATGAAGAAATTCCAATACAATGCTTTTTAGTCCATGACTAGGAATAATCTGTGTCCGGGAAACTGGCCCTTTTAGAGTTTTCCTCTCACTGAAATGCCACCACAACAATATGTAAATACTACAGTTGAAGTCAGAAGTTTACATAAACTGAGTTTAAATGTATTTGGCTAAGGTGTTTCACAATTCCTGACATCTAATCTTTGTAAAAAGTCCCTGTCTTAGGTCAGTCAGGATCACCACTTTATTTTAAGAATGTGAAATGTCAGAATAATAAGAGAGAACGATTTATTTCAGCTTTTATTTCTTTCATCACATTCCCATTGGGTCAGAAGTTCACATACATTCAATCAGTATTTGAGAGCATTGCCTTTAAATTGTTTAACTTGGGTCAAGCGTTTCGGGTAACCTTGCATAAGCTTCCCACAATAAGTTGGGTGAATTTTGGCCCATTCCTCCTGACAGAGCTGGTGTAATTGAGTCAGGTTTGTATGCCTCCTTGCTCGCACACGCCTTTTCAGTTCTGCCGACAAATTTCCGATAGATGAGATCAGGGCTTTGTGATGGACACTCCAATACCTTGACTTTGTTATTCTTAAGCCATTGGCCACAACTTTGGAAGTATGCTTGGGGTCATTGTCCATTTGGAAGACCCATTTGCGACCAAGTTTTAACTTCTTGACTGATGTCTTGAGATGTTGTTTTAATATATCCACATAATTTTCCTTCCTCATGATGCCATCTATTTGGTGAAGTGCACCAGTCCCTCCTGCAGCAAAGCACCCCCACAACATGATACTCCAACCCTGTGCTTCACAGTTGGGATGGTGTTCTTCGGCTTGCAAGCCTCTCCCCTTTTCCTCCAAACATAACGATGGTCATTATGGCCAAAGAGTTCTGTTTGTTTCACCAGACCAGAGGACATGTCTCTAAAAAGTAAGATCTTTGTCCCCATGTGCAGTTGCAAACCGTAGTCTGGCTTTTTTATGGATTCTTTGGAGCAGTGGCTTCTTCCTTGCTGAGCGGCCTTTCAGGTTATGTCGATACAGGACTCGTTTTACAGTGGATATAGATACTTTTGTACCTGTTTCCTCCAGCATCTTCACAAGATCCTTTGCTGTTATTCTGGGATTGATTTGCACTTTTCGCACCAAACTACCTTCATCTTTAGGAGACAGAACACGTCTCCTTCCTGAGTGGTATGACAGCTGTGTGGTCCCATGGTGTTTATACTTGCATACTATTGTTTGTACAGATGAACGTGATACCTTCAGGCATTTGGAAATTGCTCCCAAAGATGAACCAGACTTGGAGGTCTACAATTTATTTTATCTATCTGAGGTCTTGGCTGATTTCTTTTGATTTTCCCATGATGTCAAGCAAAGAGGCACTGAGTTTGAAGGTAGGCCTTGAAATACATCCACAGCTACACCTCCAATTGACTCAAATTATGTCAATTAGCCTATCAGAGGCTTCTAAAGCCATTACATCATTTTCTGGAATTTTCCAAGCTGTTTAAAAGGCACAGTCAACTTAATGTACATAAACTTCTGACCCACTGGAATTGTGATACAGTGAATGAATAATAAGTGAAATAATCTGTCTGTAAACATTTGTGCAATTTTATCATTGCATATCATATCAGGAAATATTATTATTATATATAAAATGCACTGTGTAATAATAAGTCACATCATCCATATTATGTGTCTATCAATAGATAGTCACGGTTTGCTGTCCCCTAAACCAGGGTTTCCCAAACTCGGTCCTGGGGCCCCCCATGTTTTTTTGCCTTAGCACAACACAGCTGATTCAAATAACCAACTCATCATCAAGTTTAGATTATTTGAATCAGCTGTGTAGTGCTTGGGCAAAAAACGAAACGTGCAAGGGGCGTGCCCCAGGCCCGAGTTGGGAAACCCTTCCCTAAACAAGTGCTGATTCTTATAGCAACGTTGCAGTTCTTAAGGCCTGCCCTGTTTGGGCTGGTTCAACGCAATGACACAAAGAATGTCAGTCAACCATGCCACATTACCCCAATTTAATTTGAAACATAATGCGGAGGGTGTTGTTTTTTTATCGGTCTATATGCCAATCTAGTCCCATGGATACTTAACCATAGGCGATTAATATTGTACTAGCATCGACAGGACGGACAGCACTCGGAACAAGGATGGATGATACATATTTCCCTAAACAAGCCCGTCAATTGTTCTTTTAGAAAATAGGTTCGTTTCACCTTGAACGTTTAGAATATACGCTTACAATGGAGATATCGTCTGTGGGTTTTGAAAACAATTCGTGTTATCAGCCATCGAGCTAAATAACAGCCTAACGTCGTCGTTCTTAACATTTACAGTGTATACAACGTATTTTTTTCTTACCCATTCCTGTTTTTATTGTCGTGTCTTTTTTTGTCTCTCACTGGTTGCAAAGCAATATTGTCCGTCATTCCTGCAGCCCCAGCTGACGGTGAAGCCAGACGAAGTCCACCTCGCTGTCTGCGTTCTGGGCGGAGGCTGTTCTGTGTGTCAGTGGCTGCTTTGGGCTTGCTTCAGCTAGTGCCTTGGCTCTTCATCTTATCCGATTCCATTTAGCTTTATCAAATAGGTTAGAATTGGTGTGATGAAATAGTATTTAAAAAAATATGAACCTATAGGCTTTTTCCCATACCATACACATCTCCAAGGGTTTAACATTTGTCGTTTTTTTCTCTTCATTCCAACAGGCCTAGTGGCTTGTCCAGAGTAATGCACTGATCAGATAACTTTAAGCCAGTAGCCTATGTATGCTCCATCTTGCTCTCCATTTCAAGAGACACATTCGAATAGGATACTTTAAGATTAGGTCTATACCTGCAACACCTGATGGGCCCCGTTTTGGTGGATAATTGTTTTAGTGGTTGGATAACCCTATTACGCTAATTTCATTTTACTAACCATCCGACGACCGCTCTAGGCTTTGATCAGTCACAAAAACAGATTGTTAGAGAGGGGGGGGGGGGGCATTTTTGAATAGACTGCTAGTTGGATGGAGATGTAAATTTATTGATTTGGATGCAAATTGACTTGGGCGCAAATATTCATTCCTGGTACAAAGTGAGATCAGCAACCAAACCAACAACTCCAAGTGTGTGATCAGAAGGAGACGAGATGGAAATCAGGGGTGTGCACTATGCAAATGAAAGAAAAGTAGCAAGAACAGACCCACGTTATCCACAAAGTGCATGCATGCCCTGACAGAACAGAGCATTTTGTTGGCAGGACTGTAACAAACTCTTCATAGACAAAATTAAAGAGATCAACTTCATACAATGAAATAAAAACACTGCAAAATCACATGGTTTTCAGAATAAGTCATGGCATGATGGGGACAGAAAACAGAATGCAAACCAAAGTTGGAAAAGTCACCCTGATTTTTATTTTCACAAGACCAGAAAGTAACATTTAGGTGACAAGGAAACTGAAAGGACATAAGACATTTACATTGTAAACAAGCCTAAACAGGCTCAACGTTTCTTCAATTGTAGAGACAACCTCAAAGCAGATCTGACATGATTAGATTTTTTTAAACAAAGGCACAACTTGGTAAATGCATTTTAATGGGGAATGTACAAAAGTATTCTAGAGTTAATCTGCACATTCAGAGTTGTGCAAAGAGTCCAGTGATACATTCATTACAACTCAGTAGATGAGGAATGAAAGCATATCTTTGCTTACCCAGAATGTATCAGAGCGAATATACCTTTGAAGGTAGGCGGAGGAAAAACAAATATCTAAATGAGGTAGAGAGTCACCCCCAAACGCTCTGACATGACACATGATATAAATTAACAAAAAGTTTAAGATTCAACGGTTGATAAAAGAATGTATAGTAGAGTTGCACATTCATCAATCAATGGAGAGAAGTATTGAAATATGTCACTTAACAAGGTTGGCAATTGAGTGGAATATTGAGTCAAATTCTTAAGTCAACATTTCCAAGTCCTCAAAGTAAGAAAAGATGACAAATCAGTGATGTGCCCTCTCTAATATGACCACCAAGGTAAACAAAGTCAAGCTGGATGGTTTTGAAATGTAGCCATCAAAATGTGAAGAAATTTAAAGTGCAGGTATGATTGAGAGAATTCTGCTTTATATGGTTGCCCCCCAAATTGCATCATATACACATATGGTGCACTACCTTCAGCCAGGGCAAAAGTAGTGCACTAGGGAATAACGTGTCATTTAAAACACACCCATATCCTTCAGAAAACAACCCACCGAAAGACGCAGAAGCTCTGCTGGTCGACAAAGGTTAATGGAAGCAAAAATTAAACAATAATGAACAGATCTTTGTAAATATGAGTGGGGGGAGAGAAAAAAAGCACAATATGCTACATGGACAAACAGTATCAGTCAAAAGTAACCATTACAATCTTGTGGTGCTTAAAAAAAAAAAAGACAATAGAGCAACAATTCCAATTCTAGCTAGGCACTTGGCATGAGGTTTTTCAGTTTTAGAGAGAAAGGCAAAGAAATGACTGTCTCAATATATGTAACGCATCTGGAAAAAGTATTAACCCCCAAAATGGACAACTGAGCAAATCAGTAAGCCTATCTGGATCAAACAAAAGTAAATGACACCTGACAGAACTCTCTCAGTAGACCACCTCAGAGCATCTCCAAAAGATTCCCTCAAACATCGGGATAAATTGCTGGCCATTACATAAACTTCCTAAAATGTATTGCACACAATAGGAGTGCCAAATAGTTATGTACGGTGCAGAGGAATCAGAATAACTCCATGTTTATCGGCACTAAAACAATGGTGTACACAGTCATAAACTGAAGATTTCCTAACACTAGACAAAATCATTCAAAGTACAGGTTCTTCCATCAGGGAGGGAGACATTCTGAATCAAAGCAGTTTCAGGTAAGCCAGACATTCAACTTCTGGATACAAAACTAAAAAAAGGTCACGCACAGAAATACCCGCAAATATTGAGAAAAAAATAAAACAGTAAATACAACTATAGTAGTTATATCTAGTTCAACTAAATACAACAGTTAAGGGATGAATTGTTCAAATGAAAGGTTAGTGAAGAGCTGCATCATTTAATTTACTGAGGCTTTGCAAAAACCAGAAATCTTCAGCAAGGGTTAAGGACTATCTCCTAAAAGTGTTGGAATAGCTCATGTTTATTGTACCTGGACCTAGTGGCAAATTTTAGCCAACATTGCTACTATGAACATTCAAAAATCTGCACACAATCAATGAAAAAAAAAACTGCCTTCTCCCATTTCAAAACTAGTTCACTGCAATTTTCCCTTCCTCCATGAAATGTGGGAACTGAGATTTGGCCACACTCTCTGAGCCATTCTTCTCAATCTCTGCCATGGTGGCAGGCAGGCCAGAGTGGGACCCATCCATTTCCATCAGGCCTCCAGTCGAGTGGAACAGAGGACCACCGGCCAGGCTACCAGGCATACCACCATTTTGGATCACAGAGATCTCGTTAGTCTTCATGGACAAGCCGTTGGTGAAAGCAGCAGCATACTGGTTCCACAGAGACTGGTCGAAGTTCATTGGCTGAGGATCCAGTTCCTTGGGAGGTGGCATTATGTTGCCAGACTCTGAGCTCATGGCCATCAGGGCCATGGGGTTGTCCAGAGAGAGGCGCTGGCCACGCCTCACAGAGCTGTTCCACATGTGAGTTGTAACATGCACCTAAAACAATTATACATATTAGAAAACAAAAAATGTGCCGATGTTCATAAAATCATGATCCAGAATGGATTACTACAGAAAATTACTTAATACCTCCTTTTTGTTGCATATACATTACAAAAGTATCATACTAGACCACAGAGTCCATGAAAGATTAAGGCTTTTACAGCATTTCTCTTCTATGAAAGAACCTTACCTTGAGGTTGCCTCTAGTGGTGAAGGCCCTGCCACAGACGGTGCAGCCGAAGGGCTTCTCTCCAGTGTGGGTCCTCTCATGGATCTGCAGGGCACTGGCAGAGGAGAAGTTTTTGCCACAGGAGTTACACAGGTGCTGCTTGCTGGATCTACGGGGAGCACTTGAGCTGTCCCTTGGCTGCCCTCCTGCTCCCTGGGGCATCTGGGAGCCAAATAGAGAGCTCATGCCCATGGAGCTCTCTGGGGGAATCTGCATCTCCAATTGGACCAGACTGGAGGGCACCCTCAGGAAAGGAGGCAAATGGCTGGGAGCTGTTGAGAAGGAGAAGATTCCAGTTAATAAACAATACTCCCAGATTACTCCCTAGTCAACATACACTTAAAACCCTAAAGAGAATGCCATTGATTTATAATACAGCACATTCTAAACAAAGTTGTTTAAACACTTACCATACTCTCCATTAGTGAAGTACAGGCCAGGCTCTTCTTTTATGGTTTTTGGGGTGAAGCTGGGTGCCGTCAGGTCCAGAGCGCCATTGGACTCACTGGCATCCTGAGAGCCGCTGTCAGAGTCTGGTCTAGGCCTGTTCCGAGTGTAATCCTCAGGGAAGGCTAACTCGGGGGACTTTGACTTGCTGCTTCCCACATGGCTGTTGACTGGGGATGAGGAGTGGAAGGAGACAGGGTCTGAGACAGTGGGGCTGCGGCCACTCTGGTACTCTTGCTCCCGGAGGCTCTCGGAGGCTGAGGTGGACTCTTTGGGGGGCACGCCATCGCTCTCTGAAGCGGTGCTGCTTTGGCGCTGCAGGTTGAGAGATGAGGAGAGGTTCTTCATGTGGTTCTCCAGTGCCGCTATGCTGGAGAACACCGAGGATGGAGTGGCCTGATGGGGTTGGTGCGGTTCCTCAGACACAGATGGTGGGAGAGAATCTGAGGTTTTGCTTGGCTTCTCCCGAGAGTCAAGCTCTGTGTATTGGTCTTCCATGCTCTCAAAGCCGTTGAAGTCCATGGACTTCTCGTCGGGCAGAGGGGATTTCATTTCTTCAGAGGCCTCTAACTGAGTCTCTGGCATGGGGGTGTTGGGGATCTGGCCTCCCATGTGCATGCGGATGTGCTGCTGGAGAACCACAGCATTGGTGAACTTCTTCTGGCAGATGGGGCAGGAGTGTTGCATCTTGAGGGGCGTGTTGGCCCGATGGACACTGTAATGAGCTTTGAGGTTGCCCTTCGTGGAGAAGGCACGGCCGCAGATCTTACACTTGTAGGGCCGCTCACCCGTGTGTGTACGGTAATGCATCTTCAGGGAGCTTTGGCAGCTGAGCACTCGGTGGCAGATGTAGCACTCGTTTGGGTCATTTGTCCTCTTCTCCAGCCCATCCACCATCTGCTGTAATTTGGCCGTTTCAGAGCCTTCATGGTCACCGGGAGGGTCTTTGCCGTTCATGTGATGCAGCGCTCCCATTAGCTCATTAGATACCTGGTGGTGCTGATCAGAGCCCATTTCGTGATTGAACGCGTTTGAGGAAATTGATGCTCCGTCACTACCTGATGCCGGTCTTTGGGAGAACGGGTCGCTCCTGAAACCCTCAAACGAAGGCTTGAACCCCTGCAGTGCTGATGGGTGGAAACCTGGAGATGGGATGCCAAGCATTGGCTTCATGTCCACCATGTTGGATTCTTCAATTGGCATTGACATGCCATACGGAATGCCGCTGCTGGTGGGAATGTTGTCAAGGTGTTCTGGAACAGGGTGTGGGTTCATCCTGATGTGAGGGTACTTATCCTTGTGTCTCTGGAAATGCACTTTAAGGTTTCCTTTGGTTGTGAAGCGGTTTCCGCAGATGTTACATTTAAATGGTCTTTCTCCAGTGTGCGAGCGCAAATGGATCTGGAGCCCACTGTCGTTCCCAAAGGTTTTCCCACAGTACTTACACTTGTGCTTGTACATGCTGTCGCCACCAGACCCGTTTTTAGACTCCGGCATGTTTGGGATCTTGCTCTTTACTTTCTTAGAGTGATCCATCCCTAACGAGAGGCCAGTGAAGGGACTTTGAAAGGCCTTGGAGCCTGGTGATTGAGGCAGTAACACTGGTAGGCGGTTGGCCAGGTCTGGAAGCCCCTTCAACATATCAGCTTTGGAGGGCATTGGCCCCAGTCCTCCAGCCAGTGAGGTGGGGTTGCTTTTGGACTGGGGTAGTTTGCCCTGTTTGAGGGACTCTATCGAGAGACTCTGGCGGCTAGTCCTCTTACTGATTAGGGCTGCTGCAGCAGAGAGCTGCTGGGAGAGGTGAGCTCCTAGGGCTTTAAGAGGGTCAACTGCTGCCCCTTTGGCCGAGTGGAGGCTCTGTGGAGCCATCATGGCCACCTGGATACGGATCTGCTCAGTCAGGTGGATCTGTTGGATCTGCTGCTGCTGAAGAGCCACCAGCTGTTCCAGGATCATGGGGATGGCTAGCAAGGCCTCCTGGGACGTCTGTGCAGACCTGCGGTTGTTCAAACCAATGTTCGATGAATGCTGAGTGACGGCCACTTTGGTGCCAGGCATGGACTCCAAGGTGACATTTGAATCTTGGAGTTTGGATGAGGTCTGGCTCTGTTGGGGACTAATTTCAGGCCTGGGACTGTCAGACATCTCTACCTGGTCTTGTTTGGGTGGTGGTTCCGCACCATTTATTTTAGGTTCTTCCTCGTCATCCATCCTTTCCATAGACTCTGCATTGGACTTTGATAGACAATTACTTCTGGGCTGGCAGTCCCTGTGATCATTCTGGAAGTCACCAGGGGAGTCTCCTTGTGAGACCTCCTCTGGTACTTCTGTCCCCTCGCCATCTTTCACGATGACTGCCTCATGACTTTTAGTGCAATTATTCTGATGTTCGAGAAATTCAGCCTCATTGAAAAATTCAGCACAGCATTTGGTGCAGACCTTCGCTGTGTCCATTCGAAACCTCTTCACCTCATTTCCAACCTCTTCAGTTTGACCATCTTGTAGAACCCCTGTAATGAAAATAAGTAGGGAAATCTCAGGTTAAAACCAATAAATAACAACCAACTAAAGTCAAAGTATAAATTCATTAGTCTGAATATAAATAAAGACTTAGTCTGTATAGAATTTCAAGTCTGTATATCTGCATATAAATTCAATTCAATCCATTATTTATATACTGTACTTTAATTTCAGTCACACACACAAATGCATTTTAAATATACTAAAGGTTGCATTCAAATACTGCAATAACTAATGGGCCTCATCTACAAAAGAAAGTCTGCTTTTGGTGGGCAAAGCTTGAATCAAAGCTCTACATTCACGAAAGGCATTTCATCAGATTTTCAGTCAATGCATTGCGAACATGACGGTTTAGTGCAATTTGGGCTCAGTGCACAACTGGCCCAGCAGAGGGCAACATCTGACTTGAGACAAAACAGGGGCAACCTGGCTATACTGAAACTGATTTCGACGTAGAAACTGAAATGCATTCCTATATAGCCAATCCTTATAATACAGTAGAATTGCTAACATGTTAACCCATACCATATTGTATGGGCCTGTAATAACCAGCCCGAATTTGCGACAATAATGAAAGAATCGTTAGTAACGTATGAACTGCTCCAGAATCGGTTTTCAGCGTCAGAGAAGAGACACGTCATAGTTCCACTCATCGTCGACATCGCTAACGCACTGATACAGGGGCAGGTCAGGTGTTAACTATTAAACAATCCTGTCTACATAACCGGCACTTAAATGTAATTCACAACCAAATACGTATGCCCAGTCAGGGCAATGTCTTCACACCAGTTGAATTGTCTAACTTTCGCACCCAGAAAAGACCAGGGGAAATCGCCCGCATATCAACATCTCATTTACATGCAGTGTAAATTCGAGCAACTTCTAGCAAAATGGAACACGTGAACCGGTATCAATCCTAAAGTGATAATTTTAAGTGTGTCTGCCCACCCGAGGCAATTTAACAACCAGTCGCATACTCAAATGCTAATGTACTCGACTGAGAGGGAGGGGAAGGGAGGAGGCGAGGGGGTGTAGACCGCCTGTCTGCATTCTTCCAACGCAATTGTTGCTGGATTTGCTAATCGCTCAGTGGGGAGGGTGAAAGTTGCAAATGGCATTGTAGGTAGACTATTCAGAATCCGTTCATTGTCAAACAAGTTGCCAATGTTGCAGTGCATAATAACACAGTAGGCAGCGGGAGGAGAACGTTACCTTATCAATCACTATGCAAAAGTGGTCGATTATGACAAGGAGCAATGAACCCCCAACAACCCGCAAAATTAGGGAAAAACAAGTTAAGAAAAAAAAAATATTTCGATTTAAGTCGGGATATGAAATTATATCAAACAAAACAAAGATCAGAAAAGATTGACTTCACAACGTGTGTCCCTCGAATCATATGACCACTTGGTGGCGCATAAATCCTATCAGATCACCTGGTCTTATAGTTCAATATGGCACAAGGTGAAACCACACAGGGGTTGCCAGTTAAAATGAATGTACGTTGATACATTGTATCAAACAGAACATATAGCTATTCTCTGATCAAATCGGTCTACGTGGCATTAGTAGGCGATAATCTTTCATAAAAGGTGATGTTCATTACTATAGCAACACAAACCGCACCCCCACCCTTTGCTTGCCTACAAACCTACCACTACAGGTCCGTCCATCCCCCCACCTCTCCACATATGTAGGAAAGAAAACAGTCATGCGTTAAACTGGGGGATTTATTGCTTTCAGGTCAGCTTACTCCCGAGTCACAATTCATACTGTCCGACACTTTTGTTGTTGTTAAATGCCACATAACACACTACATCATATTCCATATACACCTACCTAATGATGTAAAGCTACCTACAGAGCAAGTATATTAGTAGGCTATTCAGACACCACATGCAATAAAATCTAATGCCCTAAATGGAGTTAAATTAGGCCTACGTAAAAATAAGAAAATAAACAAAATCATAAGACTGGTTCTAAAAGATAGCCAACCAAACAATCAGATACTCATATCCTACTCATATCCTACTCATATCCTACTCATATCCTACTCATATCCTACTCATATCCTACAACAATCACGCTAGTGATATTCAGACAGATATTCCTGTTTAGTATTTCATAGGTAACATTTTGGAAAATCAACTGAAGTTTAAAGAAAAGTTAAAAGGCAATGTCGTTTAGAGTGGGCTTCTGGTTCGCTGACAAAAACGAAATCGATTCATCAAATTGGTCAAATGTTTGCAGTTAAGAAACTCATATGTATCCTATTTTGCAACAAACAAAACAAAAACAGTTGAAAACTTAAACTCGTAAGTTTATTCATGAAAAAGCGTGGTCGGTTCCAAGGGTCATGATCCAGCCAGGTCAACGTGCGAGGAGAAACAATGTATCACTTTCCAATTAGAATGTTGATATCTTGCAACATTGTATAAATATTACCCTGCGCGACTCTTTCTAAAAGTACTTTATCAGTACAAAAACTCACCCTTTTCTGACGAACCGGGATCATCGGAATTAATTTGCTGTGGTTTGGCTTGCTTACGCCTCGACATGGTGCAAACATCGGGAACAAACAGTAACACAATTTTCTTCCCTTCTTTACAAATTCTTCGGGTTGTAAAATTAGCTCCTCAAGTAGAAATGCGCATGTCAACGTAATTATTAGTATCAATAATGCATTGCGATGTATCATGGTCCTCTGACAGCTGATTGGCTCCAGTCCAAGTGCTTACACATTATTCAAATAGGGTCCATTGATGAGAAAAGCAGTGCCATAAGGGGGCGTGAGATGCGATACTAGTAGATAGACGGTGATGGAGGGAGGTACAGGAGATACAGATCTAAACATACTTTATCTATGGAAATATTGTCACTTGGATAATCATAATAATATCATTCAACTCCAAAAGTTTGTTTAGAGTACTCATTAGAACAGTATATTTCATAATGTAGAACCATTTTAAATAACTTTGATAAAAAATTATTACCATGCAGACATGTTGGTTCATATTAATCTGTCCTTTTCTTCCAACATGCAGTCAAATATATTATTTCTGATCCATTAACCCTGCACGCTATCCTTTGCATGTGATCTAGTTGAGCTAAATATAAAATGATTGTGAAAATGTCCCCCCAACAATGTATTAAGATCATTCATTAAACTATTTACATGATCATTTTTTAATTGTTTTACCAATTACTCCCATGGGCTCCCGAGTGGCGCAGCGATCTAAGTGAAAATCAAATCAAACTTTATTTGTCACATGCCCTGAATACAACAAGTGCAGACCTTACCGTGAAATGCTTACTTACAAGCCCTCAACCAACAGTGCAGTTCAAGAAGGCACTGCATCTCAGTGCTAGAGGCGTCACTACAGACCCTGGTTCGATTCCAGGCTGTATCACAAACACCCGTGATTGGGAGTCCCATAGGGCGGCGCACAATTGTCACAGCGTTGTCCGGGTTAGGGTTTGGCTGGGGTAGGTTGTCAATGTTAAGAATTTGTTCTTAACTGACTTGCCTAGTTAAATAAAGGTTAAATAAATAAAAAAATACCAATAACTTTAGGGAAAGTATTTCTGGTTACTGAAATATAGTTTGTATCATTATTCAAATATTTAAAATTGGTTTAAATCACATGCAAGAGGAGTACAGACAGACAACAGACTCTTTGGCCCAGAGTCCATTAACTCTGACTTTCCATCATAATAGTCAGGGTCAAGACCCCTACTATCCAGAAACTGTAATATCATTGTACGTGTGGTGAACCATACTGCTATGATGACTAAAATGCTATAATGTACAGTATTTTGGGGAGAAGTCTTTGAGCAGTATATACTTTGTTTGTGTGCCATATGTCAGTTCAGTGCCACAATTCAGATACCGTATGTACAATCCAATGAGAGGATATCCAGATCAGGCAGCTGAGGGGAGGACGGCTCATAATAATATCTGGAACAGTGCTAATGGAATGGTATCAAACACATAGAAACCATGTTTGTAACCATTCCACTAATTCCGCTCCAGCCATTACCACGAGCCCGTCCTCCCTAATTAAGGTGCCACCAACCTCCTGTGATCCAGATGGTAAAAAAAGACATGTGATCTACAATCCCCTTTCAAAAACTCAAACACGTTGTCAGAGCTGCAATCCTTGAAGCTCCTTCCAACAACAAATAACCATTGTCTGGAAATTTCTATGGTCTCCCTCAAATTCAAGATTCACTCTGATTTACACATTATTTACTGTAATTCAACTTGATTATCCTTCAAGGAAAAATGCATAGCTTTGGATGTAAAATTAACATATCTCTCTTTGTCATTAGACCATGTGAGTTCTGGTAAATTGTCAAGGTGGTAAAGAATGTATTGCCCACTGAACTCATAAAAGGATAGGCCAACCTATTTTACCTACTCAAACCCCCTTTCCACTGTCAGCCATCTTCAAAAAAAGGAGACTGCTCTAAAATAAAATGGGATGGGGGTATTCAAAGCAAAAATGCTTAAATAAGTAAGGACATGAGTAAGTATCTCTGTCCCAGATTTCAGACCACCCAATTACCCTCCATATCGTCGTGTATGGTGGGAGGTGTTCAAGGTTTCCATGCACTATGAACATGGAATTGATTCCATTCAGTAGAAAGACGACAACAAATCAAACAGCCAAAAGACACATACAAACTTTAGCCACGGCAGAGAGAAATAGATACATTTTACATCCAAAGACATGCATTTTTCCTTGAAGGATAGTAAAGTTGATTTACAGTAAAGAACATGTTAATCAGAGTGAAATTGTAATTTGACGGAGTCCGTAGAAATTCACTAAGTCTATGGTTATATACTGTTTCTGTAACAACTGTCTGATGAACGGGAGAAAAAAAATGTCTTTGTCGATGACTGAGAGACAAAGAAAAGTCCATACAGGTACATCCAGAAAAACAAAAGTATTTTACTTAGGGACTGACTGAAGGTGAAAAAGAAGGGAGTGTTGTCTAGACGCTTTATAGCCCCAATAAGAAAACTATGCTTGAATACACTCTGTTTCTGTTGCGTTCAAATGAAACAATTCAAAACTGTTGGCTTTTGTGTCATAAATCTGAAATGGTGGGAACCAAAGGGACGCTAACAAAAAATACAACATTTCATTATGAATTTAACAATAAACATGCCTCCCTAAGGCATTGCATTGCTCTCAACTGTAAACACCAGAAGCATCAAAACCATAAGAAAAGTAAAACTTTCTTTAGCTCAATATTTGATGTACTTATTTGACTAGGATATACAAAATAAGGAGAGCAAAAATAAATACATCTACTGAAATGACTTTAACGATTATTATTTGACCACATTACAGTTTTGTTACTGTAAACGGTTTCATCAAGAGGTGAACCAAGTAAAGGATGTTTCCTCTTATGTTTCCTTATGTTAGGAAATAATGCATTACTTGCAATTCATCTTCATTTTGTATTGTAATAAAGTGTGTTTACTTAAGGGACAATAGGGTGTTATTGACGTATGCCCAAACATTTGTTGATGTATCTGTGTTATTTTTAAAATCCCACTTTATAATCAAAATGTTAATCTAGGAGCCTGATTTATAAATTGCTTTAAATAAGTTGTCTCTTTTTGTCCATAGTTCCTGCACTCTAATCACATACTTTGATGAGTGATTGAATGCAGAAAGTTGCCTGTCAAATGGCAGTTTATTATTGTGTAGAAAAATGACGAAAAGTAGCATTCTCCTGAGGAGTGACCTTGTGTGTAATACTGAGACATCCATAGTTACCAGGATCCTCTGACCATTTCACCAGTTATGTGTAGATTCCTGGAGCTGTGGCGGAAACTACACAGGTGATCTTCAGATTTTCTTCTTGCCGTTTTGAGTGTTTTCCCAGATCTTATTTGGATTATTTTCTCCTTTCTTGGTGTACCTTCTTTGGTTGCATCTGAAATCCTTCCTCCCCACAAGAAACATAAATAACATCATTAAAGGAAAAACTATCTTTTGATATTTGTTTCATTAGTCCATTGTTGACATAGTCCCAAAGGACTAATGAAACAAATACCAAATTATTGTTTTTAGGTGGAGTTAACTTTAAGAACACACAAAGGAGAGAGGAACAGTTACCATGCAAAAAATTGATTTCAATGAAACGGACAGGCAATGTTGAAGAAAGAGTGTTCTCCATGATTGTGTAACCATCTATACATATAGTGCAACACCGACCTTATCTCAGCTCACTGGTCACCATAGCAACACCCACCCATAGCACACGCTCCAGTAGGTATATTTCACTGGTCATCCCCAAAGCCAACACCTCCTTTGGCCGCCTTTCCTTCCAGTTCTCTGCTGCCAATGACTGTAACGAATTGCAAAAATCACTGAAGTTGGAGACTTATGTCTACCTTATTATAACTTCAAGCATCAGCTGTCAGAGCAGCTTACCGATTGCTGCAGCTGTACACAGCCCGTCTGTAAATAGCCAATAATTTTTTTTTGTTGCTCTTTTGCACACCAGTATTTCTACTTGCACATCTGCACATCTATCCCTCCAGTGTTAATTGCTAAATTAGAATTACTTCGCCACTATGGCCTATTTATTGCCTTACCTCCTTACTTTTTTGCACCCACTGCATACAGATGTTCTATTATGTTATTGACTGTACGTTTGTTTATCCCATGTGTAACTCTGTGTGGTTGTTTTTGTCGCACAGCTTTGCTTTATCTTGGCCAGGTCGCAGTTGTAAATGTTCTTAACTGGTCTACCTGGTTAAATAAAGGTGAAATTAAAAAAATATTTAAAAAAGTGCCATCCAGCAAAAGCAAAGGCTTTTATCAACCGATCCATAGTGTTAGGTTGTTTTCAATCGATCAGAAAACACATTTTTGTAACTTTTCCCTTTCTCTTAACACATAGGCCTATTTTGTTATTTTGTTGGCCAACTTCAGAATCAAGATTGAGGTCATTGAGGTCTGAAGGCAAGGGGTTTGAGAAGGTTTCACAAGTTGAAGCTCGGATGTTGTCTATTTAAAAAAGAAACAGTGCTATGTCATGGTTGTGAGGCATGGAGGGAACTCTAAATGATTTCCAAATAGTTTCAAGTATGAATTTGGCGTATAGAACCCCTGTATTTCTCAGTGGAATAGTATTGTTCTTCACATCATTGAAGACCGTGTTTGGGAAACACTGGTCTAAGGAAGACTAGTTTCAGAGAGTTATACAAAACATTCATAATACAAGGAACATTTTTAGATCAATAGCATAGTTAACTACTTAATAAATGCAGACATGGTTCCAACACCTGGGTGAAACATGATGTGAACTGAGTCCCACACAGGAAGTGCAATTTACACAGGCCTTCAGATAGAGATGTGAGTCTTCAAAGATAACAAGATGACTGCTTATTTGTCTCACACCACTGAATGGGAGGTGGATGTGGGGGTTGGGCTCCAAGAGGAAAGTATGTGCCACAGCATTCCACAAACAACTCAGCAGTAACCTCTTGGGCTTTTGTCTTTTGAGTTGTCTGTCTGAGTATTGTAAGTGGGTGTGGACAGTGCAAAACTACAAACTTTATGACATAATTTTCTCTCAGTGGTTGAGGTCATTTCACATGTGAAAGAAGGAAAAGAGCTTTGTGATTTGTTATCTTTTTATTTACGGTGTTGGTAGTAGTCATGTATCCACCTAGCTCACCCATGAGTGTGTGAATGTGTGTCGGTAGTGTGACTGTGTGATGGAGGGAACAGGAGGAGGGCGGTAGGTGGGGGGAGAGTGATCAGCGCAGGATCCCACACATGGCTGTAATTTAATGGAAAATTACCCACCAGGTTCCTGTCCAGAGAAAAACACACTAATAGTCAGGCTTTTGTTATTGCACGACTATGACAACTGCTCCCATCAACAAACAATAAAGTGTTGAGGGAACAAGGACTTACTGTATGTATGGAGGGTTCCCTGCTGTGCCTACTTCTCACCTGCAGTGGATGATTGACCACATATTATTTATGAGTCTATATTTACAAGCCAATAGTAGAACATGAATGGATTGGCTGCATGGGATGTGAGATCCATTTTCTGTCTTTCCATTCAGAAAATGAAAAAGCATACTCATTCATTACACTTAAAAACAGTAAAGAGTACATATTAAGGGCTCTCGTAATGTATCAGCAATATAGTTGGGGTGGCAGGGTAGCCTAGTGGTTAGAGCATTGGACTAGTAACCCGAAAGGTTGCAAGTTCAAATCACCAAGCTGACAAGGTACAAATATGTTGTTCTGCCCCTGAACAAGGCAGTTAACCCACTCAATTTCTCTAGCACTTTTCTTCTCTCAGTATCCGACACCACATCAACCAACGCCAAGGTAGCTAGCAACACACCAAAGTCAGTTAAGAACAAATTCTTATTTTCACCAAAGGCAGTCATTGAAAATAAGAATTAACTGACTTGCCTAGTAAAATCAAGGGGAAAAAATAGTGATCACTGAAATAAAGCCATTTTCCTTTGGTGTGTCGCTAGCTACCTTGGCATTGGTTGATGTGGTGTCAGATACTGAGAGAAAGAAAGTGCTAGAGAAATTGAGACACAGCAAACACATAGAGCCAGGCAGTCACCATCAAGCTGTGAGTCAACAGGGGGCCAATCCTTCAAATCTGAGATGCAATCTGGGGCCAGAGAGCTATAAACGTTTACTGGGTGGGTGGTGCTGGTGCTGGGTAGGGAGAGGGGCCACAGGAGATCAGCCCGGTCCCTTCTTTAATTAGCCTATGGTGATCATGACCGTGGTTCAAATAGCATTGAATAATTTTTTTCTATGCTCGATTGAGCCTGCCTGGCACAATGGAACCAATGGAATAGTCCCAAATGTGCAACCTCCCCCCCCACCAATAAGTAACTCAATCAAACAATGAATTTGAGAGAAAACAAAGGCCTGATGGTGACGATAGTCCATCAGAAAATCAGCATAGTAAGCCCTCTCAAATCAAATCAAATCAAATATTAATTGTCACGTGTCGTAAACAACAGGTGTAGACTAACAGTGAAACCCTTACTTACGGGCCCTTCCCAAAAATATTGAATACAATAAAAAAATATATAATAATAGAAAACAATAGTTCTAGGAGGAATAAATAGATAATGAGCAATGGCTATATACAGTACCAGTCAAAAGTTTGGACACACCTACTCATTAAGGTTAATTTTTAAATTTTTTATTACTATTTTCTACATTGTAGAATAATAGTGAAGACATCAAAACTATGAAATAACACATACGGAATCATTTAGTAACCAAAAAATTGTTAAACGAATCAAAATATATTTTTGATTTTAGATTCTTCAAAGTAGCTACCTGTTGACTTGATGACAGCTTTGTACACTCTTGGCATTCTCTCAACCAGCTTTTACAACAGTCTTGAAGGAGTTGCTGAGCATTTGTCAGCTGCTTGTCCTTCACTCTGTGGTTCAACTCATCCCAAACCATCTCAATTGGGTTGAGGTCAGGTGATTGTGGAGGCCAGGTCATCTGATGCAGCATTCCATCACACACCTTCTTGGTCAAACAGCTTTTACACAGTCTGGAGTTTTTTTTGGTTCATTGTCCTGTTGAAAAACAAATGATAGTCCCACTAAGTGCAAACCTGCAGTCTCCTCTGAACAGTTGATGTTGAGATGTGTTTGTTACTTGAACTATGCATTTATTTGGGCTGCAATCTGAAGTGCAGCTAATTGCCGATTTCTGAGGCTGGTAACTCTAATGACATATCCTCTGAATTTCTTTTGGCGGTACTCATGAGAGCCATTTTGATCATAGCACTTGATGGTTTTTGCAACTGCACTTGAAGAAACTTTCAACGTTTTTGAAATTGTCCGAATTGACTGACCTTCATATCTTAAAGTAATGATAGACTGTTGTTTCGCTTTGCTTATTTGAGCTGTTCTTGCCATGATATGGAATTGGTCTTTTACCAGATAGGACTATCTTCTGTATACCACCCCTACCTTGTCACAACATAACTGATTGGTTCAAATGCATTAAAAAGGAAATAAATTCCACAAATTAACTTTTAACAATGAGTAGGCGTGTCCAAACTTTTGACTGGTACTGTACATGTGGTACCGGTACAGAGTCGATGTGTAGGGGTACACGGAAATTAAGGTAGATATGTACATATACAGTAGGTAGGGGTAAAGTGACTAGGCAACAGGATAGATTATAGACAGAAGCAGCAGCATATGAGTTGAGTGTGGAAGTGTGTGTGTGGCAACAATGTGCCTAGTCCTGATTTGTCCGTGTGTGTGTGTGTGTGTGTGTGTGATGGAGTGTCAGTGTAAGTATGTCTGAGTGTGTGTGTAGAATCCAGTGTGTGTTCATAGAGTCAAAAGGAGTTAGTGCAAAAAGGGTCAATGCAGATAGTCCGGGTAGCTTTTTGGTTAAGTATTTATGACTTGGGTGGTTGGAGTCTTTGACACCGCCTGATATAGAGGTCCTGGATGGCAGGGAGCTCAGCCCCAGTGATGTACTGGGCCGTACGCAGTACCCTCTGTAGCACCTTGTGGTCAAATGCCGAGCAGTTGCCATACAAGCGGTGATGCAGCCAGTCAAGATGGTCTCAATGGTGCAGCTGTGGATTGATGCCAAATCTTTTCACCTTCCCTTGAAGGTCATTTTTTATGGCCGTTATAGTAAAGACCACAGGCAGCTCATGAGTTTCAAGTTTGGGGAAGCTTACAATTTCTTCTACCGTTTCTACCAATCTGGGTGCCAGTTATGATTATTTTTATATGCACATTTTTCTGTATAAGTTTCATTTCAATAATTACATTTTCATTTCTCAAAATCATTGTCACGTGGTTGATTAATCACAAAAATCTGAAGTAAAATAATACAAATCTAAAAGTTCAAATGAAACTAAGGTGAAAGCACTCCATATGGAGACATTGATACACTGAACATTGAACTCAGATAGGATAGCCTATAGGTCAATGAAGCAGTAAGCATATAACATCTTACACTAAATAAAATACATAGGCCTAAAGCCTACAAATAAAAACAGTAGAAAATATCCTGATGAAAATTCCAGTTCTTTCAATTACGTACACCTCTCTACTCCGCCTATCTGCCTCACTTTCTAGCTCTGTTGACTTAAGCTATTGCTAGAGAAGTGCAACATTGTATCAAATCATCAACTGGGTCCAGCCTGAAGCTGGACTGGCAACATTGTATCAACTAGCCTATTCCGGCCCTCTGAGTTTCCATGCCAGTGAGCTCGGGACAGACAGCTGTTTTTTAATGACATTTTCCCTGTGTACATGGAATCATCAGATCATGGTATTTAGCTCTTTCACTCTGAGGCTTGGTGATTAACGAGGCTGGGAGTGTTGAAAATATTTTTCAAATACTGAGGAACTATCATTCGCAACGGATGTAAAAAAAACAGACTTTGTTGAATTACTGTGTGAGGTGAAGGAAAAAAATGACTGAGAAACTCGTGGTGAGTTATGACAATCAGACATTGCCAAATCGTCACTTTCCTACTTTTGCACGCAGCAGACCAGGTAGGCCTACTTCTGTGCGTGCTCAGGCGCACTTGCTCCCTCAACGTTACTGACGACATATAATGGGGAATTTATTAAAAAAAGGAGCAATCAAAGAGTAAACAATTCACACACTGAAACAATGAATACGCAAAAATTGTTGGAAGACAACTGAGCGCATTCTGGAGAGCTGTTGCATGCATTCTGGAGACAGACTCCCCATATCTTTGCCACACACCCCTCTTCTTATTATTATTGCAACATTTTAAACTATACTCAAAACACATCATCTTCACACATTTTAGATGCTTATCACTGACAGCTGCAACTCAATCAGCTGGACCTTTTTGTCACGGCCGTTAAAAGAAGAGGACCAAGGTGCAGCGGTGTGAGCGTACATTTTCTCTTTATTTGGAGAAGAGGCCGAACAAAACAATACACACTACAAAATCAAACCATGAAGCTAAAGGCTATGTGCCCTAAACAAAGTCAGACAGGTGGAAGAAAAAGGGCTACCCAAGACAGGTGGAAAAAAAAGGGCTACCTAAGTATGGTTCTCAATCTGAGACAACGATAGACAGCTGTCCCTGATTGAGAACCCTACCCGGCCAAAACATAGAAATACAAATAATAGAGTATAGAATACCCACCCCAACTCACACCCTGACCAAACCAAAATAGAGACATAAACAGGATCTCTAAGGTCAGGGTGTGACACTATTGCCACGAGCACTGCCCAAATTGCGAGCTTCTCAAATAGGCATAGGCCTACACACTTGTGATTTGAAAAAATCAAGAGCATTTTAAAAAGGTCATGCTCCCTGGTGAACTATTTTGAATTATTTTATTCAGACAGGAGTAATTATATAATTTTGGGGCAACATCAGTTTAATTTAGGGGAATCCAGCATCCTAACATTGTACTGTGACCCGCTAACTTTCCTTTCCAATTAGCAAGAGGCTGAAACCAGAGATCTGTATTTAATAACCAGATGCTCATGTTGCCGTCCTAAAAATGGGTGCATTTGTCCCAAAGGCGACAAGCCAGGCGACAAGCTTAGGTCTGCAAATAATACCCAATAAAAACGCATTGTCTTTTTCTTGACAGATTCTGTCGAGAGTCAGCCCTCTCACTTCACCTCTACTTCTCTGCTGAAACTATGTCATTGGAGAAAGCATCTGAGCGAGCAAAACAGCGCCCGTCTACATGAAACCTGTGTATCTGATGCTGCCTGGACAGTAACAGATTGATGTATCTTTCTGTCTGATGCATCAACATTCTATGTGGACGGGCCAGGAGGTATGGTAGGGCTGGCCAAGCCCCCTAAGGCCCACCCATAATGCCGGAACCTGCGTTGTCATGCCCTCTTCATGACTGTGTTGGTGTGTTTGGACTATGATAGGTCCTTAGAGATGTGGACACAGAGGAACTTGAAGCTCTTGACCCATTCACTTACAACCCTGTCAATGTAAATGGGGGCATGTTCGGCCCTCCGTTTCCTGTAGTCCACGATAAGCTCCTTTGTCTTGCCCACGTTGAGGGAAAGTTTGTTGTGAGGCCCCCATGTTGAGGGTCAGTATGGCTGATGTGTGGTTTGCCAACCCTCTCCACCTGGGGGTTTTCCATCAGGAAGTCCAGGATCCAGTTGCAGAGGGAGGGACCGTAGCTTTGTGATGAGCTTGGGGGGCACTATGGCGTTGAATGCTGAGTTGTAGTCTATGAACAGCATTCTCATACAGGTGTTCCTTTTGTCCAGGTGGAAACTGACAGTTTGGAGTGCAATAGAGATTGCATCATCTGTGGGTCTGTTTTGGGCGTAATCCGTCTGTGAATGTTAACCTGTTTATTAAAGGTCTTATTAACATCGGCTACTGAGAGAGTGATCACACAGTCATCCGGAACAGCTGGTGCTCTCACGCATAGTTCAGTGTTGCTTGCCTCTCATTTCCTAGTTCTTAGATAGACTGTATTTGTGTGCCTTTCCTATTTAGTGCATGAGAAGTGAATCATGGTATGTGCACACACACATTCATTGATTAGCTTATGTGAATATTGCAGCCAGATGGTAAAGTGACTAGTTTCTGGTAATGTGTGATGCAGACAAAACATTGAATGATTGTAACGCACACATGCACACACACACACACACACACACACACACACACACACACACACACACACACACACACACACACACACACACACACACACACACACACACACACACACACACACACACACACACACACACACACACACACACACAATGTTTTGGAAAGTGTGGTGATGAAAATTGGATCTAACACACAGTTTGGTACCACATATACTGTTTACATCACAGGCAAACCTCTCCTCTGTCTGTTGATACAGAACCAACCCACAAAATCATCAACCAACTAGTTTATATTTACATAACAATTTACCACAACTTTGGTGGTTTCCTAACATCAGGCTTTTTTTATTGGACATTCAAAGTGTTATTTGAATGTCATCAGCTGTTCATACAAGAATAAGATGACTTGTGGACCACATTAAAAGTAGGATTCAATGATTTACATGCACAATTCCCCCCAAAATGCAATCTACCTGTCAACATTATTCAGTAGAGTCCCTCCAAACAAATTGAGAATATTCCTTTTTAGTGATAAAATGTGTTATGAGACAAACTTGCTAAACAACTAATCTAGCTGCCCTTTCATCTGTTTGCCAGCCTTGCCCTAAATTTCTCCTCATTTAAAAAATGGATTATGTAAATAAATATCACCAAGCCAAAATGTTTATTCTATTACACCTCCATGTATTTCAGTTCACTATTAAGCATGCAACATGCACATGCTGCAGTGACTCTTCCACAAGAATCTTTGACTAGCTTACTGATAGAGAGACTATATGATGCTTCTGTGGTTTGAAATGACCATTTTACTAGGGGTTAGTAGACATGTATCCCAGCAGCAAGTTTCAGAGTCAGACTGATAGGCCTCTATAATTCCTTACCAATTATTCAAACTGCATTGTTCTACACCACCATAAGCCACCAAATTCCAAAAGGAATGGACATGCCTCAAATCCATTTGTGCTACTCTCATGGGTTTGTGTGAAACACATTAATTTTGAATACTAAAATAGAACCTATAGTTACTATTGTGTCATCGTTTTGTTTCTCTATGACTTTTCACATTAAATTGTTGTTGGCCACAAAGAACGTTTAGGTCCATGTCCTATTTCATGCCTGTAGACATAATCAAAATATTAACAAATATAAACATATTCAAACAAATTATGAGATTGCAGTCAAAACTAATAATGACTTACAACACCAAATCAACTAAACACAAAGACATGAGACTTCATTCCCTTAGGTGGCTTTTGCAGTAAAGTGACTTGAATCAAAAACACAACATAAAGCACTTGACTAGGGGGGTGTCCATTATCCTTGTGCTCAAAGCCTCAAAGACACCTGGTTGGGTTTTCTGGGCTCTTTACTAAGGGGTTAAAACAGTCCTTGAGGCAGACCCCTGAACCTCAGGGCTACAGCTTCCAGGAAGGATTTGATAGAAAACAATGTGGGCAATTGCCACACTCGTTTGAAGCTGGTAAACCATTTTATTATTTGATAATTAATTGATATTTAATATTTCACGGAATCTTTATTCGATAGTACCAAATATTCTAACATTTTAGAATAGTTTGATAAAATGAAAATATCTCTAAATATCTATTGCCACCTGTAGGATATATGCAAAGTCCTTACTTGGCTTAGTTTGGTATTGTTTATTATTGGGCTTATGTCATCTCTGTTAACAATACTAGCTCTGATCTGATCTCAAATTAGCATGCGCACTGCATGGGGAAATCTCTAAAAGTGTCTTATTGGTGTCATAGCAACCCTATAAACCGACTCCTTGGCGGAACTGAACAATGGTCAGATGGGCCGTGGGGAGGCCTAACAGCCCTTTTCTTTTTCTACAAATCCACATCTGCTGCTCCCCATTCAGAATTAATGGATGTTCTGCCGATTATTTTCTGTCCTGCTTCCCCATTTGAACATTGACAGGCTGAAGAAATGAGAAGGAAATTAGGAATTCTGCCAACATCTGTTTAAAGAAGTGGGATTTGGTTAGCAGTTAGACCTGTGCAGTCACTGTAGATAACTCTGTGAGCAAGTTGGAACAGCAACCAAACATATTAAACTCTGGATTTTTGCTCGTTTTTGCTCAAAAAGGGAAATTGTACATGCCAGTAACATGGCAAGTAAAGCAAATTACATAAACAATGTTGATATTTGGTCTCATTTCCTACACAAGGTTCCCCCCAACCTAGCTGACCTAACTTGGCCATAACCATAGAGGGGGTATAAATGAGTTTAGCAACCATGAGGCATGCAGCAGTAGATTATGGATACCGTCACCTTGGCCTAAAGCAGGGATAGGCAACTGACAGTGTCATGTTCTGACCTTAGTTATTTTGTTATGTCTTTGTTTTAGTTTGGTCAGGGCGTGAGTCGGGTGGTTTGTCTATGTTCGTTTTTCTATGATTTGGTATTTCTGTGTTTGGCCTGGTATGGTTCTCAATCAGAGGCAGCTGTCAATCGTTGTCCCTGATTGAGAACCATACTTAGGCAGCCTGTTTTCACCCTTGAGTTATGGGTGATTATTTTCTGTTGAGTGTTTGTATTCTGCACCAGACAGAACTGTTTCGGTTTCGTTCGTTCACTTTGTTGTTTTTGTTCAGTGTTCAATTTCTTTATTAAAAATATGGACAGTTACCACGCTGCGCATTTGTCCTCACCTTCTTCCACCGACGACCGTTACAGACAGCCTGTGGGCAGATACATTTTTTCAATTTACTGTTGAGTTAGAATAGTAGAATACAGAAGGTGAAATTTAGAAATTTAGTTGGGCATCAGCAGTTTCTCTTGTTATATCAATCACTGACAGTCACTAAATTAGCTCATGTCAGGTAAATATTTTATATTTTATTTTTTATTTTTTTATTTCACCTTTATTTAACCAGGTAAGCTAGTTGAGAACAAGTTCTCATTTACAACTGCGATCTGGCCAAGATAAAGCAAAGCAGTGCGACAGAAACAACAACACAGTTACACATGGAATAAACAAGTGTACAATCAATAACACAATAGAAAGTATATATACAGTGTGTGCAAATGGCAATAAATAGGCCATAGTAGCAAAGTAATTACAATTTAGCAGATTAACACTGGAGTGATAGATGAGCCGATGATTATGAGCAGATGATGGTGTGTAAGTAGTGATACTGGTGTGCAAAAGAGCAGCAAAGTAAATAAAAACAATATGGGGATGAGGTAGGTGGATTGGGTGGGCTATTTACAGATGGACTATGTACAGCTGCAGCGATCAGTTAGCTGCTCAGATAGCTGATGTTAAAGTTAGTGAGGGAAATGTAAGTCTCCAGCTTCAGCGATTTTTGCAATTCGTTCTAGTCACTGGCAGCAGAGAACTGGAAGGAAAGGTGGCCAAAGGAGGTGTTGGCTTTGTGGATGACCAGTGAGATATACCTACTGGAGCGCATGCTATGGGTGGGTGTTGTTATCGTGACCAGTGAGCTGAGATAAGGCGGAGCTTTACCTAGCATAGACTTATAGATGACCTGGAGCCAGTGGGTCTGGCGATGAATATGTAGCGAGGGCCAGCCGACTAGAGCATACAGGTCGCAGTGGTGGATGGTATAAGGTGCTTTGGTGACAAAACGGATGGCACTGTGATAGACTACATCCAATTTGCTGAGTAGAGTATTGGAAGCTATTTTGTAGATGACATCGCCAAAGTCGAGGATCGGTAGGATAGTCAGTTTTACTAGGGTAAGTTTGGATGCGTGAGTGAAGGAGGCTTTGTTGCGAAATAGAAAGTTGATTCTAGATTTGATTTTGGATTGGAGATGTTTGATATGAGTCTGGAAGGAGAGTTTACAGTCCAGCCAGACTCCTAGGTATTTGTAGTTGTCCATGTATTCTAGGTCAGAATCATCCAGAGTAGTGATGCTAGTCGGGCGGGCAGGTGCCGGCAGTGAATGGTTGAAAAGCATGCTTTTGGTTTTACTAGTGTCGATGGCATTGAAGCTCGTTTGGAGCTTAGTTAACACATTGTCCAAAGAAGGGCCAGATGTATACAGAATGGTGTCGTCTGCATAGAGGTGGATCAGGGAATCACCCACAGAAAGAGCTACATCGTTGATATATACAGTGCCTTGCGAAAGTATTCGGCCCCCTTGAACTTTGCGACCTTTTGCCACATTTGAATTTTGCACACCCAATTTTTCAGTTTTTGATTTGTTAAAAAAGTTTGAAATATCCAATAAATGTCGTTCCACTTCATGATTGTGTCCCACTTGTTGTTGATTCTTCACAAAAAAATACAGTTTTATATCTTTATGTTTGAAGCCTGAAATGTGGCAAAAGATCGCAAAGTTCAAGGGGGCCGAATACTTTCGCAAGGCACTGTACATAGAAAAGAGTCGGCCCGAGAATTTAACCCTGTTGTACCCCCATAGAGACTGCCAGAGGTCCGGACAACAGGCCCTCCGATTTGACATACTGAACTCTGTCTGCAAAGTAGTTGGTGAACCAGGCGAGGCAGTCATTTGAGAAACCAAGGCTACTGAGTCTGCCGATAAGAATACAGTGGTTGACAGAGTCGAAAGCCTTGGCCAGGTCGATTAAGACGGCTGCACAGTACTGTCTTTTATCGATGGCGGTTATGATATCGTTTCGTACCTTGAGTGTGGCTGAGGTGCACCCATGACCAGCTCGGAAACCGGATTGCACAGCGGAGAAGGTACGGTGGGATTCAAAAAGGTCAGTGATCTGTTTATTAACTTGGCTTTCGAATACCTTAGAAAGACAGGGCAGGATGGATATAGGTCTGTAACAGTTTGGGCCTAGAGTGTCACCCCCTTTGAAGAGGGGGGATGACCGCGGCAGCTTTTCAATCTTTAGGGATCTCAGACGATATGAAAGAGAGGTTGAACAGACTGGTAATAGGGGTTGCAACAATGGTGGTGGATAATTTTTAGAAAGAGAGGGTCCATATTGTCTAGCCCAGCTGATTTGTACGGGTTCAGGTATTGCAACTCTTTCAGAACATCTGCTATCTGGATTTGGGTGAAGGAGAAGCTGGGGAGGCTCGGGCAAGTAGCTGCGGGGGGTGTGGAGCTGTTGGCCAGGGTTGGGGTAGCCAGGAGGAACGCATGGCCAGCCGTAGAGAAATGCTTATTGAAATGTTTAATTATCATGGATTTATTGGTGGTGACCGTGTTACCTAGCCTCAGGGTAGTGGGCAGCTGGGAGGAGGTGCTCTTGTTCTCCATAGACTGTACAGTGTCCCAAAACTTTTTGGAGTTAGAGCTACAGGATGCAAATTGTTAGATTGGTAAATTACCCAGCTATCTAAATTTGTAATAATCATGGTTGAATTTCTGACCCGGGGGGCCCCCATTGATTTTGTTAGTCACTCTCACTCAAATATATTAAAAACTGTAAAATTACAGGAAATTATATGTTAAAACGGTAAACTTTTTTCTCCACCCCATGGAAAAATTTGTAGAATTACATGACATATTTTCTAAAATTGTAAACAGTTCTCTCCACCCTATGGCAAAATTGCAAGGAATTTGCCATTAAAACTGCTTATTATTCTCTCCGCCCCATGGCAAAATTAGTAGAATTGCCTTAAAAAACATATTAAATTGCTAAATATATTCTCCACCACATTGGAAAATGTGCAGAATTGCAGCAAACATTTCTCTATGCCCCATGGCAACATTTATAGAATTGCAGGAAATTAACGTTAATACTTTTTTCTCTCTACTGTCAAGAGGGCGGCCACTAAAATGTTTTGCTTGCAAGGTGATTTTCGTTGTTGCTTAGGGCCTCCAGAAGGCTAGATCCGGCTCTCACTGCATGTGTGGGTATGGATGTGGGTACGCACACCCGCAAGTCACTGAGTCACTGAGTTCATTTTTTTTGTGGCCTCCACCCCCATCAAAGTTGCACATCCCTGGCCTAAAGGATCCTCACTCCAAATATCCTCTGTCTAAAGTGGTTATGGGACTAAGCATTTGTGTCAGCAGCCATCCCCTGGTTAGCTGTTCACTTCAATTCAGAGAATAGGCCTGCAGAGTAGAAAGAGTTAACTTCTCATTTTATTCTAGAGATTTTACGTCTACAACCATACAGCCCAAGAACTTGGGTAAGGATGCACTCTCTTCCTAAAAAACCTGCCGTATCGTATCATACCATTAGCTTTTTCATATTATATCTTGTTTTGAGTGCATTCAAGTGACCTGGAATACATTATGAAAGTCCCTCCTACTTCCTGATTTAAGTCCCATACTGTTTTTGAATGGAATTCAAGCTTATAGCATCAAATTCATGAACATGTGGTCATTTAAGATATGTATAATTATATTTGTATTTGTGGATTAATTTACCTCTACCTGATGCCTTACATAAGGGTTTCAATTGTTTTTTGTTGTTGTTGTTAGCTTCAGCTAGGTAGCAGTAACTGTGCTTTTGTCTTGAAGCTTAAATCTAATGAGTGTAAGGACCAGAAAATAAACCCTTTGATTGTGAATTATTGCATTATTCAAGAGTGTAATGTGGTTTGGTTGTATTATTCAAGAGTGTAGCTAATATGGCTAAGATGAAAAGTTGCTTGCAAAGCTAGTTGAATAGTGTTTTGTAACCATGCTTACTGGCTAGTGGCTATACTATAGGCTAACGTTACTGGGATATTTACAGTACATTTTAAGCTGCAGTGCTAGAATGTCCGATGCCAAGCCCCCGAGCTCTCTGGCACATGACAGTTCTAATGTAAATTGAAAACTAGTCACGGTGCTACACGGTGCACTCTGCTACAACTCTCATCAATATGAATAAGCCCTAAATCAGTTTTATTTGTCTTCCTGTTTTGAACAACAAGGTGGAAAGCAAGTGATCTACCTGTGGCTACCTGTAAATCACTGGCTTTATGACCTTGTGTTGCATGTTATTATATAAGGCAGGTTGTATGAAATGATCAGTCATGTCTAAGAAAGAGAAGAACATTAAACATAATGCCATGATCAATCCTCCAGTGTCTGAGCTTTGTCCCAGTTTGCTAGAGGATGGGGGCTACAGAGATTCATGGGGTGGGGTGGGGGGGTGGGGTACAGAGATTAATGGGGGGGGGGGGGGTACAGAGCTTGAGGGAGGAGGGGGGACACAGAGATTGAAAGAAAGAAAGTAAAAAGTATGAGTTGCAAAAAATAATTAACCCATAGGTGTCCACTGTCCCTTAATTCCTGAAAGACAGCAGCCTTGCTGTTGGTAACAGACAGAGTTGGAGTGAAACCACCTGCCTGTAGCCTACTCTAAGCTAACACACACATATTCAGTGGCATAAAGAGATGCCTGTTGGTGTCCCACATGACAGAGGAAGGATTGAAGCTTTAGAGAGGGGATGCACAATGTAAAGCATTCACATGGACTGATGTACTGTATCGTATGACAACAGAGTAAAGGATTTGTACAGAAGGCTAACCTTATTTTTAGCTGACAGTCAGTTAACATGTGTGGTAAAATAGTACAAATGTATAATTCTGCTCTATTCATTTTGATTGAGTACTTCAAACTGGTGTGACTTGTTATAAGAATCGCCAAACTTGTTTCACCACACTCAATGTGTGATCAATTACTCTTGTCCTCACAGGTAGCCTGATGCACACCACTCCCTAAGCACACACACACACCAGAGCATAGTGACCGATGATACAGAGAGACAAAAAAAGGGGGAAAAGTGAAGTACACAGGAGACATCCAACCCCCGCATCCCATATTGATTAAACAAATTTGCCACAAATCATTTTACAAATGCCCAGTGGGGGGGCTATAGAAGTCAGTGGAAATGCCCCTATTCAGATGTCCTTCTCCCCCGCGGGGCAGGAACCCCGGCTCCTGGCTCGTTTAAGCGTGCTGACAGACAGCTCTCTGATCCTCTGGCCATCTGCAGGGAGGGTCGGCCAGCGCACCGCCATGGGGTCTTTGCAATTGTGTCGCCAAACCTTAGGAGATTTAAAAGTGACAAAAAAACAGACCGAGCAAACAGAGAGAGAAAAAAGCTCACTCACGCTTCTGGTTCATTCAGAGGACACATCATGTGTAGTATCCTTCATGGGATATTTATTGATGTTACAAATAGGCAATTATGAGTACGGAACATAGGTATCTGCTCACCCAGCACACACACAGTTTAAGTACACATCAACCTCTAATATTAAACATTCATCAGTGTCCTGGACATATAAACGAGAGCAGAGGACCTTGTGTAATTTGGGAGAATTACATTTTTATAATGACTGACAACTGACAACATGGCACAGGAGCCTGGTATGCTGTTGCAGTGACACACACACATTTGTCAAACACATGCTCCATCCAGCCCTCCTACCATAGGCCTACCCCTCTTTTTGAATGGAGGAGGAACGTGACAATCAGGCAGTGTGTGTTTGTGCATGAGTACTTTTGAAAGTGTGTGCATGTATGTGCGGGGTCTGAGGGATAACCCCACAGGGAAGGTAAACAATCAGGAAGTAGCAGACGTAACAGGCTGAGCTGTCCACACATATTCTGAAAGCTCTGGCACCAATGGTGAGCCTACAATCTCAGCAATGACCATACTGCTAACATCAGCTAAGTTGTTTACTGATATCTCAAAGTTTGACTCAAATGTACAGTACCTTGATGGGCAGAGGTAGCCTATCATTTTTACCTTTTCTCTGGGATTGAAAGATGGTGATAACAAACCATATACATTTTTGTTAACAAACAACTATTTCATATTACAAACTCCTTCCAGTGCCACCCACAAACTGGAATTCCACTCCCACTTCCACATGATGAGTGTGCGTGGCAGGTAGCCTAGCGTTTAAGAGTGTTGGGCCAGTAACTGAAAGGTTGCTGGTTTGAATCCCTGCGCCGAATAGATGAAGAAGAAGAACGTTATCTGTCGATGTGCACTTGAGCGAGGCACTTAACCCTTATTGCTCCCGTAAGTCACTCTGGATAAGAGCGTCTAGTAAATAACAATTTAAAATGTCATACTGAATGGTTTGACTCTCATAAGGTTGGAGCTTCTGTAAAAATTCCCCTAGCGGCTGTTTGTCCTTCCATGTCAGAGGCCTGGCCTGGCTATCCTTCTCATAACCTCAAACATGTGGTCAGCTCTTATTATTTTAACTGCTTCCAGTGACTTGAGATCCTGCTCGACCTCGGAGTGCAATCAGGAACAGGAATGGCCACATTAAACGTCCAGGCTGGGGACAGCTTAGGTTACCATAGTTATGAATAGAAAACTGGGGAGTAAAAAAAACAAAAAGGTAAAGGTAACAACCATTTAAAGGTCCTGAGCAGTGTGCCTCACAATCAATCATTCTCTAGTCCAGGAAGTCCTCTACTGATTCCATGTAGCTAGGGGGTCAAAACGAACTAAAAACAACATACAGTATATGCAGAACAAATGTCTAAATATTAATCTCATAGATAGGCATGCCTAGAACTTGCAAAGATACGGAGTGGGCATTAAGGCAAGTTCCAAATCTCTGTTTTCTACTTCTGTTTGAGATTGGTGCATCATCCACACAAATATGGTGATGTTGTTGATATTTCAGTTCTATGAAGAAGATGATGCTTAAGGGAGGCAGCTGAAGTTGGGGTGGTGACGAAGGACACCCAATTAGTCATGTTTACAGCAACTGTCATTACCACCGAGCATAGCCGCAGGAAGTATGGGTGCTGAGGGTGCTGCGGCACCCATTGAAAAATCAAAATACAAAACAAAAGATTATAAAAAGAAAAAAGAAACACAAAAGTAGTGCACTGGGCCTTTACTAGTATTAGCGGACCAATATAGCCATCTGTAGCGCTGGCAAAAAAATAATAAAATGCGTGCGACCTCACCCTCAAATATCTTCCCACCGGGAGAGCCATGCACTTCCTGCTGAGAGGGGAGTGGTCCATTACCATGGCTACACAATACTGGGAGCAGCTCTATTGTCATTACCACATAAAACACACACACTCGCTTGCATGCACACACCCTTACACAGACACCAACGCATGTGCACATGCACAAATGCACGCACAGATGCATGCACATAAGCATGCACACACACAATGACACCAACCACATGCCAACATTTTGCATTCTCCTTCACATATTCCTGTTTTGAGAGGTTTATAGATTGTGCAAGGAATGAGCAGTTCCACACAGAAACCTAATTCAGTCTTATGGCGCATCACTCATAAAGAAGCCTCATGAGTGATGTGAGCGGAGCAAGTTATTGTGACCCTGGGACACACAACTTTTCCCCTCCTGAAACACATATGAAATTCCGCTGATTTGTGCTCATCCCAGATCTCAGAGATCACAGAGGACTCACCGTCACATCAGTTGCTGGGTGGTGTTTATAAAATGTTTTTACACCGGCCATAAAAACATGTCAGCTTGTGTTTGTGTGCGGGGGGTGGAGGGAGTCCTAATACTCCACAGGCTACCTCATGTCCACTGGAGAAAGATGATAACGTGATTGTAGAGATTTAGAATTTATTAAGCCAATATGTTGTGAAGAGTTCTAACATTATCTGTTGATATTTATAAGAACAAGTAGGGAGTGTAAGAAAAAAACACCAACAAGAAAAAAAAACATTGTTGTACATGAATTAAGAAAGAGGAAAATCATTTTCTGGAGAGCAATGTTTGGTAGTGTTTATGTACAGTCACACCCTCATCCCATGTTTTCAATTCCCTTTCCCCACTAACAGTCGGAATTTACATATGCTCCGTGCTTCCGTCCAGCCAGCGTCCACACAATGAGATAAATATACTACTCTACTCTACTCTTTTCAGATTCTTCTCATAAAAACCCTTTGATAGTTTAGCCATCTGGCCAGAGCCAGAAAAAAGTCCTCATAAAAGGGGCCCAAATAAGGTCAAGGGTCACCCCCTCCCTGGGTCAGGGCACTTGAAGGTTATTATAGTGAACTTTACTAAAGTTGTCAACCGAGATCCCCTTGACAAATTATAGCACATTCGGCAGCCTCCCGAGTGGCGTGGTGGTCCAAGACACTGCATTGTAGTGCTAGCTGTGCATCTAAAGATTCTGGGTTCGAGGCCAGGCTCTGTCGCAGCTGGCCGCGCCCGGGAGAACCATGCGGTGGTGCACAATTGGCCTAATGCCGTCCGGGTTAGGGGAGGTTTTGACCGGTAGAAATGTCCTTGTCCCACCGCACACTAGCGACTCCTGTGGTGGGCTGGGCGCAGTGCATGCTGACATGGTCACCGGGTGTACAGTGTTTTCTCTGACACATTGACAGGTTAGGTGGGCATTGTGTCATGAAGCAGTGCGGCTTGGTTGAGTTGTGTTTTCAGTATTCCATTACAGTCGCCAACCACCAACCATCACCAAAGGAAATTGTGGCCATAGTCACTGGACTGTGAGGAGGGTGGAAGACAACAGTTAAGGTTATTAGGCCTACCCAGAGAGGAGGTTGTACCATGTAACACAACCATTGGTCAGTGGTTCGGATAAACATGGTTCTTGACTTATCACAAACATATACAAGTTAGCTTCACATATGAAAGATATATGTCTTCAGAGGTCATTTTCCATTACCACCTAATACATTAAAGGTGCAACGCCAGCCTGTCACTAACCCTGGCCTGTCTGTCTGTCCTAATGATTTAGGATGGAAGGATACTATCTACTAATACAGACAATGTCACATGAAAAATTTGTTGCGAGCACTTGACATTCAAAATCCCAATTGTAAACCTCCAAAAAAGACTTAAGTCCAATGAATGTAGTTCAACATAGCTAGAGTAGATGAGACATGATGTAGCTTCGAGGTAGCTCCAACATTCATCTTTATGCCCTCACCATCTTGTCAACCGGTTTCCCGGGTGCCTTTCAAACATAAGAATGTGTTTGGTTCCACTCCACATGCTTTCAAAAAGCCATCCAAAAAGTAAAACAAACGCTCAACATATGACAGCCCCTATGACGCAGTGGGAAGTATGAGACAAAGGCATGTTTTCCAGCAGCTGCTAAACCTGGTCAGTAGGACATTCATCTTGTGCTTATTGTTGGCTGGCTCTTAGAAGAGGTGCTAAGTCCTTGCTCCATGCTCCATTCCCTTCCTAAAAAGGTGACAGTGACTGATGCATGGGGGGTAAGAAGTGTTCAGTTTCAGGGGAAACGGTGACAGAATTGTTGAAACGATGAGCTTCATTAAACACCAATGAGGAGCCCGAACTCTTAGGCATTATAACATAAGCTACAGGTGGAATACGGGTTACCAGACTCACGAGTCAAATCTTATAAAAGTGTCCTTGTGTAATTTCCTCCTCATGCAGCATTCGTATTTATGCAATCTACACATCATTGGGTGTCTTGTCTTTTCAGTTCGCTGCAGCTAGCGACTGGAACGAGCTGCAACAAACACTCAAACTGGACAGTTTAATCTCAATCTCTTCATTCAAAGACTCAATCATGGACACTCTTACTGACAGTTGTGGCTGCTTTGCGTGATGTATTGTTGTCTCTACCCTCTTGCCCTTTGTGCTGTTGTCTGTGCCCAATAATGTTTGTACCATGTTTTGTGTGGCTACCATGTTGTACTGCTGCCATGTTGTGTTGCTACCATGTTGTTGTCAAATTGTATTGCTAATGTGCTGTGTTGTCATGTGTTGCTGCCATGCTATGTTGTCTTAGGTTTCTCTTTACGTAGTGTTGTCTCTCTTGTCGTGATGTGTGTTTTGTCCTATATTTTTATTTAATTACATTTTTTATTTTTAATCCCAGGCCCACTTCCCCGCAGGAGGCCTTTTGGTAGGCCGTCATTGTAAATAAGAATTTGTTCTTAACTGACTCGCCTAGTTAAATATAGGTTAAATAAAATAAATAAAATAATTAAATCTACTAAATTATGTAATAATAAATCATTTCTGTCAAACAGTAACAAGCTATAAACAAGGACATGAGACACTAACCGGCAAATCACAAATCTATACATTATAAAATAACAACTATTCATAGATACAAATATTATTTAAAATGTACACTTTTAAAGAATACATTTTAAAAAAGAGACTGGAAATACACAATACACTAAAATAAACCAGATTTTCCTTAAACATTCTCACTGAAGTTTCTTAGTAAATGAATTAATCTCGAAAGGTGATGAAAAAAGAACTGAGTGAATTTCATGTGGTGAAGAATGCTCCAAGTTTCTTATAATCAGCATGACTATAAGCGGAAAAACAAACAAACACTTTTCTCAAATAACTTTGCCTCAGGGAGCTCTGTGTGGCTAGGGAGGGGCTTCATCAGGGCACACCATTATTAATCTTTCTTAATTGTAGGTTTCTATATTCACAAAGTAACACAGATGGATTTTTCATCATTAGCCTTGTGTTTATGGAAGCTGCTGAGAGCAGGCTAACAACAACATTTCGATGACAAAAAAGTTAAACGAAAACATCAAGGAAGGAGCATGCATGACAAGTGATCATGGATCTACTGAAGAAAAATACACATCTAAGCATATGCTAAACACGACCAAATGGTTTTAGAGTCACAAATACACAATATGTGAACGGAAATGAATTACTTGTGTATTTAAACTATTCCATTGCTTGTGTATTCCCATGCCAACCAATGAATCCTTTGGGTTATTTGCTCTTGTGAGCACCTGCTTGAAGCACAACTTCACATCTTTTGACTTGTTGTGTGCTATGGCCAGGGGCAGTAAAAGAGGGGTATTGGCTAGCTAGGCTGTATGACATGCCTTGAATGCCCATGACCCAGCTTGCATTCCACAAGTTGCACAGGGATGGAATTCTCTTTTGAAAAGGAATGCATCATGGTGGAATAATTGCCCTTACTCCTCTCTGGCCACTTAGTTAAAAGGGATTCAGATTGTTTGGGATGTCTCTGCACTACCCCTCCTTCTCCTATCAGGCAAAGAGAGAGGGGGAAGGGGGTATTTGACTTGTTGGGAGGGAGAGCTGATTTTGGAAAGGGGGTGAAGTAGGGCATCAACATAAAAAGACCAACATGTTTTATCTCTCTCCATAGTATGGCTTATCCACAGTCAGATATCTCTGGGCTAATGGGCAAACAATGTTCTGCATAGAATGTGTAACCTCCCATTATCCAGTACTAGAGTAAATGCTAACATTTAGGATGAACCTTGAGTTTTTACAAGACATATAATTGATTTCATGGATTCAGATACTTCCAGAAATATATGGCTTAGGGTGCCACTCAAACAGTCACATGCATTTCCCACTGGGTCACATGATATTCCATTATTTCCCAAAACTTAAAAACGAAGACTTTTAATCCTGAAGTTTGAAGATATTGATTCTAATATTCTGCAAAGTTCCTGCTAAGTACATATTGTAGCAATGCGTAGGCTGAAGTAATTGTTAGGTCATTTGTTTAGTAAAACCTAATTGTTTAGTATGCTAATATAAAATGAATCTAATAGTGATAATAATAGTTAAATATAAATGGGTAATCCAAATCATAATTGTCCCTTGTTACATTGCATATAGATGTTTAGATGCCCTGTTAGCGTTCATAAGGCTGTGTGGTTTAGTTGTGGTACTTCTTTTTAACAGTTTTCTCTTTTGTCAGCCCTCTTGTTGGAAAGACTTGTGTAGGACCTGGTGGGAGGTCCAAGTGATGCTGGCCGTGGAGGCCGTCAGGAGAGGAAGACCACTTCTGTCCAGTTAGAGGACCCCTAGGCCACAGCCGCCACTTGTCTCACACACGATCTCAGTGGCCACACACACTCTGATGGCTTGCTGATACACACTGCATCGCAGGATCATTTCAACTGGGTGAGGATACTAAATCTATTCTTATTGTTAAGTTTAGTCAGTTTAATTATACTGAAATATATTTAATTGTAAAATGAAGTGTTCATGGATTTGTTGTGTATTTTAATTGACCCTTCGCTAGCCCTGCCCCAGAATTTTGGCCAACCAATTGCAGTGCTCCAAAGGATAGCAACTGTCCCAAATGTTGCAAATGCTAGCTAGACACTTAATATAACTTGTTTTCTCAAAATGCATGTTAGCTAGCTAAGTAAGCAGTCTTATGAATACAACTCCCATTTGCTGTCGACATCGGGATACAATTTAAGAGCACTATTTAGCTCTAACAGTGGTTATAGCTTTGGCTGCATGCTGACAGTGAATTCAGAGCCATTCAGTGGCTAACTACACTACAAACCAGGGGTTGGAACCGGTTCAGGGAACTGAACCAAAAACAAGAAAATAACAAAAATTTTCAAGGAACAGAATCAGAACCTATACTGATCTATACTGTTCTGGAACAGAAACATTATTTTAAAAGCACGAGAACCGGTTAATAAAGTTATTTTACATTCTGGGCATTTTTGTGTTTCATTCCCACAGAAAGCAACAAAGTGCCTATGCAAAGCCCTCACACTGACTCTGTTATTCCAGCGTCTGCCTGCCAGCTGAAAATCTGTGCCAGTGTGTGTGTAGGCTACCTTCCCCTCACCCTCTGAAGCATAGACTACTGTAGCCTACTGACGTTACAAGCGTGATTCAGAAATTAGAGAGAGAGATTTTTAATTAGAAAATAATGCATTCACTTTTTAAATCTTAGATAAGGATACTATACTGCCCTACCAAGCAAAAAGGCAGTAACTGCTCATTTGGTCGAAATTGAGCGAATGTAATTTTTGCTACATTAAATGCATGCGTAATCATGTGGAAAGTATCCTGCCTCTATTGTATTGTGTTTTGGAGAAAATGGGGTCATGTTAGCAGTAACTGCATAAAGTGGGGTGGCAGGTAGCCTAGTGGTTAGAGTGTTGGGCCAGTAACCCGAAAGGTTTGCTGGATCGAATCCCTGAGCTGACAAGGTTGTTCTGAACAAGGCAGTTAACCCATTGTTCCCTGGTGGGCCGTCATTGTAAATAAGAATTTTTCTTAACTGACTCGCCTAGTTCAATAAAGGTTAACAAACAACCAAGGTAAATAAAAGCTATTTTTCTCAGTTCCACGCTTGGAGCAGTTACTGCATTTTTGCTTGGTAGGGCAGTATAGTTATCACCTTTCACACTGGATTTATTACATACCGGTAGGAGGTGCTTTTCTTTTAATTCTGGTGCCGCTCTGCACACACTAGCTTGTTAGCCAACTATGGGAAGTTCAAAGATATTCAAAGTTCCTTCATAATAGCAGCCTCTCCTCTGTAGGTATAATTATGTGGTCTAATTCAGATAATGCATGTCATATCAAGATGGCCAGCGCTCCAAGCCAAGCCCCCTCCTCCACCCTCTCTCCCAACTCGCAACATTTTTGTCACATCTCACGCCCTACAGTTGTCTGCCCAATGTATGTAAATTACAACTACAGCTTACCTGCTCCATAGTAAGCTGCTCTATCAGCACTGATTGGTAATGTAATTTCATGT
Source organism: Oncorhynchus kisutch (assembly GCF_002021735.2). Lineage (NCBI taxonomy): Eukaryota > Metazoa > Chordata > Actinopteri > Salmoniformes > Salmonidae > Oncorhynchus > Oncorhynchus kisutch. The sequence goes on along the minus strand of NC_034190.2, from coordinate 72,792,172 downwards.
TGAACTAAAGCTCAAATTCAGAGGTTTAAAAAGGAACAGAAAGGAACGATATAAACCGTAACTTACTTTTGGTTTGAACCGGTTCAGAACTTTATTTTGCTGGTTGTAACAGATGAAACGGAGCGGGGAAAAATGTGGTTCTGTTCAGAACTAAATGATTGGAAAATACTTTTGGTTCCAACCCATGCTACAAACATAATTTTATCAGGTGCCCGTGAAGTAATTATAATGACAGTCACCACAACATACCACATAGTTTCCTGATTAGCAAGGGATAGTCTGTGTTTAATTTCATTGTGTATGAAAAACACAGTTTGAGATCATTGGGCTTTCTCCTATAGAGCTCAATTTTTATGGAATGGTCTGCCTATTCATGTGAGAGACGCAAACTCGGTCTCAACCTTTAAGTCTTTACTGAAGACTCATCTCTTCAGTGGGTCATATGATTGAGTGTAGTCTGGCCCAGGAGTGTGAAGGTGAACGGAAAGGCTCTGGAGCAATGAACCACCCTTGCTGTATCTGCCTGGCCGGTTCCCCTCTTTCCACTGTGATTCTCTGCCTCTAACCCTATTACAGCGGCTGAGTCACTGGCTTACTGGTGCTCTTTCATGCCGTCCCTAGGAGGGGTGCATCACTTGAGTGGGTTGAGTCACTGATGTGATATTCCTGTCTGGGTTGGCACCCCCCCTTGGGTTGTGCCGTGGCGAAGATCTTTGTGGGCTATACTCGGCCTTGTCTCAGAATGGTAAGTTGGTGGTTGAAGATATCCCTCTAGTGGTGTGGGGGCTGTGCTTTGGCAAAGTGGGTGGGGTTATATCCTTCCTGTTTGGCCCTGTCCAGGGGTATCATCGGATGGGGCCAGAGTGTCTCCTGACCCGTCCTGTCTCAGCATCCAGTATTTATGCTGCAGTAGTTTATGTGTCGGGGGGCTACGGTCAGTTTGTTATATCTAGAGTACTTTTCCTGTCCTTTCCGGTGTCCTGTGTGAGTTTAAGTTTGCTCTTTCTAATTCTCTCTTTCTCTCTCTCTTTCTTTCTCTCTCTCGGAGGACCTGAGCCCTAGGACCATGCCTCAGGACTACCTGGCATGATGACTCCTTGCTCTCCCCAGTCCACCTGGCCGTGCTGCTGCTCCAGTTTCAACTGTTCTGCCTGTGATTATTATTATTTGACCATGCTGGTCATTTATGAACATTTGAACATCTTGGCCATGTTCTGTTATAATCTCCACCCGGCACAGCCAGAAGAGGACTGGCCACCCCACAAAGCCTGGTTCCTTTCTAGGTTTCTTCCTAGGTTTTGGCCTTTCTAGGGAGTTTTTCCTAGCGACCGTGCTTCTACACCTGCATTGCTTGCTGTTTGGGGTTTTAGGCTGAGTTTCTGTACAGCACTTTGAGAAATCAGCTGATGTACGAAGGGCTATATAAATTAATTTGATTTGATTTGATCATTGTGAGGGGATTTCGCCAGTGGTTGAAAGGGGAATTGGGCTTGTCTGACTAGGTTGCAACAGTAACCAATGGGGGCGGGGCTTAGCAAAGGGTCAATCACTTATGTTTGGTGGAGAGGAATGGGCTAGCAGGTTGAACAGGTTTCAAAGCCATGTGAGCTGTGTTACAGTTGACAGATGACCTTTTTGTCAAGTTATGACTGCTAAGAAAGACACTACAGGCCTCTGCTGTGATGTAAATACTGTCTATTCATTACTCAGTTATGTTTCCATATAGGCTGAGGAGGTAGACAAGTGATTATGCAGGCTTTAGGTTCAATTGCTTTGCAACGGAAACACTGTTAGTCAGAGACACACTGCAAGCAGATGTACAGTTGAAGTCGGAAGTTTACATACACTTAGTTTGTCATTAAAACTCATTTTTCAAAAACTCCACAAATTTCTTGTTAGCAAACTATAGTTTTGGCAAGTCGGTTAGGACATCTACTTTGTGCATGACACAAGTCATTTTTCCAACATTGTTTACAGACAGATAATTTCACTTATAATTCACTGTATCACAATTCCAGTAGGTCAGAAGTTTACATACACTAAGTTGACTGTGCCTTTAAACAGCTTGGAAAATTCCAGAGAATGATGTCATGGCTTTAGAAGCTTTTGATAGCCTAATTGACATCATTTGAGTCAATTGGAGGTGTACCTGTGGATGTATTTCAAGGCCTACCTTCAAACTCAGTGCCTCTTTGCTTGACATCATGGGAAAATCAAAAGAAATCAGCCAAAAATGGTAGACCTCCACAAGTCTGGTTCATCCTTGGGAGCAATTTCCAAACGCCTGAAGGTACCACGTTCATCTATACAAACAATAGTATGCAAGTATAAACACCATGCGACCACACAGCCGTCATTCCACTCAGGAATGAGACACGTTCTGTCTCCTAGAGATGAACGTACTTTGGTGCTAAAAGTGCAAATCATCCCAGAACAACAGCAAAGGTCCTTGTGAAGACGCTGGAGGAAACAGGTACAAAAGTATCTATATCCACAGTAAAACGAGTCCTATATCGACATAACCTGAAAAGCAGCTCAGCAAGGAAGAAGCCACTGCTCCAAAACCGCCATAAAAAGCCAGACTACTGTTTGCAACTGCACATGGGGACAAAGATCTTACTTTTTGGAGAAAAATCCTCTGGTCTGATTAAACATAAATATAACTGTTTTGCCATGATTACCATCGTTATGTTTGGAGGAATAATGGGGAGGCTTGCGAGCCGAAGAACACCATCCTAACCGTGAAGCACGGGGGGACAGCATCATGTTGTGGGGGTGCTTTACTGTAGGTAGGGACTGGTGCACTTCACAAAATAGATGGCATCATGGGGTAGGAAAATTATGTGGATATATTGAAGCAACAGCTCAAGACATCAGTCAGGAAGTTAAGTCTTGGTCGCAAATGGGCTTCCAAATGGACAATGACCCCAAGCATACTTCCAAAGTTGTGGCAAAATGGCTTAAGGACAACAAAGTCAAGGTATTGGAGTGGCCATCACAAAGCCCTGACCTCAATCCTATAGAATATTTGTGGGCAGAATAGAAAAAGCGTGTGCGAGCAAGGAGGCCTACAAATCTGACTCCGTTATACAAGCTCTGTCAGAAGGAATTGGCCAAAATTCACCCAACTTATTGTGGGAAGCTTGTGGAAGGCTACCTGAAACGTTTGATCCAAGTTAAACAATTTAAAGGCAGTGCTACCAAATACTAACTGAGTGTATGTAAACTTCTGACCCACTGGGAATGTGATGAAAGAAATAAAAGCTGAATAAAATCATTATCTCTACTATTATTCTGTCATTTCACATTCTTAAAATAAAGTGGTGATCCTAACTGACCTAAGACAGGGAATTTTTACTAGGATTAAATGTCAAGAAATTGTGAAATACTGAGTTTAAATGGATTTGGCTGAGGTGTATGTAAACTTCTGACTTCAACTGTAGCTAACATTGCTTACAACAATGCTATAGCATGCTATGCTGTTTGGAAGTCTGTTTGCTATATAATTGTGCCAGCTTTTCAATACATTTGAGAAAATAAAGATACATTTCTTAACTTAAAAAAATATTTTCCATAATAGTGACAGAAGTGAAACAAACAATGGTCCTAAAACAAACATTTCATCCAGTGCTTATTGTCTGATTATGATGATATCCAAACAGTTTTCAGTAAAATCAAATCTCTTCTAAAATCTTCTGTGGCAGCACGGGTCCTACAACCCCTCGGCCTGTATAATCAGTACTACCCATCCTACGTAGCTTCTCCACCCCCGTTGAGTGGCTAATTAAAACAGTTTCAGGGACAAAAGAGGGGATCCATTGTATCAGCCAGCCAGCAGTGCAACGGATATGGTGCCAGAGGAGCACAGTTGTCCAGGCTTAGTGCCCCTTCAGACCCAATCACAGATGGATGGACATATCAGCCTCCTCCCAGCTCTGATGAAAGGTTCAGTCGGCCGGAAAACTGCCTCAGATGTGCATTGGGCAATAATGAGGATATGGCTGATATGCTGGAACTGTCCTATGGTGGAATCCTAACCTACAGTGGCTTAAATATGTTAAACACAGATTAAGATAAAAAATCTAATTCAAACTAAAGTATGTTTATGTAAATGCATTGGTTATGTTTAGTTGTAACATCAAAATAAACTGAATTGACAGATTTGGAGTAATAATAAACCAAACCCTCCCAACATCCAAGCCTTCTTGACTTTTTATGGTTAATTTTCACATTCCTGAGTTGTGCAGAGACCAACCTCCCTTCCCTTTCCCCAAAGAGAGAATCCTGCTGGTGACAAATCTTCCTCCAACTTCCTATCTTTTCTTTCAACTTGAGCAACGGACCAATCAACTGGATGTTTCATCTCCTGACTCACAGCCCTGTTGCCATAATATTTATGCTAGTCATTCAAAAGCTACCCTCATCAAACTAGGTCTCTGAGTCACACTATATTGCTCTGGGTGACCTCATTAAGTACTGACTAAAAGTCTAAATATGGGAATGTCATTTGGAGGGACACAAAAAGCAATCGACACAACACATCTCTTATCTAACAAAAACTGCAGGCATTTTGGAAACAATCTCCTTAGTTTGGTTAAAACCAGTCCAGGTAACCACAATAAAACAAGATACAAGATTCTCAGAGCTTATTTTGAAAGGCATCAATGTCTATTCCCTCATTATTGCCTTGTATTTTCTGATCTTTAGGATATACTGTGTATTTTCAGTTATATTCTGACCTCTGACATGATGCTAACATATATGAGGATACACAAAAAAAAGAATCTGCAGATGACCGACCACTCTACCTATAAAAAAACTAAAATGTCTGCTGCCTATAGGACTGAAATGACCACTCTTCCTTTACTGAAACTAGCACAGTAATCTGTCCAGGAATTCTGGGTATCAAGCTAGGTGTTGACGCTAGACATCCCATCCATGATTGTAAGGCGTTGTTGTTATCTCTCTGTGGCCCGGCACAGCCAGTACATACTTATCTAACAAAAAGGAACTGTATGTAAACAGAAACAATATACATGATTGAATACATTCCCCGATTGGTGTCGGGTTACGGTGGCCACTTTATTGGATGATATCTGTGGGAGGTCTCCAAAGTTCTGCATTTTCTCTTTATCAGCCCTTCAGAGCTTTTGAAAAATGGCATGCCATTCATAAGCTAATTAAGCATCTTCTATTAAATAGTGCTAACAGGAAACACTGTGTGACAGATGGCAATCCAACAGTCACTGAGAATGGATATATGTCTTTGACCATTTGATTGAGGACCTTTTTACTGAAGACTGTGTTTATTTTCTATGACTGTGTTTTGTATCTCTGTTTTGCTTTTCATATTGTATTGATGTGTATACATTTCTTAATTACGGGACTCATCTGTGAAAGAGACCTTGATCTCAGCATAACTCCCTGTCAAAATAAAATAAATGTAAACCGAGTGGCCTAAGACTGAGCGGTCTAAGGCACTGAGAGTCCTATAGTGCGGCGCACAATTGTCCCAGCGTCGTCCGGGGTAGGCCATCATCGTAAATAAGAATTTGTTCTTAACTGACTTGCCTAATTAAATAAAGGTAAAAAAAAAATGTATTAATAAAAAAAAACTGTAAATTGTCATATGAATATTAGAAATATAAATTATTATAAAAGTGATAAATGCATATATATTGCAATGCTTATTTTTTTATACGTGTTTACAATGATTAAAATAAATATTGATTATAGTTTATGAATCATTTATCAATGCTTATTCATTTAAGTCATTTTAAAGGGTTCCCAGTTAATATATACAAAAATTAAGTCAATATTCAAGGCCACACAAATGAATGGCTAGAAAAGTGAATAAATAACATAAAAAAGGTGTTAAATACCACATTGATGGTAGACAGACCCCTACTAAACTTTGAAAAGCACCAATAATATTATTAGCATAACAAAGGAAGTTATGGTAATGGTAATCTTTTAGGCCAGCAATGTGTGCATGGGTGGGATGCATGTGAAACAACCTGAGAATGACGTGGCTCCTAAAGAATTGTCATACCAATGAGCTCCAATGAACTAGCCAATGGTTATAAAATTATGTTACAATATTATTTTGCTTGTAATTATATTTAATAATATATATTCACAATATTTGACTGTTATGATTATGGTTATGATGATAATGATTATTAAAATATTGTCATAATATTATAATAATGATGATCTTATTATGGTTAGTAGTAGCCAATTTTTTGGTGATTATCTTTATTATCATTAGTATGTGCATTTGATGTGGTAGAAGTTTCACAAGTTCAATGCTACATTTGTGGATCCTTTAACAGTATAAACAAAACTTTATCAGACCACCAACAGATTATTAGTTGGGGGTGGGATCACATATGCTAATGATGCAGATGTCTGTCTGCAGTCCTCAACACATTCCAGTCAGCCTATAAAAACAAAGCTTCTTTCTTCCTTGAGGGAAACCCAGTCTGACTATCAGCTCTTTGGGTTCAGAGAGCCAACAAGATCATTCTTTGATACTGAACTACCTTCTCATAAGTATACAAAGAACCAAACTCAAAACAGGCATGTGATTGTCACTCTCCAGTTCACCACTGCCCCCACAAGTACAGTAATTTCCCAAGGCAGTTCTTACCTAATTTTGAGCAGTGTTTGTATGAGTGTGTGTGTGTGTGTGTGTGTGTGTGTGTGTGTGTGTGTGTGTGTGTGTGTGTGTGTGTGTGTGTGTGTGTGTGTGTGTGTGTGTGTGTGTGTGTGTGTGTGTGTGTGTGTGTGTGTGTTTGGTCAAGGTGTGAGTTGAGTTCCTTCATGAGGTTTCGGCCATGTCTCTGTCTGTCTACTGCCATTGTTTTCTCTCCACAGGCATTTATGATATCAATGCAACAAGCTTTGTCCTTAGAAGTCAGCCAGAGTTCATGAACTTATGATTTCCAACGGTAAACATGAATTCGACTTAAATCATTGGTGTTGGGTTGGTGAACATTAAGATGAAACAAAGCTGGATCAAAAAGAACAGGAATATAGAAATGACATTAAAAAAAGGTGATACCGATTATTGATGCGCTAACTCTTCAACACAATACAATTCTCAAATACAATACCCTGATATATTTGTGGCCCTTATCAAACCATCTTATTTCCTTGTTCACTCAACCAACTCTGACTGACAGCGCGCTACATCAAAAAGACAACAAGACCATTTCCAGGGTCTAAGAAAGTGTTCAATGCAGGAGCATAGCACTCAGTGGTGGTGGTGGTGGTGGTGGGGGGGGGGTGCAGAGAGGCTCACATATTAGGTTCAGATGAAAACAACAACAATGCAAAATAAAGATGAAAGAAAATATTGGAACATTTCTGAAAAGCTATGGCTCTTGTCTTTTCTCATCCTCCCTCTCTAAGCAGTTGGTCTGTAAAAATTAAAATGTTTTAAAAGGGGCCTAATGGTATCCATGCATGCAGGCCAGGCAGTTCAAGTGTTTCTCTACAAAACGGAGAACAAAGGAGATTCTTCCTGTCGTCTGTTGAGGCATTAAGTTGTTGCTCAGTAAATATGCATCATAACAGAGAGCAACACCATCCCAGCCAGGATCCTTTCACATTTCAATATTAATTCATTCATGCTATTTCTGTAGATTTGTTAGTAGTAGAACAAGAACACACAGTCTTGTATAACTGGCCTTGTGGGGACACACAATTCAGTCTCATTCAAATTTTCACTAACCCTAAACCTAACACTAACCCAGAAACTAACCCTAACTCCTAACCCTAAACCTCATTCAAACCTTAACCCTAAACCCCCAAGAAATAGCATTTGACCTTGTGGCGACTAACAAAATGTCCCCAGTTTGTTTACTATTCTTGTGGGGACTTCTGGTCCCCACAAGTATAGTGAAACACGTCCATGTGGCAACACTTCAGACACACACACACGCCTTATATACACTTCTAATGCATTATGACACTTCCTTAAGATGTCATAACAATTCAAAAGGAGTTTTAACATCCTTATAACATAACAACTGTACAATCTCAACTATACCACCATTATAAGCAGAAAGAAGTCCACCTTGTCAACTTGAGTAAGATGCGCTAACTTTATGCTGTGTGAATGTGCTTTCAAAGCAGGGAAAGGAAAACACACACACAGCAAAGTGTAGGAGTACACTGCTAGGAGACAATAGTCTAAATGTGTAAAGATCAGATTTCCATCATGTTTGTTTTCTTAGGATAAGGCATGCCTGAGCAAAGAAAATATTTTGCTGGCTCGTCTTTAAAATGGTAAATATACAATATAGGTTTAACTGTGAGAATATTGATCATATAAGTTTGGAAGTTCAGAAGACCTTTTTAACTATTTTCTCTGCTATAGCATTGTTATACCAGCTGCCTGTTGTTGCATCAAAAATGTTGTATGTGTAATGTGAGAGTTCTTCAGTGGAATGGACAGCTACACACTGAAAACAAAGATCTAACCAGACAAAACTTTGACTGACTGTCCCTCCAAACCTAACTGAAAGTGCATACATAAAAAACACAAAGCAACCTGCTGACGATGTGAAAATGATCACAAACAAAGCACAAAACCACACAAATAGTATGTCTGACTAGAGAGTAACAATTTATTGCATGAGACAGTAACCAATAGACAACTGGTATTGGACAAATGGACAAAATACTACAAGCTAAAGAAAAACCTTTAAAAAATAAAGAAGAAAAGAACACGCAAACATTAATGTTTCGGTAAAGTGACAATAAAACCATGGCTAAAGTCCTTTACATAAAAACACCCAATCCCAATAGCTTGTTTCATTCACAACTGGGCTACCTGGCACAACATCACATTCGTCATAGGTCATTTCAAAATGGTATATCTAGAGCTCAAGTCACAACACATGATATTGCTGAGAGTGTTTAAGAGCAGTGGATACTGTAGCATTCCTTTGTCCATTAAAGGATTTTTATAGGCTTTGGCCAGCGACACTCAGGGCCTCTCCATTGGCTAAAAATGATACTTATTTTCTGGCCCCCTGAGGACTTCTTTTAAAACCCTACTTTAAATCTTAAAGAAACAACAAAAGAGCCTGTCAGTGCAATGCTTTCTGACAGCTCAGTATAAGACAATAAGACAAAAACAACACCACAATTACTAATTCACCATTTAGGTTACTCTACCCACAAGCCTATTTTAAATCTCAAGTTGTTAGGAGAATATAATTTCATGAGTAAGATGGAATAAGTTATGTAATAACTTGAAGATATTATTATTTTCAATATATATGTTTTATTAAATTAATTTGCTGAATCAAACAACACATATGAGTTGTTTTAAAAAAGACAACAGACCTAAAACATGAATAGCTGTAATGTGACTGGCTATCCCATTGTTTTGTCGCTTCTCATAACTCAAGTATCTAAAATCTGAATACAAATGACAGGGTTCTCTGAGAGCTGAATAGAGCAACATGATTAATCACCAGGTATTTCTACTGTTACAGAGGCACACATGGCAGCCTAATGTTACTCTGTTACTAAAACCCAAGTCATCTGATAACGATCAAACGATTCAAGTGATAAAATACACTGAAAGCTCTGGAATATTACTGGAAACAGAAAATCTATGCCATTTATCATTCATACCTGTATTCTTGTAACATGTTGTTTGTCAGGATTTTCAAAAGACTTGAAATCTGAAATTATATGACATGATAAATTCAATGGCCTTCATACCTTTTTTACAAGTAATTACAATTGAAAAATCAAATGAACTTGTACCACTAAGCACATTGAGCACTTGTCACAGGTAATGTCTATTAGCAATATTATCTATTATCTGTATTTTGTATTTCAAACACATACTGTATGTATTTATTTGAAGAAGAAACAGTATTGAGTGAGAATCAAGATAAAAAGCCTACCGTGTTGTGAGAAATCAAAACACACTTAAAATGTCAATAGTGTCAGGAGAAAAAGAGACTAGCAATGGAATACAAATCCATATCAACTCTGAACTGATCTGTTGATTTCATTAAGGGCATTCAATGTCTTTTACTGATGGTGCAGCAAATTGTGTGTAAAGGATTCAAAGGTCAGAAATGTACACAACAAAGAGTCTTAGATAGTGGAACATGACAGATTGGACTTTATAGCTTTAACAGATGTGTGTGAAGTAAAAAGTGTAAAGTAAAAAGGACCTAACCTAAACCCAAAATAGGAAATCCAACGTTCCCCATCCTGCCATCCTGCCATCCTAAACATTTATCGCCTTATTACTGACAGAGTGAGATTAACCATAAGAACGGTATATTCATGAGGTTTTATGATAATTGACCTTTGACATTTTCACACTATTAAAAGTGGTCATTTACTAGGTTCTATGTTATGGAGGGAAGACTCCCCAGTATTTCCCGTCATTCATTCTCTCTATCACTTGGCCTTTTCTGGCTCTTTTTATGTCCAGAAGGAATGCATCACGAAATGCGATTTCTTTAAGCAACTGTGAGTGGAAATTGCTTTTTCTGGAGACATTTATGACCCCATTCAAAGGCCTGACATCTCAAACACAGGAAGGAAGGAAGTGAGAAGTGCCATACAGTATAAAGAGGTTAATTTACACTTCCTACTATACCTTTTTAACAAAGCCCCACAAAACACACCTTTATTCAAAACAGAAATGTCGGATTATGGCGTTGAATGGTTTCACACACACTCACACCCACCTATGTTAAATGGGTTTGTGGGTGCATAAATGTTGTATGGATGGATGATTTTTATCGGTGAAGCAGGCCCTCCCTCCTCAAGGGTACTTGGGATTAGAACCCTGGAAGTCTCTCTGCTGTCTGTCTGATAATAGATCAAAGAGATGCATCAGAGATCACCTCTAGTTCTAGAACACTTTTCCCACATAGCAACCAGTCATCTTAATGCTTCAGCCAATGGACTCCAGCAATAAAATACCACATAGAAATATCTTAAATGAGATCATTATCATTACATTATAAAAAGGTAAACAGAAACACACTAGGGTACATTATAATATTGCTGTCTGACTATCCCTTATATACAGTCATAATACTAAAACTGCATTTCAAATTGCTGGAGTACAATTGTTGATGATACCAAATGAGATCAAAAATGTACAGGGATGAAAATAGACAATGTGTGTTTATAGATGTAAATACAAATTTGGCATGGTTCAGATCAATAGTTCAGAAGGATTTTAATGTTGGATACTTACTGACCCCAAAAGGCAATCTAGGGACATTACACCAGAGTGCTGGAGTTGTGACAGATTTCTGGTAGCCTCGGACACCCAGGATTCACTGAAGTGACAAGATGTTTGAATATAGAATGGTTAAAATACACTGAGTATACAAAACATAAAAAAAACCTGCTCTTTCCATGACAGACTGAGCAGGTGAATCCAGGTGAAAGCTATGAACCCTTATTGATGTTACTTGTTAAATCCACTTAAATCAAATGTAGAAGAAGGGGAGGAGACAGGTTAAATAAGGATTTTTATGCCTTGAGACATGGATTGTGTATGTGTACAAGTCATTGGGTGAATGGGTAAGACCAAAAATGTTAGTGCCTTTGAAAGGGGTATGGTAGTATGTTCCAGGCGCACCGGTTTGTGTCAAGGAATGCAACATTGCTAGATTTTTCACGCTCGACAGTTTCCTGTGTGTATCAAGAATGGTCTACCACCCAAAGGACATCCAGCCAACTTGACTCAACTTTGGGAGGCATTGGAGTCAACATGGTCCAGCATCCTTATGCAATGCTTTCAACACCTTGTAGAGTCAATGCCCCAAGGAATTGAGGGCAAAAGGGCAGTGGGGTGCAACTCAATATTAGGAAGGTGTTCCTAATGTTTGGTATAGTCAGTGTATAAGCATACATACACCTGAATAAATTAATGTTAAATGTTGAGAAATGAAACCATATAGGTTTCAATATATAACCACAATATGCTCCACATAAAGACTGGACTTCAAAGATACTATATCCGTCCTTTAATCTCTAAATCCTTGAAAGGTACAATTATTTCTAGGGCAGGGAATTGCCAGGGACCTCACGATACTTAGGTGCCGATACGGTACGTATGAGATTCGACACGGCTGAAAACATGTTGACTCACTAATTAATAAGATGAACGAGCTAAACTATGACCTGGAGATTTATATAATATCGGCCCAAAAATAATATTGCGATATGTTTACTATCGATTTTATCCCCTATCGCTAATTATTTCCATTCTATAGAATCACAAAGTTACATTCCACATATTCCATGACTCTTGGATCTCTTCATCCTTATTGGTGGAGGAGCAGCAAACAATTTGTTCAGATGGTGCCCATCCACTCCGTCCTGAGCCACAGAAAGCAGAGGGGTCACAGTTGAGCTTCTAAAGCTCAAAACTGCCAACTTTCATCCGAAGCCAAAAAGAGACATTCAATATCCATCTCTACCTTCACAATTTACATTTATTTTTGCGTTTTATTTGCTTTGAGATCATTTTCTGTAATGAAAAGCACAATACAAGTTAAATAAATAATAGTTATTAAAGCTATTAGCGGTGAAAGACAAAAATCTATGCTCAACTGCCCCTGAGACTACTTGTTCATGCCCCAAATGGCATCCTATTCCCTATATAGTGCACTAGTTTTGACCAGAGCCTTGTTCAAAAGTAATGCACTACATAGGGAATAGGGTGCGATATAGTACATAGACCCATTCAATTGCAGCCTTCATTTTCCTGCTGACACTATAAGGACTTGATGGCTGAATGGCAAAGTGGCTCCAGGAGAAAAATAGCAAACAAGCAGAAGAGGCTTTCAATCAAATGTCTATTGTAGTTGGTAATTTGTGCTTTGGACACATCAACACCTTGACATTTGTTCAACGATGAAACAATCCTGCAATATCACATATAGAAAGATTTATAATTCTGAAACTGAAGCACGTAGATCAATCTTTATGAAATGTAACATGTTTACCATGACTATTTGGCTGCGTTTAGACAGCCCAATTCTGATTTCCCCCCCACTAATTGGTATTTTGAACAATCACATCAGATTTTCTTCAGAGCTGACCCGATTATTTAAAAAAAAGAAATCAGACAGGCAGCCCATGTCAATGCCATGAAAGGCTGCAATACAAAGAACAAACGTCCCATAGCTCAATGGTCTCCACTGACATCTAGTGGACAAATTAGAAACCTCTATTGACAGACAATGGGTGACTGGAAAGGTAAAAGGTATTGGCAAGCTATTTCTGTCCATACCCATCTAGGTTTTTAATGTAAGTTATCAATTTCTATCATGGAGATCTGACTTTGTAATGTTAATACACATGCATGGTCAATGACAGATTGTTTAAAGCAGACACATGAACCAAGAACAATATATTTCAATTAGCATTTCAAAAACAATAAGAGAGTAGCACAGAAACACAAGCAGATACTGTTTTTATTTGTTTTTATTTGATGACACTTTAAGTAATGCATTTTCTTCATCTGAATTGTAAAGTTCATGATTGGAAAACATGTCAAAGATGACTGTAGTCAGATTGACTAGTTTGTACCAAACACACTTAATTTTTCAACTCTGGATTTATGATGAATAACTAAGTTAACTTAAACATGACAAAGCTATGACATGGGTCAAGAGTCAATGTAATGTAACTTGCACATGAGAACATTCTGTAACAGAACATGAGCTGCTATCTAACCGGTTCTTATATCTATCTATTTGATCTGTTGCAGACAAACAGTACAGTAATGGTGGTCTAGTCAGTCTTGGAGGCCATCAATGGTGTGTGTGTCTGACACTGAATAGAGGTTCTGTGTAGAGACTGAGAGGTGTTCTAGAACAGGCTGATTCTGGGCAGTCACCACCAGAGGCAAGCCGTGGATGACCACTTCCTGGCTGCCTAAACTGATGTTAGGGATCATGAGACTACTGTCCTCCTCACAGGTGGTAATGCCATTGTCCCCAAACTCCTGCACCACTGTTACCTGTGCCTGCTTGGGCAAGTCTTCCGAGGGGCCACCTTCGCTACACTTCATGTCCGGGGGCGAAAACCTGGAGGTGGCGGTTGCCATGGCGACTAAATTACTGTGGTTCCCTCCCTCCGTCACCACAGTAACCTCTGTGCCCCCCTCCTGAATGAGAGCACTGAGACCCTCCAGATCTGAGCAGGTGGTGATGAAGGTCTGTGTGCTGCTGCGGTGGGCTGAGGAGTCCTGGGAGGCGATGGCTGTCTGAAGTAGGGCCTGGTGGAGAGGGTTACGGCTGTCCCCTAGGGAGAGGTGTGTCAGCAGGACTGTCTGAGGCTCCAGAGAGCCCCCCTCTACCTGTTTCTGAGCTCCTAGCTGCTGTATGGGCATGAGGCTCATACAGTTGACCACCATGCCCTGGGTCTCTGGGCTCAGGAAGACCGTGGTGGATCCCTTGGTGTGCTGCCCAAAGTCTAGCCCAGCCTGCAGGGGAAGGAAGGAGCCCTCCTGACCCAGAGGGTGGGAAACTATGATTTGGAGCTGGGCACTGCTGTAGGAGGCCAGGGGGTCCGAGGCCAGTGGAGTCAGGGGGTCCGAGGCCAGTGGAGTCAGGGGGACCTGGTGGAGTGGGATTTGGGTGGTGTGGCTGTCTTGCCTGGGTACATGGCTCACAGTCACAACACTGTGCTGGGAGGTAATGGGCTGGAGCGTCAAAGAGAGAGTCTGCTGGGAGTCTGAGTCCTGGTGCTGCTTCCTGTGGCTGCGCAGAGAGTCCTCCCTCACGAACGACGCCTCGCACAGGTCACAGCAGAAGGCCCGCGTTGCGTCCAGCTTGGCCCGGTACCGGGAGCTCACAGGCTTGGGAAGGTCCTCTCCGTTACAGACATCAGCTTTGCCTCTTTTTCCATCGACACCTGTGTCAGGCTTGTCCGTGTGGCACTTCTTCTTCTTGTGGATGACCAGGTTGCTGCGCTGCTTGGTGGCGAAACTGCAGAAGTCACATTTAAAAGGTCTCTCCTCAGAGTGGATCCGCTCATGGACCTTGAACGCCCCCTTGCTGGAGCAGGAGTAGGTGCACTTGGAGCACTGGATGGGTTGAGTGGGCTGGTGCTCTCGCGAGTGCTGCCTCAGAGCTGTCTTACTGGTGCACAGAAAGTCACAGTCAGGGCAGCGGAAGGAGTTGGCCGTGCCGTGTTTTATCTGGACGTGTGATTTCAGGTTGCCCTTCATGGCACAGCGGTAGTCACAGAAGTCACACTTGTAAGGCTTCTCACCCGAGTGTATGCGGATGTGCCTCTTCAGGTCAGAGTTGATCTTGAACTTTGCTTCACACCGAGTGCACTGGAAAGGTGCGTCCCCTAAAGTAGGGGAATATATACATTTATATAACATCAGACAAATAAAACATATGACTTTTTTTAGAAGTCAAAAATCAGTCTTATATCAAGATGAGCCCATGTCCCATATTTCAGTCCCAAATGAACGGGAAACAATGTAGACCATTCGCTAACCTGATTTCAGAACCAGACTTACACAATTCAATGCTTAAGTGTACTAATCAACCCAAGCAGACCCACCAGTGTGTGAACGGAGGTGCACGGTGAGCTGGCTGGAGTTGCGGCTGGCATAGGGGCAGATCTGGCACTTGAAGGGCCTCTCATCATAGTGGATACGGAGGTGTTTCTTCAGACTGCTGCTGTCGGCCGCAGCGTAGGGACAGTACTTGCACTTGTGAGGCTTCTCTCCCGTGTGGGAGCGGAAGTGCATGTTCAGCTTGTCCCTCCGGCTGAACCGCTTGTGGCATAGCTCACATTCAAACGGCTTCTCACCTGGGCACACACAAGGATTGGAGGACAAATAAAAGTCAAAATCGCAATACATACTAGGATGACAACTCAATAGAATTTGATTTATGATACAATTCCACTGGTATTATTACATACCAGTATGTGTTTTGAGATGTCGCTCCATGTCTTTCTGACCGTACTGTGTCTTGAAAGAGCATCCTAGGGGCAAAGGAATAAATGATGCATTTGATTAGAAAAGTGATTGATTCATGCACCCTGAATATAAGTGTTGTTTGAACCACATTTCAAGAAAACTTTACTGTACTAATAATTTGTGTAAAAGCCAGCTATAAAAAAAGTAAATCGACCCAGAAAATAACAAATTGGTTGTAACTGACCAGCGGATATTGTGCTCCCTCCCTCCCTACCAGCAATATGGAAGGAATGTGTCACAGGACTAATGAAAGAGGAAGTGAGGGTACCAACCTGAGAAACAGCAGCTGCGCCTCTTTGAAGTCAGGGCACGTTTTAATTTTTTGGAAGGTGTTTTAGAGGCTTTGGTCAGAATCTTTTTGACACCTCTCATAACACACGTCTGGTAGGTTTCCTCGAAAACAAACTCTGTGCTGGAATCTGGGGGGGAAAGTGGAAAAGATTTCTGACTGTATAGGATACATTTCCAGAAAATGAAGGAATTCGTCTAAACATCAGATCGTTACCATGGTTACTGAGTAACCAAATAACCCATTTTTAACTTGCCTTTATAACAAGTTGTATTTGAAGGAGAAAATATATAGGCTATGCATTGTTCCAATGGTATATTTAAGGAGTCTGGGGTAGCCTTTCATAATCTCTTCAAACTAGCCTGTGGATAAAACACCTTGCAAGAATAGTATTACCTGTAAGAGTAGGTGCCGAGTTAGATGCTGATATGTCAGAGGAGGGTATGTGGCAGCCATTTTGCTTGTGGGCCAGAAAGACTTCAAAGTTATTGTACTGCTGCTTACAGAACCCACAAATGTGGATATCTGGGCTCACTTCCACAAGTACATGGTTCCCTCCTGTTGACGAGGAAGAGGGGATAAAACCCTGCTTTCATTCAAGAACATTGACAACCAATAGCCTAACCTGCAAATACCAAGACTCATCATACACCTTAGAGTAGGCAGTGCACGGTGTTTGAATGGGCTTTGCAATTTGTAAACATAGCTAGCCATATTGTTATATAATTGCAAACACAACTGACAGACGATAAAGGCATTGGATAACTTATTTAATACATAGAATGTGCCAGATTAACAACAAGTTTCAAATATTAATTGGACTACTAAGTGGACTTTGTTTAGAACATTTGACGTTGTTTAGAACATCTTACCCTCTCCGTTAAATGATTCCATCTTCACGCTAATATAACTGGATATCAATTCAGTTAAGGGCTCCCTATAGGTAGGCTATCGACTTGCGACAGGAAACTCGATTGGAATTAATTCAATATAAAGTATACAACACATCAAGTGCCTTTGAAATCGAAACATTGTAATTATCTACTGACTTTTAGCTATGTACTCCACTGAACTCTAGTCGGGCAACACTGTTGCAATCATTTTACGACAGACTTCTTTTTCTATGGTATTATTGCGGCCCGCAAACAAGCGTTATAGCTGCATGACGCCACCTACTGTACAGGTTGTAAACTATAGAAAAAAGATTCATTGTAGGAAAAAAAGTGGGAAAAACCGGAATCATAGAAAATCCAAAAAATATACTTTAATTTTTTTTAAAACATAATTTCCCACTCCTTCAGTCACATTCCAATTCAAGCCACATCCCTACACAGACTCAGGAGCCTGTGAGGGCGGACCATCCTTTTAAAGCATTTCTTGCAATGCCTCGGCTGTAAACTCAGTCACAAAAATCGTTCTGCAGAACTCACAATAATTCCAATTTCCTCTAATTTCTTATTTGTTTGTGCTGTGCAGTTTATGACCATTGCAATAAATGCTACAAATTCCACCTTTTCACATATAATATATCAGGATCCCTTGATTGCCAAGAAACATTCACTGGTGCAGTCTCAATTACCATTGCATCTTATACGCCACTCACTCCTTCCACTCTTCTCACTGGACAGCCCTTATTCTCACCACCTCATTCAATGAAATTCCATTCAAAGGGATTTATATGGTTTATATTGCCAAAGTGAAATAGATAATAAACCATCCAAAATAAACATTACACTCACAAAAGTTCCAAAGGAATAGAGACATTTCAGATGTCATATTATGGCATATCAGCGCAATCGGAAAGTATTCAGACCACTTCACTTTTCCTATATTTTGTTACGTTACAGCCTTATTCTAAAATGGATGATAAAAAAATACAATCTCAATCAATCTTCACACAATACTCCATAATGACAAAGCAAAACAGGTTTTTAGAATGTTTTGCAAATTTATTAAGAATAAAAACTGAAACATAACATTTACATAAGTATTCAAACCCTTTACTCAGTACTTTGTTGGAGCACCTTTGGCAATGATTGCAGCCTTGAGTATTCTTGGGTATGACGCTATAAGCTTGGCACACCTGTTTTTGGGGAGTTTCTCCCATTCTTCTCTGCAGATCCTCTCAAGATGGGGAGCGTTGCTGCACAGCTATTTTCAGGTCTATCCAGAGATGTTCGATCAGGTTCAAGTCTGGGCTCTGGCTGGGCCACTCAAGGAAATTCAGAGACTTGTCCCGAAGCCACTACTGCGGTGTCTTGGCTGTGTTCTCAGGGTCGTTGTCCTGTTGGAAGGTGAACCTTCTCACTATTCTGAGGTCCTGAGTGCTCTGGAGCAGGTTTTCATTAAGGATCTCTCTGTACTTTGCTCCGTTTGCTCCGCTCAGCTTTCCCTCGATCCTGACTAGTCTCCCAGTCCCTGAAAAACATCCCCACAGCATAAGGCTGCCACCACCATGCTTCACCATAGGGATGGTGCCAGGTTTCCTCTTTATGTGATGCTTGGCATTCAGGCCAAAGAGTTCGATCTTTTCATCAGAACAGAGAATTTTGTTTCTCATGGTCTGAGTCCTTTAGGTGCCTTTTGGCAAACTCCAAGCGGGTTGTCATGTGCCTTTTACTGAGGAGTGGCCTTCCATCTAGCCACTCTACCATAAAGGCCTGATTGGTGGAGTGCTGCAGAGATGGCTGTCCATCTGGAAGTTTTTCCCATCTCCATAGAGGAACTCTGGAGCTCTGGTTCTTGGTCACCTCCCTAACCAAGGCCCTTCTCCCCCGATTGCTCAGTTCGGCCAGGCGGCCAGCTCTAGGAAGAGTCTCGGTGGTTCCAAACTTCTTCCATTTAAGTATCATGGAGGTCACTGTGCTCTTGGGGACCTTCAATGCTGCAGACATTTTTTGGTACCCTTCCCCAGATCTGTGCCATGACACAATCCTGTCTCTAAGCTCTACGGACAAGTCCATCAACCTCATGGCTTGATTTTTGCTCTGACATGCACTGCCAACTGTGGGACCTCATATAGACAGGTGTGTGCCTTTCCAAATAATGTTCAATCAATTGAATTTACCACAGGTGGACTACAATCAAGTTGTAGAAACATCTCAAGGATGATCAATTAAAACAGAATGCACCTGAGCTCAATTTCTAGTCTCATAGCAAAGGGTCTGAATACTTATGTAAATAAGGTATTTCTGTTTTTAATTTTAATACATTTGTAAACATTGTGTGTAGATTGATGAGATAAAAAGGTATTTTCATCCATTTTAGAATAAGGCTGTAACGTAACAAAATGTGGGAAAAGTGAAGGGGTCTGAATACTTCCCGAACACACTGTACAGTGTTGAAACGATGTGCAAATCTTTGACGAAGTGCTTTGTCAAAAAAAATTATTACAAAAAAGAGGATCCTAACAAACATATGTCTCTTTTTGACCCCCATCCTCCATCAGTGACTCGAACGACGTACACAGGTAAAAGTTGACACGTATTTATTGGGCGCTTTCCTCTGCCCAGGCACTGGATAGTTATTTTAGCTAACCACATCGTATGTTATAGCATTCTGTCAGTCAATGACATGGTGCGCAACCATTGGTTGGTGTATGCAACATCTGAACAGGGGAACGTAACCAAAGTTAAAATAGATTGGTTGAAATGGGAAACATTAATCGCGGGACTGGTTGAAGAAAAATATGACAACACATTTCAAAATGTCAGCTGAAGACAAAACATTATTGTTGGAACTTATGACGCGTTTAAAACAGCTCGGGGACTCAGAAATGTTTTGGATTCACGACTGGGAAAAATAATTTTGATTGGTCATCCAATTTGGAATTCGAAGTCGGCAACTCTGGCATCTTTCTAGAGCTCTGACTTTCTGACCTGAAGATCACTGACATCATGATTTGTCCATAGTTCCCAGTTGTCTTAAAAGCACCATTATTCCTCCCTGTTCATCTGCAAGCATATGGTGTGCTTTTCGACAGGTGACTGCTCAAAACGCTCTAGCTAAACATTGCATTTCTACTGCTTGTTGTTGTCTGTTTATTTACCAGCAACTTGCCACAGTGTAATTGTGTAAGTGTTTTCTTCTTTCTTGCGGTCTCTTCTCTCTGCGCTCTTATCCTTCAATAAATCGATCTATCTTCCTCTTCTTCTTCGAGATTTGGTTGGCGGAGCATATCCAACTTTTAGGTGCATACACAGACACCTACTGTACTGGAGTGTGAGGCCAGTCACGGCCTACCTACAATAAATTCCAGTAAATTCCAGACGAGCTTCAATGCCATACAACACTCCTTCCGTGGCATGCAACTGCTCTTAAATGCAAGCAAAGCTAAATGCATGCTCTTCAACCAATCGCTGCCCACACCCGCCCACCGGTCTAGCATCACTACTCTGGACGGTTCTGACTTAGAACATGTGGACAACTACAAATACATACGTGTCTGTTTAGACTGTACACTTCTTCCAGACTCACATTAAGCAACTCCAATCCAAAACTAAATCTAGAATCGGCTTCCTATTTCGCAACAAAGCATCCTTCACATTTGGCAGTTGATCTACTTCAATTCGGTAAATGGCACTGTGTGCTCTTTTCGAAGGATGGATCCCAGTCTGTTCAGGGCTATGGGATGCGGGGGATCAGAGGTGGTCTGCCGGGCATTGGAATGATGGCCCAGCTCGGGATGAGGAGGGCTTTTAGCGGGTGGAATGTTGGGGACCAATTGGAGGTTTAGCTTAGTAGCAATGCAAATATCATGGTACAGCTATATAGAAAATCATAATTTTTCTTTTTAATGGTACGTTTACAAACATATTTTGATGAATAGAATTGAAAGTTGTGTCTCATTATGGTAAGTGGTGGAATAGGTATAGCCAGTTGCAATTGTAATGGCCTAGCAGATAATAAGAAAAGACGATCAGTATTTACCTGGCTAAAAGAGAAGAAAAAGAGAATAAAAGAGAAAAGAGAATATAATATCTATTGTTTACAGGAAACAGACATAACATAGGTACAGCAGATCCCCTTATTGTATGGGACACTTTTAAGTGTGCCTTTAGAGGCCATGCAATTCAGTACTCATCAATAAAACAAAAGCAATTTAGATCAAAAGAGTCCATATTAACAAAGGAAATTGAAGGACTAACAGTACAGTTAGATAGCAATAAAAACGGTACCATAGAGGCACAGAATAAGAAATGGAGGAACTTATTCAAGAAAATCCAGTGTAATAGATTATAAAAAATTAGCGAACTGGATGGAATATGGGGGAAAAATGCACCAAATTATTTTTCAATCTTCAATATAGAAATGCTACCAAAAAATGTATTAAAACCTGTTACCAATGATGGAGTCACGCACGATTCACCAAATTATATTTTGAAAGAGGAAGTAAAGTAAAGTACTTCCATCTCCACTAACTGAAACTAATTGTATGGATTTTTTTCCTAATAATATTGTAAAATTAACATCTGTACAGAAAGACTCTTGTGAAGGCCAAATTACAGAGGGGGAACTGCTTGATGCAATTGGGGCCTTTAAGGATGGGAAAACTCCAGGGCTGGATGGCATACCAGTGGAAGTATACAACACTTTTTTTGATGTACTCAAAGGACCATTATTAGCATGTTTTAACCACTCCTATATAAATGGTAGATTATCAGACACGCGACAAGAAGGTCTGATATCATTATTACTGAAACAGTACCCAAGTGGTATATATAAAGATCCAGTCCATTAAAAAAATTGGAGACCTCTTACACCTCAGTGTTGTGATGCAAAAATCTTAGCAAAATGCTTGGCACATAGAATTTAAAAAGTATTGTCAGATATTATTCATCCTAATCAGACAGGTTTTTTACATGGACGATACCTTAAAGATAATATAAGACAAGTACCCGAAACAATAGAATACTATGAAATATCGGGGACACCAGGACTGGTTTTCATAGCTGATTTTGAAAAGGCTTTTGATAAAGTACGACTGGAGTTTATATTTAAATGCCTAGAATATTTCAATTTTGGGGAATCTCTTATAAAATGGGTTAAATTATGTATAGTAACCCTAGGTGTAAAATAGTCAATAATGGCTACATCTCAGAAAGTTTTAAACTCTCTAGAGGAGTAAAACAAGGTTGCCCATTATCGGCATATCTATTTATTATTGCCATCGAAATGTTAGCTGTTAAGATTAGATCAAACAATAATATTAAGGGATTAGAAATCCGTGGCTTAAAAACTAAGCTGTCATTGTACGCTGATGATTCATGTTTTCTTTTAAAACCACAATTAGAGTCTCTCCACGACCTCATAGAGGATCTAGATACTTTTGCTATTCTCTCTGGATTAAAACCAAATTATGAAAAGTATTACGTATTGGATCACTAAAACATGCTAATTTTACATTACCATGTAGTGTACCATAAAAATGGTTTGACGGAGATGTGGACATACTCGGTATACAAATCCCAAAAGAAAGAAATTATCTCACTCCAATATATTTTTATAGAAAGTTAGCAAAAATAGATAAGATCTTGCTACCATGGAAAGGAAAATACCTGTCTATTTGTGGAGAAATCACCCTGATTAACTCTTTAGTCATATCACAGTTGACCTATTTGCTTATGGTTTTGCCTACACCTAGTGACCTGCTTTTTAAATCATATGAACATAAAATATTCAATTTTATTTGGAACGGCAAGCCAGATAAAATTAAAAGGGCCTATTTATGTAACGAATATGAATTCTGAGGGCAGAAATGATTAAATACTAAAGCATTAGACCTCTCACTAAAGGCATCAGTCATACAAAAGGTATACTTAAATCCAAACTGGTTCTCGAGTAAATTGGTACGAATGTCTCATCCTATGTTCAAGAAGGGCCTTTTTCCCTTTATTCAGATTACACCGGCCCACTTTCGATTGTTTGAAAGGGAAATCATTTCCAAAATATCTTTATTTTTTAAACAAGCCTTAGAAAGTTGGTTGCAATTTCAGTTTAATCCACCTGAAAAGACAGA
Source organism: Oncorhynchus kisutch (assembly GCF_002021735.2). Classification (NCBI taxonomy): domain Eukaryota; kingdom Metazoa; phylum Chordata; class Actinopteri; order Salmoniformes; family Salmonidae; genus Oncorhynchus; species Oncorhynchus kisutch. The sequence goes on along the minus strand of NC_034190.2, from coordinate 72,768,850 downwards.
ACAAACAATACAACAAATATTGTTATATATTTATATATATATATATACTAATTGATTAAAAAAAACAATTTTTCAATGAAATGTTTAAAAAAGGTCTAATTTTTGTGAATGATATCATAAATAGGACTGGTGGGGTTATGTCACACATGCAGCTAACACAGACATATGGAAATGTCTGCTCTACCCAAAATTACAACCAATTAATTGCAGCATTACCACAAAAATGGAAGAGGCAAGTAGAAGGGGAAAAAGTAAGGTACTTAAATGGTTAAAGAAAAGTGTGATAAATAAAAGCATATACCAATTTAATTTAAGGACCAAAAAACTGACAGCTGTGCCATATAAATTGCAAAATAGTTGGGAAGAGATTTTCGATGTACCCATTCCATGGCACATGGTTTATGCAAAACAACGCCGGATGCAAAACTTCAAATTTTTCAATTTAACCAGTTGGATTTAGGGGGCGCTATTTAAATTTTTGGTTGAAAAACGTCCCCGTTTTAAACAAGATATTTGGTCACGAAAAGATGCTCGACTATGCATATAATTGACAGCTTTGGAATGAAGACACTCTGACGTTTCCAAAACTGCAAAGATATTGTCTGTGAGTGCCACAGAACTGATGTTACAGGCGAAACCCAGATAAAAATCCAACCAGGAAGTGCCGCATTTTTTGAAACCGCCTCATGCCAATGACTCCTTATATGGCTGTGAATGAGCTACGAATGAGCTTACGTTTTCCATGTTTTCCCCAAGGTGTCTACAGCATTGTGACGTCTTTTTAGGCATTTCCCTTGAAGAATGGCTGTAAGGGACCATATATGGCATGTGGTCACATGGTGTCTCCCGCAGAAAACCTTGCGTAAAATACTGAGGTAGCCATTTTTCCAATCACTTCTTATGAGAAACCAACTGCCTCAACGGATATATTATCGAATATATTTGTTAAAAACACCTTGAGGATGGATCCTAAACAACTTTTGCCGTGTTTCTGTCAATATTATGTAGCTAATTTTGAAAAAAAGTTTGGCGTTATAGTTGTAGCATTTTTTGGTCGATTTCTCAGCCAAGCATGGTGAAGAAACGGGAGCTTTTTCACCTACAAAAATAACATTTTTGTAAAAAAGGAACATTTGCTATCTAACTGGGAGTCTCCTGAGTGAAAGCATCCAAAGGTCTTTAAAGGTAAATGATTTAATTTGGTTGCGTTTCTTATTTTTGTGAAAATGTTGCCTGCTGCCAGCAGAGCCTAGCATAGCATTCTGACATGATAAACCTACACAAACGCTTGTCTAGCGTTGGCTGTAACGCATATTTTGAAAATCTGAGATGACAGTGTTGTTAACAAAAGGCTAAGCTTGTGTTTGAATATATTTATTTCATTTCATTTGCGATTTTCATGAATAGGAAAAGTTTCTAGCGGTATTTATGTCCGTTGCGTTATGCTAATGCATCTGAGGCTACGATTACGCTCCCGGATACGGGTTTGCTCGTCGCAACTGGTTAAATTACTATACAAAATTCTTGCAACTAATAGAATTTTATACAGTATATATGGGGGATACAATGTTCCCAGCGCTGCAGATTCTGCTGTGAGGAGGCAGAGTCATTAGATCATTTATTTTGGTATTGTCCATATGAGTTGCTGCCTTCTTTGGATCAACGGCTTCACAAGTGCCTTTCGCAGCTGCTCGAGGAACACCCTGCGCTTGTTCCGCTTGCGAGGCATCCAGTCAGGCTTGATCTCTCGCCATATGACAAAGGCATTGTAGGAGGACACGTCGAGGATGTTGTGGAAGACGACCAGGGGCCTGCGGGCAGTCGTCCGTCTGCAGCTGTAGATGCTGACCACCTTGTCTAGGTTGTCCACGCCGCCCTTGTTGCAGTTGTAGTCTAGGATGACGGCCGGCTTCCTGTCACGGCGATCGCTAATGTGGCCCTCTGTGTGCAGCGTGCTCAAAAGTAGCACGTCTCGGCTCAAAAGTAGCCGTCTCCGTATTTTCTGGCCCCGTGCAGGTTCGTCATTTCCAAAATTATCCTTTCTATTGACGGTGTGACAAACAGGTGGAAGGCGGACGCGATGGCGCAGGCCTGGGTCGCGGCATAGGCCATGGGGCCTGGAGTCTCGTCCGTCCCGGCGTGGCAGATCGTGAGGGCCCTGCGGTGGCGGCTGCGGCCGTAGGCCACGGAGGACCACTCGACTTTGCCGTTTTTCGACAGCAACAGCGTCTCCCTTTGGTCCGGGGCCGAGGAGATCTCTTCCTTGCGTTGGTCCTCGTGCTCGTCCTCGGGGGCTTCCTCGGGCTCTTCCTCAGAAGAGGGAGAAGAAGCATCGTCGACCTCGCGGCGCTCAGGGTTGTATTCCTCCCCGTCTTCGTCTTCCGAAGCCTCTTCCTCTTCCGAAGCCTCTTCCTCTTCCTCCTCCTCCTGGGAATCTGAGTAGTCTTCTTGGTCCACGCTGGACAAGATCTGTTCTAGAACCTGAGCGGCCGTAAAATGCATGGCCATGGCCGCTCGGCTCCACTGATCGGGTCCACTGAGCGGCTGGGAAGAGCGCACTTGTCACGGGGGGGGGGCGCCGGTCACTTTGTGTGGGTGTGTGTGTGGGTGGGTGTGTGTGTGTCGCTGACAATATTAGTATCCCCTCTACGTACGGCCGGCCGGCCGGCTTACGCGGGAGACCAAGACCTGAAAATGCACGAGGCTCGCTTGCGCGCTTGTGTGTAGCCGTGTGCAGCTGACCCACCCCACCCGAGCCACAATAACACTTGGCTGCTCTCTAGCACACAGCGGAGCATGTATGGACCTGTGCAGTGGCTGGCTGGGTCGCTCTGACCCACCGAGCGCAGAGCACAGAGCGGGAGCCCTGGAAACACAGGGCCTGGGTCGCTCTGACCCACGAGCGCAGAGCACAGAGCACAGAGCACAGAGCGGGGAGCCACCCACAACCTCGCCACACTCGCCACACTCGCAGACTCTCTACTACACTCAACGGCATACGCCTCGCCAGTGGCTGGCAGGGTCGCGCTGATCCACGAGCGCAGAGCGGGAGCCCTGACCCCAGGACCACGGCAGGGTTAATCTTGTCTTTACATATACTTAATAATATGTGTGAATTATGTTTTGATTCAGAATGGACCATTATCATGCACCTGTCTCGAAACAGGGACAGCGGGAAGAAAATACTTGTCATCTATGCACTTAACTTCTTAAGGTATAGGGGATGCTTGAGTCCCACTTAGCAACACTTGTTGTGAATCCAGCCAACATGTCCGATTTTGAAAAAGGCTTTTCGGTGAAAGCATAAGAAGCTATTATCTGATGATAGCACAACAGTAAACAAAGAGAGTAGCATATTTCAACCCTGCAGGCGCTACACAAAATGCCTGCAGGGTTGAAAGTCTTAAAATATAACACATGCCTTACCGAGCTTCTTTTGTTGGCACTCCAATATGTCCCATAAACATCAAAATTGGTCCTTTTGTTCGATTAATTCCGTCCATATATATCCAAAATGCCAGAAAAAAACAGATTCCAATTTGCGCAACGTCACTACAAAATATCTCAAAAGTTGCCTGTAAACTTTGCCAAAACATATCAAACTACTTTTTTAATACAACTTTAGGTATTTTTAAACGTTAATAATCGATAAAATTGAAGACGGGTCTATCTGTGTTCAATACAGGAAGACAACAAACCAAGCTACTTTTCAAGTCTTGCGCAACTCTCAACAGTGTTACCCAGTTCCTAGTTACCCAGTTCCTACTTCTTCATTGCACAAAGGAATAACCTCAACCAAATTCCAAAGACTAGTGACATCCAGTGGAAGCGGTAGGAACTGAAAACAAGTGCCTAAGAAATATCGTTTCCCAATGAGAAGTCACTGAACAGACAGAGACCTAAAAAAAAAAAATCTGAACGGTTAGTCCTCGGGGTTTTGCCTGCTACATAAGTTCTGTTATACTCACAGACATGTTTCAAACCGTTTTAGAAACTTCAGAGTGTTTTCTATCCACATTTACTAATAATATGCATGAGTAGCAGGAAGTTGAAATTGGGCACGCTATTTATCCAAAAGTGAAAATGCTGCCCCCTATACCTTAAGAAGTTAAATAATGAATGGAGGACACTTTTCCCATGGTTAATTTTCATGGCAGCCAGGTAGGCTATACTCCTGTTGTAAAGACAAAAGGTGAGAAATATAGTAGGGCTAGCTTATTGAAAGCGGATGGGATTCTCCTCTTTTTAACAGAGGATATCACTCTGTTTTATTGCGCAATTTCATAGCCTATAGAAATGTTGCGCAGCATGAGATCCGATTATGTGTTTGATGAGATTTTTGATTACATTTGCATTGATGTCAAGTGCTGAGTTCCAGGCAGTTAGCAAGTTTAGTAGGCTACTAATGACCATCAGCAGCATCAGTGCTTGGAGAAGCCTAATTACCATGACTAAACAGTCACGTGGAATTTAACTGTCTTCATGACTCGTGAATGCTGGTGTGGCGGTAATTCTCTAATGGCAATGGTCATTAGTGGTCATCCTTCCATGCTGAAGCAGCAAATCCTTGAAAGATAGACATGCCTACTCACACACTGCACAAACGCTGTTCCATAGAGGGCTTGCAGTTGACATAAGACATCTCCTGGCGGCCATGTTGGAAGACCACCTCATTAATTCTTCCGGCAACAACAGCTGAGTTGCTACCGCAAACTGCATGATAACAGTGCCTAAAACTAGTTGATTCATCACCACAGTCATTTTCTGTGGATTATTTGGCTTCTCTAACAAGGCAGGAAAGATAATGGGGAAAAAACATGTTTACAGATTCCCCGCAATCATGAAACACGATTGGTGACACCAATGAGATAAGACTCAAGAACTGTGAGAAATGAAAATGTTTTTGCCCATGAAGACCAGAACCCAGACAGCTGTCAGTATAGGGTCTGCTATGACCATTTAATTGCTGGTAAATCAAGTCTGATCAATTGTGAGTTTTGCTTAGCTGTTATGCTAACCAAGTGTTAACAACAACACTAAATTAGACAAAATTAGCTAGCTAGATAGTTATCTATCTAGTTTCAAGTTTTGGGGAAGCAATATTTCACCATAAAAAGACACCTTTATAACAAATGATTGCATGTGTCTGTCATCACATTTGCAGACTAATGTAAGCCTACTATGAGTAGATTGGATAGTGATAATTTAGGCTATTAATAAGCGTGGAGTGGCATAGGTTTAGTCTATATCAGTGACGTCTCTTTCCATTGCACAGGAAAAATGTGGCCTTTGATAAACATTTGATGCAATTCTACTACACTTTATATGACTGGAGACATTAGCAGAATATATCTAAGCCTACTGTAGACACTGACAACAAATCAATAAAACCGACCTTGTCTTGAATGCAACCATGTCATCTATAATATGATATTAGTTTGACAAAAGCTGGATCCCTTCGAGCCATGACCATGAAAATGGGAGACACAATATAACATCCACATAGCCTGGAGGACATTATTGTCCCAAAACAATCCAGTGGTTATTATATACGGAACAAAAATATAAAAATACATGTAAAAGGTTTGTCTCATGTTTCATGAGCTGAAATAAAAGATCCCAGAAATGTCCCATACGCACAAAAAGCTTATTTCTTTCCAATTTTGTTCACAAATGTGTTAACATCCTTGTTAGTGATAATGTGTCATTTTTTATCCTGACATATGAAGAAGCTGATTAAACAGCATGGTCATTACACAGGTGCTCCTTGTGCTGGGGATAAAAAAAGGCCACTCTAAAATGTATAATTATGTCACAATGACGCAGGTGCAATTGGCATGCTGACTGCATGAAGGTCCACCAGAGGTGTTGCCAGAAAATGTAATGTTAATATCTTTACCATAAGCCGTCTCCAACGTCATTTGAGATAATTTGACAGTATCTCGAACCGGCCTCACAACTCCAGACCACATGTATGGCCTAGTGTGGGTGAGCGGATTGCTGATGTCGACGTCTCCCATGGTGGCGGTAGGGTATTGGTATGGGCAGGCATAAGCTACAGACAGCGAACACAATTGCATTTTATCAATGGCCATTTGAAAGAACAAAGATACAACGACGAGATCCTGAGGCCCATTATAGTGCCATTCATCCGCCGCCATCACCTCATGTTTCAGCATGATAATGTTGCTAGGATCTGTATACAATTCCTGGATGTTGCCCTGACTTGCCTACTTAAATAATGGTTAAATAAAATACAAATAATAATAATCCAGAGTAGCCTACTCTCCATTCTCTGACAGTTGGAACTGATAGCTAATCCTTTCACCCTCTTCAATGGCGTTAGCTAGCTACCTAGCTACAAATGCATTTAGAGTTACAACGATAAATACATCAAGATAGCTAACTAGCTAATATGATGTTAGGAAGCTGCTGATATTTAATTAACTTAGCTAGCTGTACGGTATGTAAAGTTAACTAACTAGTGAACATTACATTAGCAGCTCATTTGAGTTAGCCTGCACATTAAATGTATGTAGCAAGCTAGCTAATACTATATATTTTTTTTTACATATATTTACTTACTTGTATAGGTTCTCCAACTAACTCCATTTTCTAGGTCTTTAGAAAAACAAAATAATTGGCAATCTTCCCAAAGTTTCCAGTGGTAGCGAAACACAGCCAACCATGTAGATGATTGGAGGACTTCCAACATGGTGCCTAGTGCGGTTGATAAGTGATTTGTGATGCAACTGCAAGCCCTCTATACGCACAATTACGAGGTTGACTGGTTCATTACCACTGTCTCACCATGCTCAGCCATAGTTTATTGAGCAGATTTTACATACATGATGAAATACAAATATGTGCAGTATTCGTGTCAGATGAAATTGTATGCTGTTTGCCTTCAGTTTTCTTCCCATGATAAACCATTGTACAGTAATACAGTCCTGAAGCTTAGCTTCTGTTCTGATCACTTCAGATCACACCACTGTACGTAACAGCATTAGCTGTAGTGCAAACCTGTTTTACCTCTACCTCCCAGTTGGGGAAGTAGATTGTCTGATTTAGGTTCTAGCGGGTAAACCCTGTGACCCTCAGGTAACTGGCAAGTGGCAACAGAATTGTAATGAGGAAGTCCTTGATTTCCTCCACATATAGATGTGAAGAATTATGACATTGAAATAAGGTATTAAGTTTGATGAGGTACTAGTGCTGCTCTTCCTTAGGCCTAGTCTCTGGCCACTATGGCTGCGTCAAATTCTGATATTTTTATTTACTAATTGGTCTTTTGACCAATCAGATTAGCTCTGAAAAAAATCTGATGTGAAAGATCTGATTTGTGTTTTGCCAAGGCAGCAGCTACTCTACCTGCAGTCCTGCAAAAATAAGGCAGTTATACATTTTAAAAACATTACAATACATTCAGAAAATATTTCACAACGTATTAAGTATGTTCCCTTAGGCCTCTACTCTACTACCACATATCTATAACACAAAATCCACATGTACATGTGTTTAAAGTGTGTATGTTATCATGTGTTTGTTGTGTCTATGTTTATTTTGATTGACAGTCCCCACTGTTCCATAAGGTCTATTTTATCTGTTTTTTTTTTCATCTAAATTTATTGCTGGCATGAGTTACTTGATGTGGAATAGAGTTCCATGTAGTCATGGCTCTATGTAGTACTGTGCGCCTCCCAGTCTATTCTGGATTTGGGGACTGTGAAGAGACCTCTGGTGGCATGTCTTGTGGGGTATTCATGGGTGTACGAGATGTGTGCCAGTAGTACAAACAGACAGCTTGGTGCATTCAACATGTCAATACCTCTCACAAATACAAGTAGTGATGAAGTCAATCTCTCCGCCACTTTGAGCCTGGAGAGATTGACATGCTTATTATTAATGTTAGCTCTCTGTGTACATCCAAAGGCCAACCATGCTGCCCTGCTCTGAGCCAATTGCAGTTTTCCTAAGTCCCTCTTTGTGGCGTGACCTGACCACACGACTGAACAGTAGTCCAGGTGCAACAAAACTAGGGCTTGTAGGACCTGCCTTGCTGATAGTGCTGTTAAGAATGCAGAGCAGCACTTTTATTATAGACAGACTTCTCCCCATGCTAGCTACTGTTGTATCAATATATTTTTACCATGACAGTTTACAATCCAGGGTTACTCCAAGCAGTTTAGTCTCCTCAACTTGCTCAATTTCCACATTATTCATGATTTAATTTTTGAAACATTTAGGACTAAATTATTCCTTGCCACCTATTCTGAAACTAATTGCAGCTCTTTGTTAAGTGTTGCTGTCATTTCAGTTGCTGTGGTGGATGACGTGTATAGTGTTGAGTTATCCGCACACACAGTCTTTAATATAGAATGAAAACACAGCCTACTTTTCCAAGTGTGGATTTATGGAATAATGTCAATCCACATTGATTGAATAGCATGCAAATGATTTGCCCAAAGCCTCAGAAACAAATCCAGTTAAATGTACGTCAAAAGGCTTTTATACAGTATACGGCATTCTGTCAGGAAAATGACTAGGACGAGTGGGTAATTAATTAAACTTTTACTGCAGTGGGCTAAATCAGAGTCTTTCAGAGTGTTTCTTGGTAGTCTTAAACAAATCTACCTTGAAACAAAAGTATACACCTCACACACATGGTTATGTGCTTAAAAAAAGAAGACACCTGTACCATGTCAGATATAAAGTTGAAATGTATTCAATTATGAGTTTGCATCCCAATATCAAACTTTGTATAATCTCAGAAAAAACTGAAACGTCCTCTCACTGTCAACTGCGTTTATTTTCAGCAAACTTAACATGTGTAAATATTTGTATGAACATAACAAGACTCAACAAATGAGACATAAAGTAAACAAGTTCCACAGACATGTGACTAACAGAAATGGAACAATGTGACCCTGAACAAAGGGGGGGTTAAAATCAAAACTAACAGTCAGTATCTGGTGTGGCCACCAGCTGCATTAAGTACTGCAGTGCATCTCCTCCTCATGGACTGCACCAGATTTGCCAGTTCTTGCTGTGAGATGTTACCCCACTCTTCCACCAAGGCACCTGCAAGTTCCCGGACATTTCTGGGGGGAATGTCTGGGTCCCTGCTCATCTGCGTGATCGTGCCTTAGGCATGCTGCAAGGAGGCATGAGGACTCCTTGCCCTCACCCTCCGATCCAACAGGTCCCAGGCGTGCTCAATGTGATTGAGATCTGGGCTCTTTGGCTGGCCATGGCAGAACACAGACATTCCTGCCTTGTTATACTGGAGGGTCATGTCAGGATGAGCCTGCAGGAAGGGTACCACATGAGGGAGGAGGATGTCTTCCCTGTAACACACAGCATTGAGATTGTCTGCAATGACAACAAGCTCAGTCCGTTGATGCTGTGACACCGCCCCAGACCATGACGGACCCTCCACCTCCAAATCGATCCCGCTTCAGAGTACAGGCCTCGGTCTAACGCTTATTCCTTTGACGATAAATGCAAACCCGACCATTTATTATTTTATTTTTTTATTTAAATTTTACCTTTATTTTACTAGGCAAGTCAGTTAAGAACAAATTCTTATTTTCAATGACGGCCTAGGAACAGTGGGTTAACTGCCTGTTCAGGGGCAGAATGACAGATTTGTCAGCTCGGGGATTCGAACTTGCAACCTTTCCGTTACTAGTCCAACGCTCTAACCACTAGGCTACCCTGCTCACCCCTGGTGAGACAAAACCGTGACTCGTCAGTGAAGAGCACTTTTTGCCAGTCCTGTCTGGTCCAGCAACGGTGGGTTTGTGCCCATAGGCGATGTTGTTGCCGGTGATGTCTGGTGAGAACCTGCCTTATAACAGGCCTACAAGCCCTCAGTCCAGCCTCTCTCAGCCTATTGCGGACAGTCTGAGCACTGATGGAGGGATTGTGTGTTCCTGGAGTAACTCGGGCAGTAGTTGTTGCCATCCTGTACCTGTCCCGCAGGTGTGATGTTCGGATGTATCGATCCTGTTCAGGTGTTGTTACACGTGGTCTGCCACTGAGAGTATGATCAGCTGTCCATCCTGTCTCTCTGTAGAGCTGTCTTAGGCGTCTCACAATATGGACATTGCAATTTATTGCCCTGGCCACATCTGCAGTCCTCATGCCTCCTTGCAGCATGCCTAAGGCACGTTCACGCAGATGAGCAGGGACCCAGACATTTATTTTTTTGTTTACATCACAGAAGACTGAAATATAACAAAACATTTTTTTTGTTCATGTTAATTAAATATCAAATGATGTAAGATATGAATAACATTCCACCCATGAGGCCACTAGGTCTTTTGACTGCAGGACAGGGCTACACAGACATAAACCACATCTCATGCTTTAAGAATTCTGTATGATTCTTCATTCTGACTTTGATCTACAGTCAGTTTTAATATTTACGCTGGAGAATTACGTATTATTCCCAGCTTTTACAGTTCTAAATATTCTACTTGCCACTCAATACTCAATTAGGCCTATATAATATTGTATTCTCTGTATATAACCCTTGTGTCTATATCCAGTGTTAATCATGTTAATTTCTATGCATTTCTTTAATTATTTTATATAAATAAATTACACAGTGTACAAAACATTAAGAATACCTGCTATTTCCATGACATAGACTGACCAGGTGAATCCAGGAGAAAGCTATGATCCCTTATTGATGTCACTTGTTAAATCCACTTCAGTCAGTGTATATGAAGGGGAGGAGACAGGTTAAGATGGATTTTTTAAAGAGAGAATTGAAACATGAATTGTGTGTGCCATTCATTGGGTGAATGGGCAAGACAAAAGACTTAAGGGCCTTTTGAACAGGTTATGTGTCAAGAACTGCAATGCTGCTGTTTTTTTTAACACTCAACAGTTTCCCGTGTGTATCAAGAATGCTCCACCACCCAAAGGACTTCCAGCCAACTATGGGAAGCATTGGAGTCAACATAGGCCAGCATCTCTGTGGTACGCTTTCGAAATCTTGTAGAGTCCATGCCCTGACGAATTAAGGCTGTTCTAAGGGCAAAAGGGGTGCAAGTCCATATTAGGAAGGTGTTCCTAATGTTTTTTATAGTCAGTGTATATTTGTATACTCAAATGTAAAGGCCCCACTTATTAGTTTAAATGAATGCTCTACCATTTAGTGTGACGCTCATCATTCTCTCTCTCCAATCTTTGAGATCCTTATGATCCTGTTATAATGTCCTTCTTGATTCCCAGCGAGACACGGTCAACTATTGTTCCCCCCACCACTGAGGCACGCCAGCTGCTTAGACACTGTAATAATGGCTAAAAGCCTCCTGTTACAGCCCATCATTGCCAACTGCCACACGGCAGATGCTGTAATTGCAGTGTGACTTGTAGGTTGTCAACAGCAATTATAGCATATGTCCACCTGAGGGCACTCGAGGATCACCAGCAAGCCTGGATACAGCACTGCCATCGTGCTACGTCCTCATGGCACATTACTTGTAGTAGGGACAGATACAACTTTGTGTTTGACTCAGTTCAGAGTGAACTGGATACAGGCATAGCTTTCTTTTTTTGTTAACAAGGTTTTGGTAATGTATTGAGCATTTCCTGGTCAAGATTGATTGACAGACTGCAAAATAAAGACTCCAATAAGCATACTTTGATATGAAATATTAACCTACAGTAGCCTACTTTGTCACCTCAGGCCAAGGTCCACTACTTACGATATGAGGGTCTTGGTGTGCATGCAGGGTTTGAGTCATTTATCTTATTACTTATTCATGTTATTTTCTTATCTTGTGTGATTAAGGGGAAGCTAATTTACTGTTGCCAGCCCACAGGTGGTTATCACAGACAAAATAACTAATCTGATGTTCTACACCTGCATTGCTTGCTGTTTGGGATTTTAGGCTGGGTTTCTGTACAGCACTTTGAGATATCAGCTGATGTACGAAGGGCTATATAAATACATTTGATTTGATTTGATTCTACGATAGACACAGCTCCCAATCTATAGGTACAGTTCCCAATCTATAGGTACAGCTCCTAATCTATTAGATACAGTTCCTAATCTATAGGTACAGCTCCTAATCTATATGTACCGTTCCTAATCTATAGGTACAGCTCCTAATCTATAGCTACAGCTCCCAATCTATAGGTACAGCTCCTAATCTATAGGTACAGTTCCCAATCTATAGGTACAGCTCCTAATCTATAGGTACAGTTCCTAATCTATAGCTACAGCTCCCAATCTATAGGTACAGTTCCCAATCTATAGGTACAGCCCCTAAGCCTCTGATAAAATATACAAGTGTGAAGATGTGTTAACTTCTATGGATGTACTATATTGCAACATAAATCTGTCTGATGTAAACATTGAAAACATAGAGAGACATTGGATACATACCCAGCAGATATACATGCTGACAGTGAGACGCAAGTTATAGTCATCATTCAACTTTAAATCCAAACATGTAGGCCTATGGCCAGCTCAAATTTGTCCTACTTCAGATAAGGAGGAGAAAGATGGCCCAAAGGTCCATGTTTGGTTTGAGCTGCATGACAAATTAAACACACGTACTGTATGAATTCCTCTGTTTTATCTGATGGCAATTGTTGGCTAGAGACAATGTCTGGGAAACATCAGATGATTCGGACTCTATACTTCATCAAACATACACGCACCGAGATGCACGCACGCACGCACGCACGCACGCACGCACACACGCACGCACACACACACACACACACACACACACACACACACACACACACACACACACACACACACACACACACACACACACACACACACACACACACACACACACACACACACACACACACACACACACACACGGGGACAAATCAGGACTACTTCAATGTATCTACCAAGTGATGCACATAATATGCTTGAAGATGAAGAATAACTGGTGGGGCAGTGTGTGTGAGAATCTGTATTTGACTTCATAGAGAATTGCCGTTTCGGGATTGCTCCCTTCAACAAGCGACATTCCACACACTTTGCCAAACTAACACAGAAATGTAAATACTCAAGGAGATCCATGTTTTAATGTAAATGCATGTTTAACCAAGAGACTATCTTGGAATATGATAATCTAAGCAAACTATTTACTGTAGTTTCTTATAGCCTTGCAATGAGGACAATCGCTGCCAGTATTTTCCCTTCATGTACACTGATATCCGGAAGGCCTTGTTTTCTTATTGTGCTGCTAAATAGTGTCAGCAGGGGGTATCCAAAAGCAGGCTAGAGAAGAGGCTACGCTACATGTTTGTACAAGGGCACTGTTCTATTTTGTTGTAGCGGTTGACATTTTGGAACCAGTAGGTCAGCAGAATAATGAAGCAGTATACATGAATCAAAGCATAGTAGTTTTTGATCATGAGACAAATTAATGTCATTATCTATACCCTGTGATATAAGACCTAATTCATGTTGTTGAGAGCTGATTATGAGCACAATTTTAACTCTGTTTGATCGTCACTTTTTTTTAATCAATTACTCATATTCAAATACAAAATAATGTTGTTGACCAAAGACTGATTGAGACAAACCATCTTAGACTGAACTATGTCTGGAGTCTGGCAAAGGGATGATACAGATGTTGTCATAATGTAGAAGACTTAGAGTACATAGATAGTTAGGTAACCATGTTCTCTGTTTAGGGAGGAGCCACACTCTGCCACTACACCATTGGTTGTCACTAAGGGAGTAAGGCTCATAATTGGACAGAGGTGTTGTGAGATAATGAAGCCAGACCTCACACCTGCCAGACCTCAGGGATTCCTATTGACTGGCCACTTAAATGTTCTCCACTGCATCTCCACCGCGGGTCTTAAGGGCAAAAGACTGAGTAAGAAACGAATGAAAAAGAAACAGGGTGCTGCTGTAGGGGAGGATCCCTGTCAGGATGAGAATGAGAGCAGAGAGGACCCACCCCCCTTATTCACTACCCAACTGACTGTAAAAATGTCATGAATCTTCAGACAAAATTGTGAAATTGCTGCACCAGCTATTTTGTTTCAAACTCTCAAAACACTCCTCACTTCATTCAATTTCCCCATGCAGGTTGTCTTTGGTGACAGCGTTTTATGAGAAAAGGCATATTGTGCCAGCTTTTAGCAGACTGCTGTGCAAAAAAAAGTGAGGGAACAGCAGAGAGATTGAGACAGAAACCGTTTGATTTGAGGAATGGAGAGAGTACATAGATTTTGAACCAAGATTTCATAGTTTTTAGGGATAGTTTATGTAAGTAGGGATCCGCAGATTTCAGATGTCTGACTCAGCCATAGTAGCTGAGAGATATGACACAAGTTAAGTATAAGCAGCAGTGGTTAATAGTTATGGGCCAGTAACCGAAAGCTCGCTGGTTCGAATCCCTGAGCCGACTAGGTGACACAAATCTGTCGATGTGCCTTTAAACAAGGCACTTAATCCTAATTGCAACTGTATGGGGCTCTGAATAAGAGCGTCTGCTAAATGACAAAAATTGAAAGGTGAAAATCTAGCATAGGTATGGGCTATGGCCTACACAGGCAACAAGTCACACACCACAAAAGGGCCTCAGAGGAGAGTGAATGGAATCTGCACCAATAGAACTCATACACTGAGTAGACAGCAGAAATGGACGTGGTGATGTGAGTCAATGTGTGGAAGTGTGTTGTAAGTATCTCTAACACGATTTAATACTTAGAATTTGCTGATGTGGATCTCATTTCCTAATCACAGTGAAAAGCCATGCTGAAATGCACCCTGAAATCAAATCACACTGAAACCAAAAGCTTATCAAGATGAAACTGTGCAATTACACCAAATGTATTTATCGCCATCCCACATGTACGTATTTGTTTGCAGGAAACTAGTTACACACATGCTGCTGGATCCTAGTTGTATTTGACCTGTGTTTGAATTATTTATGGCGTATGACTAGATTGATACTACAGTACACAGAGTGCACACAACATTATGCGATGCAAGTATGTGTCAAATCAAAAGTCTCCTTTCTTTGATCCAATTGGCTGTGGATTCAGCCTGAGCTGTCCATCGTCAGACTGCCATTGCTAATGAGATGGGGGGGGTAAAATTGAGAGTGGTGGGCTGGCTGTCATCCGCTAGGTGATGGTTTTAAAACTAAGCAGTGATACTTCATTAATTAACCTTCACATTCTATGTAGATCTTCTCATCAAGATGCAGTTAATTAAAGAAAGGTCATTCCAAGGGCTGCTGGGTAGCGACAGTATTACAATAGAGGAATGGCACTGTTTGAAGCGAGATAACACCGTGGGGAGGGGGCAGGCAGGGGACAGCCAGGGGGACATTTTGGAGACATTCAGAGATAAAATGGCCAACTGGCAGTGGAGGATGGTGGAGTGCTGAATCCAGGCTCTGGCTCTGAACCCTCAGCCTTTCTACCACCCCTCAGACCCACTTCGCAAACATATTTTTGGGGAGTTTTTCATTTCACTTTAGTTTTATTTTATTTTTTCACGTACTGTCAAAAAGCTCTAATGGATAAAGCAGAAGTTAAATATTTATCAATCTCAATTGACAGCATCTATCTTTTAGCATCAAGGTGGGTTTTTTTACAGTTCATCGGCTTCTCCACCGATTGGGAGCTCTAACCCCACTTTAACCCCACTTTATTTGACCTTTGTGTCCATAAAACTGCCATCTTAAATAAATAAAAGGCCAGGAACTGAAGCACAACATGAAATAGTGATGGTTCATCTGTGAGTGAAATCCACTTCCAGGGAGTGACTTATTCATTTTGATATCTATCTATCTTTACCTCCATCTCTAAAGGCATCATGCATGATATGCAGACAGCCTTGTGTTATGAAGTCCTAAAGTGGACAGTAGATTTAGAGGGTTGCCATAAAAAATCCAGTATTGACAAAACAAGCATGGTTAGTGAATGAGTCTCCTAGAGATATCACCTTGGGTAAGGACATTTATTTGGCCGGTAATATGAATGTGAACAACTTTAGTCTGTTCACTGACCATTCACTGTCCATTGGTCAGGATGTAAAATTTCTAATAACAAGGACAATGGAAGCTAAGGCTAAAGCTTGTCAGAAATCATGTCACGTGTACTCCCTGTCTGGCCTCTAGGTCACCAGGCTGCTCGTTATGGCGCACACCTGTCATCATTGTTACGCGCATCTGCTCATAATGACACTCACCTGGACTCCATTACCTCCTTGATTACCTGCCCTATCTACAGTTGAAGTCGGAAGTTTACATACACCTTAGCCAAATAGATTTAAACTCAGTTTATCACAATTCCTGATATTTAACCCTAGTAAAATTTCCCTTTCTTAGGTCAGTTAGGATCACCACTTTATTATAAGAATATGAAATGTCAGAATAATAGTAGAGAGAAGGATTTATTTCAGGTTACATTTCTTTCATCGCATTCCCAGTGGTCAGAAGTTTACATACACTCAATTAGTATTTGCTAGCATTGCCGTTCAATTGTTTAACTTGGGTCAAACATTTCGGGTAGCCTTCCACAAGCTTCCCACAATAAGTTGGGTGAATTTTGGCCCATTCCTCCTGACAGAGCTGGTGTAACTGAGTCAGGTTTGTAGGCCTCCTTGCTCGTACATGCTTTTTCAGTTCTGCCCACAAATGTTCTATAGGATTGAGGTCAGGCCTTTGTGATGGCCACTCCAATACCTTGAATTCGCTGTCCTTAATAAGCCATTTTGTCACAACTTTGGAAGTATGCTTGGGGTCATTGTCCATTTCAAAGACCCATTTGCGACCAAGCTTTAATTTCCTGACTGATGTCTTGAGATGTTGCTTAAATATATCCACATACTTTTTCTTTTTCATGATGCCATCTATTTTGTGTAGTGCACCAGCACCTCCTGCAGCAAAGCACTCCCACAGCACAATGCTGACACCCCCGTGCTTCACGGTTAGGATGGTGTTCTTCGGCTTGCAAGCCCTTTTTCCTCCAAACATAACGATGGCCAAACAGTTCTATTTTTGTTTCATCAGACCAGAGGACATTTCTCCAAAAAGTACATTATTTGTCCTCATGTGCAGTTGCAAACCGTAGTCTGGCTTTTTTATGGCGGTTTTGGAGCAGTGGCTTCTTCCTTGCTGAGCAGCCTTTCAGGTTATGTCAATATAGGACTCGTTATACTGTGGATATAGATACTTTTGTACCTGTTTCCTCCAGCATCTTCACAAGGTCCTTTGCTGTTGTTCTGGGACTGATTTGCACAAAGTCCGTTCATCTCTAGGAGACAGAACGCATCGACTTCCTGAGGTGTATGACGGCTGCGTGGTCCCATGATGTTTATACTTACGTACTATTGTTTGTACAGATGAACGTGGTACCTTAAGGAGTTTGGAAATTGCTCCCAAGGATGAACCAGACTTGTGGAGGTCTACCATTTTTTTTCTTAGGTCTTGGCTGATTCCTTTTGATTTTCCCATGATGTCAAGCAAAGAGGCACTGAGTTTGAAGGTAGGCCTTGAAATACATCCACAGGTACACCTCCAATTGACTCAAATTATGTCAATTAGCCTATCAGAAGCTACTAAAGTCATGACATCAATTTATGGAGTTTTCCAAGCTGTATAAAGGCACAGTCAACTTAGTGTATGTAAACTTCTGACCCACTGGAATTGTGATAATTTGTCTGGAAACAATTGTTGAAATAATTACTTGTGTCATGCACAGAGTAGATGTCCTAACCGACTTGTCGACTTGCCGAAACTAAAGTTTGTTAACAAGAAATTTGTGGAGTTTTAGTGACTCCAACCTAAGTGTACGTAAACTTCTGAGTTCAACTGTATGTCACTCCCTTTGGTTCCTTCCCCAGGCGTCATTGTTTCTGTTTCATGTCTGTGCGTTGTTCGTTTTTCTTGTTTTTATATTATGTTTTCATTTATTTATTAAATTATTCACTCCCTGTACTTGTTTCCTGACTCCCAGCGCACACGTTACAGAATGACGCATCACCAAAAGGGAAGCGTCAGAGAGTTTTTTGTTTTCATGTTGGAGATGATGTCGGGTCCGGGTGTCATAACCGGAGCTACCTGGGTGTCCTCAGCCGGTTTGTCAGATTCCCATGCCTCGATGGTTCCCCCTGTCTTAGCTGGCTCAACAGATACCTGAGCGGGTTCGATAGGCTCCCATGCCTCAGCTGGGTGAACAGGTTGTCTCGACTGAGGCAACCAGGGAGGTCTCATCAGACTCTCATGCCTCAGCCGTTTCATCAGGTTTCTGAGGTGACCGGTCCGCTCCTGATCCCTGGGATCATCCCTGTGGTTGGCGTCCTGCGGCAGGAGCCGCGCGCCAGGCAGGGGATAATGTCACGTATTCTCTCTCTCTGGCGCTCTATGTCACCATGCTCCCGTGCTTCATCCGGATCGACAGGTTCCAGCGCCTTAGCAGAGGTGACAGGTCCGCTCCTGATCCCTGGGATCCACATTTTGGTCGGCATCCTGCGGCTGGAGACACGCGTCGGGGAGGGGGTACTGTCACGTGTGCTCTCTCTCCAGCCTTTAGGTCACCAGGCTGCTCGTTATGGCGCACACCTGTCACCATCGTTACATCGCATCAGCACATGACACTCACCTGGACTCCATCACCTCCTTGATTACCTGCCCTATATATATATATGTCACTCCCTTTGGTTCCTTCCCCAGGCGTCATTGTTTCAGTTTCATGTCTGTGCGTTGAACTTGTTTCCCAACACATCCACAATGAACTAAATGTGTTCCCTTACACTGGCTCAGCCTCTTGAATCACTGTGGCCTCACCTTTGTTGGACAGAGTCTGTGAAAGAGTCTTTTTTCATGTTTTCTAGGCGTAACTGCCTCCCCATGTCCATTCAACCCTCCCACGGACATCCATACATGTCTTTTAAGGATCACTTCCAATAGCTGGTGGGGGTGTTTGTGTATCTCCCACCCCTCCTTATGATACAGTAACTGCTGACCCCGGAAAGAGCACCATTACATCATGCAAGGAGAAGGTCGGGCTCCCTCTCCTGCCTCCTTATTGGGGCAGACCGACAGTTGCTAGTTGGAGAGACATTACCATGGGCCTCTGCAATAATTTATCCTTAGAGCACTGCGATCTGCCATGTAGCCCCTGAGAGAGCTGCAGTAAATCAGCCATGTCTGGGTGATGTCTGCACCATTGTTTGATCTCTTTCAGACACTCTAATAATCTGCTCCCCTCTGATTGATACCTTCACACAACAAAGCGCATTACACCAGCAAACCATAGGAGCCATCAAAGTGTGTGTGTGTGTAATGTAGTGTTTTTCAACTGGTCATCAGTATGGTCAGTGGCCTGAGGAAGGGAGAATAGGAGAGGAATGAGTCTCTGAACGAATTATAGGTTAATGGGGTCGCAAAATGATCATTGGTTGAAGGGAGAGTCGGGGAAAAGGACAGAAAGTCACTGCAGCCATAACCCTCAACAAAAAATACCCTGAAAAGAATGAGAGAGCCATTGAAACAGTCAGGTTTCTGCAGAAGACATATTTCTTTACAGATTAAATGCTGATTTCGATCATGTATAGTTTAACATCTCTTATGTAAAGAACCATAACTGATTCAACATATTATCGTCCCTTAGAAAGGGCGCTAGTTTGAATACCCGAGCCGACAAGGTGAAAAGTCTATACCCTTGAGCAAGGCACATAATTTTCTCCATGGGCGCCATAGTACCTTGGCTGACCCTGTAAAACAATAGATTTCACTGCACCTATCCTGTGTTTGTGACAATAAAATATTTATTATTGTTATTATACATATGCTAATCCTGGATTAAAGTCATCAATAATGTTAGCTTCAAAACCACAATCTTACAGAAAAAAATATTGTTGTAATTGTCTCTTTGTTCTAGTACATATAGATATATTTCAGATTGGAATGTTCATACTGTAACAAATACAGTATAACTTTTCAAACTGGCTGGTTGTGTATTCTTGGTAAAATGCTGTTTTATTTAATTTAATTCACAGCCTCCCATCAAATCAAAGTGAAATGCATCCTTCCAAATTACATTCCAACTCCTCGATGATATTGCTCATATACTGTACAATGGAGAGCAATGTCCCATTCAACAATACCCATACAATTTGTGCTATAGTACACGTCTTTGAAATGCCATTGGTTTGAGTGTGACACAAAAACATAACTCAACCTCATCCACCATTCTGTGATATTAGACAACATGGCTTCCAATTACTCAGCTCCGAATTCAATAGATATTTTGTCTGCATTGAAATATAGTGGTTTGAATCCAATCCAAAAAGTGCTGCCACTTTAGAGACCACTTCAAAGCAGTATCCTGCATGAGTAAATGCATGAACATGGCCAAACTGAATGACTAAACTGAATAGAAAGAAGAAGAAAGTATACTATGAAACAAAGATAAATTACATAAATAATGTAAAAATGTTGGGCAAAAAGGCAAACTCCGCTCCCTTCATTGAATCAGATGGCTCATTCATCACAAAACCCACTGACATTGTTAACCACTTTAATGATTTTTTAATTGGCAAGATTAGCAAACTTAGGCATGACATGGCAGCAACAAATGCTGACACTACACATCGAAGTATATCTGATCAAATTATGAAAGGCAAGCATAGTAATTTTGAATTCCGTAAAGTGAGTGTGGAAAAGGTGAAACAATTATTGTTGTCTATCAACAATGACAAGCCACTGGGGTCTGACAACTTGGATGGAAAATTACTGAGGATAATAGCAGATGATATTGCCATTCCTATTTGCCATATCTTCAGTTTAAGACTACTAGGAAGTGTGTGCTCTCAGGCCTGGAGGGAAGCAAAAGTCATTCCCCTGCCTAAGAAAAGTAAAGCCCACTAAGCTTGCTCAAATAGCAGACCAATCAGCCTGTTACCAACCCTTAGTACACTTTTTGGATAAAATTGTGTTTGACTAGATACAATACTATTCTCAGTTAACAAATTGACAACAGACTTTCAGCACACTTAAAGGGAAGGACATTCAACAAGCATAGAACTTGCAGAAATGACTGATGATTGCTGAGACAAATTGATATTAAAAAGATTGTGGGGGCTGTTGTGTTAGACTTCAGTGTGGCTTTTGACATTATCAATCATAGTCTGCTGCTGGAAAAACATATGTGTTTTACACCCCCTGCTACATTGTGGATGAAGAGTTACCTGTCTAACAGAACACATAGGGTGTTTTTTAACGGATGCCTATCCAACATAATCCAGATAGAATCAGGAATTCCCCAGGACAGCTGTCTAGGAACCTTCCTCTCAATCTTTTCTAATGACATGCCACTGGCTTTGAGTAAAGCCAGTGTGTATTTAGATCCCTTGTCTTTTTCCACATTTTGTTACGTTACAGCCTTATTCTAAAATTGATTAAATATTTGTTTTACTCATCAATCTACACATAAAACCCGATAATGACAAAGCAAAACAAGTTTTTTAGAATTGTTTGTAATTTATTAAAAAAAAATGAAATATCACATTTACATAAGTATTCAGACCCTTTACTCAGTACTCTGTTCAAACACCTTTGGCAGTGATTACAGCCTCGACTCTTCTTGGGTATGCTACAAGCTTGACACACCTGTAGTTGGGGAGTTTCTCACATTCTTCTTTACAGATCCTCTCAAGTTTGTCAATGCACAGCTATTTTCAGGTCTCTCCAGAGATGTTCAACCGGGTCCAAGTCCGGGCTCTGGCTGGGCCACACAAGGTCATTCTGAGACTTGTCCTGAAGCCAATCCTGCATTGTCTTGGCTGTGTGATTAGGGTCGTTGTCCTGTTGGAAGGTGAACCTTCACCCAAGTCTGAGGTCCTGAGCACTCTGGAGCAGGTTTCCATCAAGGAACTCTCTGTGCTTTGCTCCGTTCATCTTTCCCTCAATCCTGACTAGTCTCCCAGTTCCTGTCGCTGAAAAAACATCCCCACAGCATGATGCTGCCACCAACATGCTTCACCATAGGGAAGGTGCCAGGTTACTTCCAGGCGTGAAGCTTGGCATCCAGGCCAAAGAGTTCAATCTTGTTTTCATCAGAACAGAGAATCTTGTTTCTCATGGTCTGAGGGTCCTTTAGGTGCCTTTTGGCAAACTCCAAGTGGGCTGTCATGTGCCTTTTAATGAGGAGTGGCTTCCATCTTGCCACTCTACCATAAAGGCCTGATTGGTAGAGTGCTGCAGAGATGGTTGTCCTTCTGGAAGTTTCTCCCATCTCCACAGAGGAACTCTGGAGCTCTGTCAGAGTGACCATTGGGTTCCCCCAATCGCTCAGTTTGGCCAGGCGTCCAGCTCTAGGAAAAGTCTTGGTGGTTCCAAACGTCTTCAGTTTAAGAATGATGGAGGCCATTTTGTTCTTGAACCTTCAATGCTGCAGAATTTTTTTGGTACCCTTCCCCAGATCTGTTCCTCGACACAATCATGTCAACTGGCACTGTCAACTGTGGAACCTTATATAGACAGGTGTGTGCCTTTCCAAATCATGTACAATCTATTGAATTTACCACAGGTGGACACAAATCTCAAGGATGATCAATGTTAACACGATGCACCTGAGCTTGAGTCTCATAGCAAAGGGTCTGAATACTTATGTAAATAAGGTATTTATGTGTTTTAAAAATGTCTAAAAACCTGTTTTCGCTTTGTCATTATGGGGTACTGTGTGTAGATTGTTTTCCTTGTCAATTAATTTAATCAATTTTAGAATAAGGCTGTAACATAACAAAATGTGAAAAAGGTCATGGGGTCTGAATCCTTTCCGAACGCACTGTATATGTATGCAGATGACTCAACAATATACACGTTAGCTACTACAGTGACTGAAATGACTGCAACACTTAACAGTTAGTTTCACAATGGGCGGCAAGGAATAAGTTAGTCTTAAATATTTTAAAAACTAAAAGCATTGGGACAAATCATTTACTAAACTCTAAACCTCAGCTAAATCTTGTAATGAAAACTTTGGAAATTGAGTAAGTTGCAATGACTAACCTTCTTGGAGTAACCCTAGATTGTAAACTGTCATGGTCAAAACATATTAACACAGCAGTAGCTAAGATGGGGAGAAGTCTGTCCATGATAAAGCTCTGCTCTGCCTTCTTAACATCACTATCAACAAGGCAGGTCCTACAGTATGGGGCCTAGTTTTGTAGCACCTGGAATAATGGTCTGTTGTGTGGTCAGGTGTCACAAAGAGGGACATAGGAAAATTAAAATTGGCTTAGAACAGGGCAGCACCGCTGGCCCTTGGATGTACACAGAGGCTAACATTAATAATATGCATGTTAATCTCTCCTGTGGATGAGATATTGAATTTATCAGTACTTGTATTTGTGAGAGGGATTGACATGTTGAATGCACAGAGCTGTCTGTTTGACCTACTGGCCCACAGCTCAGACACCCATTCATACACCACA
The DNA here is from genome assembly GCF_002021735.2 of Oncorhynchus kisutch. Lineage (NCBI taxonomy): Eukaryota > Metazoa > Chordata > Actinopteri > Salmoniformes > Salmonidae > Oncorhynchus > Oncorhynchus kisutch. The sequence continues at coordinate 72,745,398 of NC_034190.2, read as the reverse complement.
AGACATGCCACCACAGGTCTCTTCACAGTCCCCAAGTCCAGAACAGGCTATGAGAGGCACACAGTAATACACAGAGCCATGACTACATGGAACTCTATTCCACATCAAGTAACTCATGCCAGCAATAAAATTAGATAAAAAACCAGATAAAAATACACCTTATGGAAGTGTGGGGACTGTGAAGCATTACAAACATATGCTATCATGTGTCTGTGCCTACGCACTATAACAAACGATAACATATGCACTATACACACACGTACACATGGATTTTATATTGTAGATATGTGGTAGTAGATTATTGGCCTGAGGGCAGACACTGAGGGCACACACATGTTGTGAAATCTGTCGTGAATGTATTGTAATTGTATAACTGACTTAATTTTGCTGGATCCCAAGAAGTATGGGGATCAATAATAAATATAAATACATGGAGGGACTCATTGGGACCCACTTGCTTCCAGTCACAAAGTCAGATTCCACAGTCACAAAGTCAGATTCCACAGCCAAAAAGTCAAATTCCACAATCACAAAGACAGATTCCACAGTCACAAAGGCAGATTCAACAGCCACAAAGCCAGATTCCACAGTCACAAAGGCAGATTCCACAGCCACAAAGGCAGATTTTACAGTCACAAAGTTCAATTCCACAGCCACAAAGTGAGATTCTACAGCCACAAAGTCAGATTCCACAGCTACAAAGTCACAATTGGCTACAAAAAGTACGTTTTTGGTCTTAATTTCATGTGGTCATATGGTTAGGTTTAAAATACAATTTTAAGAAATTGTAGAAATGGGCAGGGTTTATGATTCATTGGGCTTGAGGAAAATATGCCTATCTCTGTCTCTGCTAGCCTCTGTACTGCTTACTGTTTATGGATAAATATAATCGCTATACTCCGAAATTAAACATTAGTGTCTAATTAGAGTTCTCTTCATAATAAGTCCCTTAGACAAGGTTGACAAACCAGGCCTCCCTGGGTCTGGATGTATGGAACCTCAGGGACCATCCCTTTAACACGGCAGAGGGCCAGACATTGTCTGCGTCCAAAATGACACCCTATTCCCCATATAATGCACTACTTTTGACCTGGTAGAAATGTACAGCCTCACCAACCAACTCAACAACAACCCCACCTCCTAACTCATCTCCCTTTATTCATTCACTGTGGAGCAGAAGTCTCCAGAACCAAAATAAAATACACCAGGGACGTCTAATAAAATACACCAGGGACCTCTAATAAAACACACCAGGGACATCTAATAAAATACACCAGGGACCTCTAATAAAATACACCAGGGAACTCTAATAAAATACATTAGGGACCTCTAATAAAATACACCAGGGACCTATAATAAAATACACCAGGGACCTATAATAAAATACACCAGGGACCTCTAATGAAATACACCAGGGACCTCTAATAAAATACACCAGGGACCTATAAATACACCAGGGACCTATAATAAAATACACCAGGGACCTCTAATAAAATACATTAGGGAGCTCTAATAAAACACACCAGGGACATCTAATAAAATAAACCATGGACCTATAATAAAATACACCAGGGACCTATAGTAAAATACATTAGGGACCTCTAATAAAATACACCAGGGACCTCTAATAAATACACCAGGGACCTATAAATACACCAGGGACCTCTAATAAAATACACCAGGGACATCTAATAAAATACACCAGGGACCTCTAATAAAATACACCAGGGACCTCTAATAAAATACACCAGGGACCTCTGTCTTTGTTTCTAGTCATTTTGAGCCTGTAATCGAACCCACAAATGATGATGCTCCAGATACTCAACTAGTCTAAAGAAGGCCAGTTTTATTGCTTCTTTAATCAGAACAACAGTTTTCACCTGTGCTAACATAATTGCAAAATGTTTTTCTAATGATCAATTAGCCTTTAAAATTATAAACTTGGATTAGCTAACACAACGTGCCATTGGAACACAGGAGTGATGGTTGCTGTTAATAGGCCTAAGTAGATATTCCATAAAACAATCAGCCGTTTCCAGCTATAATAGTAATGTACAACATTGTCAATGTCTACACTGTATTTCTGATCAATTTGATGTTATTTTAATGGACAAAATTTGTGGTTTTCTTTAAAAACAAGGACATTTCTAAGTGACCCCAAACTTTTGAACGGTAGTGTACGTACAGTATATTCAAAACCGTATATGTATCACATAAGGACAGTATCATATTGTAGTCTCTTTATGGAGTAAATGGACATGATGTGATCCCGTGTCAATCAAGCTTCTTAAGAGATCGTAGTATCAGAGGTCATTCTAATCAAAAGAGAAACAGTTACATGCTTAACAAATATGCCACAAATTGCCATCCATAGACACTGACTTATCCAATGCGAACTCCAAAAAGTTATAATTATCTAGATACAAAGAAAGTAGTAATCTTGTCTTTGTGTCTCTTCAAATCTACACAGTGCACCTCCTCCACCTACCTACAGTACCTGATCTGTGATTTAGCAGGACAGACAGACACATCACACTGCTGCTGCTGCCTGGGGGGCACTGTAAATATCACCTTTCTTGTTATCTCCAAGACCTGTTTTTCCCATAAATAGGGGAATATGTAACTCAATATACTGTCGGATAAAGCCATTCGCTTTCAGAGGACATTGTATGTGACCTGTCTTAGTGCCCCAGTTAGGTATAAACATAAAGATGAATAAGTAATGGGGATACAGATGTTTTTCTTCAGATCCCTTTTTAAATGTTAGATTAAAGCTGGAATCTTTAATGCTGCAATGCCCGTTTTGGGATAAAACAACAACAAAGAAGTTACTGCAAACAACAATTGCAGACAGGTATGGATTCTGTTGGAAAAATGCCTATAACCTCTTGTCACGTTTCAAATTCACAAATTAATATACATGTCACGATCGTCGTAAGAAGCGGACCAAAATGCAGCGTGGTAAGTGTTCGTCATTTTAATTGAAAAAACTGAACACTACAAAACAACAAAAGTGAAGCTAATAAACAATAGTGCTGCCACAAACACTACACATAGACATAGACAATCACCCACAAAGTACCCACAGAATATGGCTGCCTAAATATGGTTCCCAATCAGAGACAACGATAGACAGCTGCCTCTAATTGAGAACCAATCTAGGCAAACATAGACATACAATTTACCTAGAAAGGAAACAGCCCCATAAACATACAAAACACATACATCACCCATGTCACACCCTGACCTAACCAAAATACCAAGGAAAACAAAGAATACTAAGGTCAGGGTGTGACACTACATCTCTGCTCTGAACAATAATATTGTTATTTCAACTGATTGAGCGTGTTAAGCGTGTTAACCCTCGCAAGGCTGCCGGCCTATACAGCATCCCAAGTTGCGTCTTCAGAGCATGTGCAGACCAGCTGGTTGGAGTGTTTACGGACATATTCAATCTATCCCTATCACAGTCTGTTGTTCCCACTTGCTTCAAGATGTCCATCATTGTTACTGTACCCAAGAAAGTGAAGGTGCCCAAACTAAATGACTCGCTTCTGTCATCATGAAGTGCTTTGAGAGGCTAGTTAAGGATCATATCAACTCCACCTTACCTGACACCCTAGACCAGGCCTGCACAACTCCAGTCCTCGGGGGCCTGATTGGTGTCACACTTTTGCCCCAGCTCTACCTAACACACCTGATTCCAATAATCAACTAATCATGATCTTCAGATAAAAATTCAATTATTTTTAAATCAGGTGTGTTTGATAGGGATGGGGGGGAAAAGTGTGACAATCAGGCCCTCGAGGACAGGAGTTGCCCTGCCCTAAACCCACTACAGTTTGCATACCACCCCAAGAGATTCACGAATGACGCAATCGCCATCACACTGCATACACACTGCCTTTTCCCATCTGGACAAGAGGAATACTTATGTAAGAATGCTGTTCATTGACTACAGTTCAACCTTCAACACCATAGTTCCCTCCAAGCTCATCAGTAAGCACGTGGCCCTGGGTCTGTACCCCGCCCTGTGCAACTGGGTCCTGGACTTCCTGACGGGCCGACCTAAGGTGGTGAAGGTAGGCAACAACACCTCTGCCAAGCTGATCCTCAACACGGGGGGCCCGACAAGGGTGCACGCTCAGCCCTCTCCTGTACTCCCTCTTCGCCCATGACTGCGTGGCCAACTGACGACACAACAGTGGTAGGCCTGATTACCAACAACGATGAGACAGCCTACAGGGAGAAGGTAAGGGCCCTTGCAGAGTGTTGCAAGGAAAACAAACTCTCCCTCAACGTCAACAAAACGAAGGAGCTGATCGTGGACTTCAGGAGACAGCAGAGAGAGTACACCCCAACCACATCGACGGGGCCGCAGTGGAGAGGGTGAAAAGCTTCAAGTTCCTCAGTGTGCACATACAGTTGAAGTCGGAAGTTTACATACACCTAAGCCAAATACATTTAAAAATATTTTTTTTAACAATTCCTGACATTTAATCCGAGTAAAAATTCCCTGTCTTAGGTCAGTTAGGATCACCACCTTATTTTAAGAATGTGAAATGTCAGAATAATAGTAGAGAATGATTTATTTCAGCTTTTATTTATTTCATCACATTCCCAGTGGGTCAGAAGTTTACATTAGAGGTCGACCGATTATGATTTATCAACACAGATACATTATTGGAGGACCAAAAAAAGCCGATACCGATTAATCGGCCAATTTTTTAAATTTATTTGTAATAATGACAATTACAACAATACTGAATGAACACTTATTTTAACTTAATATAATACATCAATAAAATAAATTTTGCCTCAAATAAATAATGAAACATGTTAAATTTGGTTTAAATAATGCAAAAACAAAGTGTTGGAGAAGAAAGTAAAAGTGCAATATGTGCCATGTAAGAAAGCTAACGTTTACATTCCTTGCTCAGAACATGAGAACGTATGAACGCTGGTGGTTCCTTTTAACATGAGTCTTCAATATTCCCAGGTAAGAAGTTTTAGGTTGTAATTATTATAGGAATTATAGGACTATTTCTCTCTATACCATTTGTATTTCATATACCTTTGACTATTGGATGTTCTTATAGGCACTTTAGTATTGCCAGTGTAACAGTATAGCTTCCATCCCTCTCCTCCCCGCTACCTGGGCTCGAACCAGGAACACATCGACAACAGCCACCCTCGAAGAAACCCATGCCCAGCAAGGGGAACAACTTCTCCAAGTCTCGGAGCGAGTGACGTTTGAAACGCTATTAGCGTGCACCCCGCTAACTAGCTAGCCATTTCACATCGGTTACACTAGCCTAATCTCGGGAGTTGATAGGCTTGAAGTCATAAACAGCTCAATGCTTGAAGCATTGCGAAGAGCTGCTGGCAAAACGCACGAAAGTGCTGTTTGAATGAATGCTTACGAGCCTGCTGGTGCCTACCATCGCTCAGTCAGACTGCTCTATCAAATCATAAACTTAATTATAACATAATAACACACAGAAATACAAGCCTTAGGTCATTAATATGGTCGAATCCGGAAACTATCATTTCGAAAACAAACCGTTTATTCTTTCAGTGAAATACAGAACCGTTCCGAATTTTATCTAACGGATGGCATCCCTAAGTCTAAATATTGCTGTTGCATTGCACAACCTTCAATGTTATGTCATAATTATGTAAAATTCTGGCAAATTAGTTTGCAATTAGCCAGGCGGCCCAAACTGTTGCATATACCCTGACTCTGCGTGCAATGAACGCAAGAGAAGTGACACAATTTCACCTGGTTAATATTGCCTGTTAACCTTTCTTTTAGCGAAATGTGCAGGTTGTAACGGCGTTCTTCGTTTGTTGAGAGAGAGTCGGACCGAAATGCAGCGTGGTGGTTAATCATGATCTTTAATAAAGAAAACGGCGCTACATGAAATAACTAAATAAATACGAAAACAACAAACGGAACGTGAAACTTATTACAGCCTATCTGGTGAACACTACACAGAGACAGGAACAATCACCCACGAAATACAAAGCGAACTCAGGCTACCTAAATACGGTTCCCAATCAGAGGCAACGAGAAGCACCTGACTGCTGATTGAGAACCGCCTCAGGCAGCCAAGCCTACACTCGACACACCCCTAATCAACCACAATCCCAATGCCTACAAAAAAAAACAATACGACAACACAATAACCCATGTCACACCCTGGCCTGAACAAATAATTAAAGAAAACACAAAATACTAAGACCAAGGCGTGACACAGGTTTAAAAATATATACTTCTGTGTATTGATTTTAAGAAAGGCATTGATGTTTATGGTTAGGTACACCTTGGAGCAAGGACAGTCCTGTTTCGCGAATGTGCACCGCATCGATTATAAAAACATCAATCAATCATAATCACTAGTTATTACTACACATGGTTGAGGACACGCTAGATAAACTAGTAATATCATCAACCATGTGTAGTAATAACTAGTGATTATGATTGATTGATGTTTTTTATAAGATAAATGTAATGCTAGCTAGCAACTTACCTTGGCTTCTTACTGCCTCTAGTTTACATACACTCAGTTAGTATTTGGTAGCATTGCCGTTCAATTGTTTAACTTGGGTCAAACGTTTTGGGTAGCCTTCCAGAAGCTTCCCACAATAAGTTGGGTGAATTTTGGCCCATTCCTCCTGACAGAGCTGGTGTAACTGAGTCAGCTTTGTATGCCTCCTTGCTTGCACACACTTTTTCAGTTCTGCCCACAAATGTTCTTTGGATTGAGGTCGGGGCTTTGTGATGGCCACTCCAATACCATGCCTTTGTTGTCCTTAAGCCATTTGCCACAACTTTGGAAGTATGCTTGGGGTCATTGTCCATTTGGAAGACCCATTTGCGACCAAGCTTTAACTTCCTGACTGATGTCTTGAGATGTTGCTTCAATATATCCACGTCATTTTCCTCCCTCATGATGCATTCTATTTTGTGAAGTGCACCAGCCCCTCCTGCAGCAAAGCACCCCCACAACATAATGCTGCCACCCCCGTGCTTCACAGTTAGGATGGTGTTCTTCCGCTTGCAAGAATCCCCCTTTTTCCTCCAAACATAACAACGGCCAAACAGTTCTATTTTTGTTTCATCAGACCAGAGGACAGTGGTTTCTCCATCCTTGCTGGGCGGGTCTTTCAGGTTATGTCGATATAGGTCCTGTTTTACTGTGGATATAGATACTTGTGTACCGTTTCCTCCAGCATCTTCACAAGGTCCTTTGCTGTTGTTCTGGGATTGATTTTCACTTTTCGCACCAAAGGACGTTCATCTCTAGGAGACAGAATGTATCTCCTTCCTGAGCGGTATGACAGCTGCATGGTCCCATGGTGTTTATACTTGCATACTATTGTTTGTACAGATGAACGTGGTACCTTCAGGCGTTTGGAAATTGCTCCAAATGATGAACCAGACTTGTGGAGGCCTACAATTGTTTATCTGAGGTCTAGGCTGATGTCTTTTGATTTTCCCATGATGTCAAGCAAAGAGGCACTGAGTTTGAAGGTAGGCATTTTGAATACATCCACAGGTACACCTCCAATTTACTCAAATGATGTTAATTAGCCTAGAAGCTTAGACGCTTCTAAAGCCATGAGATGTCATTTTCTGGAATTTTCCAAGCTGTCAACTTAGTGTACGTAAACTTCTGACCCACTGGAATTGTGATACAGTGAATTATAAGTGAAATGATCTGTCTGTAAACAATTGTTGGAAAATGACTTGCACAAAGTAGATGTCCTAACCGGCTTGCCAAAACTATAGTTTGTTATCAACAAGACATTTGTGGAGTGGTTGAAAAATGAGTTTTAATGACTCCAACCTAAGTGTATGTAAACTTCCGACTTCAACTGTAACTGACAACCTGAAATGGTCGATTCACACAGACAATGTGGTGAGGAAGGCACAACAGCGCCTCTTCAACCTCAGCCTGAAGAAATTCGGCTCAGCCCCTACGACACTCACAAAATTCTACAGCTGCACCATTGAGAGCATTCTGTCGGACTGTACCACCGCCTGGTACAGCAAGTGCACCATCCACAACTGCAGGGCTCTCCAGAGGGTGGTGCTGTCCACCCAACGCATGCTGTCTGCCCTCCAGGACATCTACTGCAATGGTGTCACAGGAAGGCCAAGAAGATCATCAAGGACCTCTGCAACCCGAGCCACGGCCTGTTCACCCTGCTAACATCTAGAAGGCGAAGACAGTACAGGTGCATCAAAGCTTGGACAGAAAGACTGAACACTGCTTATATCTCCAGGCTATCAGTCTGCTAATCCTTTTAGAGTCTATTGACACACCCGTTTCTGGGCTCCGCCTCAATCCACCAAATCCGCCTTCAACATCTGTGGTGGAAAGTGACAGAACTACAGAGCTGTTTGTCAGACCAGGAGACATTCTTGGTAAGCAGCTCCAGTGTAGATTTGGCCTCGTATTTGAGGTTTTTGTCTGTTTAAAGTTGAATTCATCTCCCCTTGTCTGGTGGAAAGCAGACTGAACCAGGTTTTGCTCTAGGATTTTGCCTGTGCTTAGCTCTATTACATGTATTTTTTATCCTGATAAAACTCCCCAGTCCTAACGATTACAAGCATACCCATAACATGATGCAGCAACCACTATGCTTGAAAATATGGAGGGTAGTGCTCAGTAATGTGTCGTATTGGATTTGCCCCAAACATAACACTTTGTATTCAGGACAAAAGGTGAATTGCTTAGCCACATTTGTGGCAGTATAGTGCCTTGTTGCAAACAGGATGCATGTTTTGGAAAAAAAATATTCTCTATAGATTTCCTTCTTTTCACTCTGTCAATTAGGTTAGTATTGTGGAGTAACTACAATGTTGTTTAATCCATCCTCAGTTTTCTCCTATCACAGCCATTAAACTCTGTAACTGTTTTTAAGTCACCATTGGCCTCATGGTGAGATTCTTGAGCGGTTTCCTTATGAAGGACACCTGTATCTTTTTAGTGACTGGGTGTATTGATATACAAATAAAAGTGTAATTGATCACTTCTCCATGCTCAAAGGTATGTTCAATGTCTGCTTTTCCTTCGCCCCCCAACTAGGTGCCCTTCATTGTGAGGCATTGGAAAACCTCCCTGGCCTTTGTGGTTGAATCTGTGTTTGAAATTCACTGCTCGACTGAGGGATCTTTCAGAATTTTTTTTTGTGGGGTACAGAAATGAGGTAGTCATATTTACTGTAGGCTTGCCATAACATAGGGGTTGCATACTCATTGACTCAAGACATTTCAGCTTTTAATTTTTAATTAATAAAAAAAAACAACAACAACATAATTCCACTTAAAAATTATGGGATATTGTTTCTAGGCCAATTACGAAAAAATCTCGATTGAATCCATTTTAAGTTCAGGCTGTAACACAACAAAATGTAGTAAAAGTCTGTGAATACTTTTTTGAAGGCAATGTATGTCCAAAAAACTACAATATTTTATATCTCCAAGATAGATATTGGACAGACACTTATCAACATTTTGAAGTGAGCAAGTACAGTATGAAAATACATCTGTACTACCCTTGAGGTACAACCCTTGTCATTTTGTTCTCTCTTTCAGGCAACTATTACAAGTTATAAATCACGTTTGAAAATCTACTTACCATAATACCATGGTTATAGAGCAGTGTATGTCTTAGTAAGACTAGCCTTACTGTAAAACCTTAGTTCTAGAGCTGTGTATGTATATTAGTAAGAAGACCCTTACCATTATACCTTAGGTATAGAGCTGTGTATGTCTAATTAAGACTACCTTTACCACAATACCTTAGGTATAGAGCTGTATATGTATTAGTAAGACTACCCTTATCGTAATACCTTAGTTCTAGAGCCGTGTATGTCTATTAGTAAGACTACCCTTACCATAACACATTAGATATAGAGTGGTGTATGTCTTTTATATTTAATTTTAATTACATTTTTCTTAAAGGGTGGATCAGCTTTAATATTGCGGACAGATTGGTGCTTCCATCAATGTAATTGTCTGCATCATTTCCAATCCCCCATATATTTTGGGGGTAAATAGCAAAAAAATAAATGTCCTCTCACTGTCAACTACGTTTATTTCAGCAAACAAGATTCAACAACTGAGGCATAAACTGAACAATTTCCACAGACATGTGACTAACATAAATTGAATAATGTATGCCTGAACAAAGGGGGGTCAAAATCAAAACAAACAGTCAGTATCTGGTGTGGCCACCAGCTGCATTAAGTACTGCAGTGCATCTCCTCCTCATGGACTGCGCCAGATTTGCCCGTTCTTGCTGTGAGATGTTACCCCACTCCTCCACCAGGCACCTGCAAGTTCCCTGACATTTCTGGGGGGAATGGCCCTAGCCCTCACCCTGCGATCCAACAGGTCCCAGACGTGCTCAATGGGATTGAGATCCGGGCTCTTCGCTGGCCATGGCAGAACACTGACATTCCTGTCTTGCAGGAAATCACGCACAGAACGAGCAGTATGGCTGGTGGCATTGTCATGCTGGAGGGTCATGTCAGGATGAGCCTGCAGGGAGGTTACCACATGAGGGAGGAGGATGTCTTCCCTGTAAAGCACAGCATTGAGATTGCCTGCAATGACCACAAGCTCAGTCCGATGATGTTATGACCCACCTCCATCTCCAAATCGATCCCGCTCCAGAGTACAGGCCTCGGTGTAACGCTCATTCCTTCAACGATAAACACGAATCCGACCATCACCCTTGGTGAGACAAAACCTTGACTCGTCAGTGAAGAGCACGTTTTGCCAGTCCTGTCTGGTCCAGCGACGGTGGGTTTGTGCCTATAGGCGACGTTATTGCCGGTGATGTCTGGTGAGGACCTGCCTTACAACAGGCCTACAAGCCCTCAGTCCAGCCTCTCAGCCTATTGCGGACAGTCTGAGCACTGATGGAGGGATTGTGCGTTCCTGGTGTAACTCTGACATTTGTTGTTGCCATCCTGTACCTGTACCGCTGGTGTGATGTTCGGATGTACCAATCCTGTTCAGGTGTTGTTACACGTGGTCTGCTATTGCGAGGATGATCAGCTGTCCATCCTGTCTCCCTGTAGCGCTGTCTTAGGCGTCTCACAGTACGGACATAGCAATTTATTGCCCTGCCACATCTGCAGTCCTCATGCCTCCTTGCAGCATTCCTAAGGCACGTTCACGAAGATGAGCAGGGACACTGGGCATCTTTCATTGGTGTTTTTCAGAGTCAGTAGAAAGGCCTCTTTTGTGTCCTAAGTTTTCATAACTGTGACCTGAATTGTCTACCGTCTGTAAGCAGTTAGTGTCTTAACGACCGTTCCACAGGTGCTTGTTCATTAATTGTCTATGGTTCATTGAACAAGCATGGGAAACTGTGTTTTTACAAATTATCTTTGAAAGACAGGGTCCTGAAAAAGGGACGTTTCTTTTTTTATATGCACTTTAAAATCCAGTTTATCTTATTATCCATAATTAGCTATTAGTATTTGCAGTAATGTAGGCAATTTATGCAGTGTATGTCTTAGTAAGACTACCCTTATCGTCTAAATTCCAAGATGGTGTAGTAGTCAGACGTCTTTGTCTTGTCCCATGTATATATCTTTTTACATCTTTTCTGTTTTCTTTTTCCTAAACCTTAACTTCAAAATAATCTCCTGCAACCCGCCTCACCCAATGTGGTGTGGATCTGTTTTTTTCTAAAGTATTTCTATTTACCTCTGAACTGGAATACCTCATCTGAAGCTAGCTAGCTAACTAGCTACCAGATATCAGTCAGCTAACCTGTAGCTCGGAAAGCTTTCGCCAGTTCATACAACACGTTTCAAACCAGAGCATACCGAACCTATTTTTCTCTCCATATCCCCGGATTCCTACCGCAAACTCTGAACCCTTTCATCTGGATCATGGCAGCTAGCTAACCACAACCCGGGTTGACTACTCCTGGCTAACATTTTCGTCCCGGAGCAAGCACCAACTAGCCTGGGGCTAGCCCAAGCTAGACCCATCTCCAGGCTAGGGCTCCTGGGCTACTACTGAAGCTCACTCCTCGGCTACAATATCCGGACCCCTTCTACTGCCGGTACGGGGCACGGAACCCCGCCGATCCTTCACGACTGGAATACCGACATAATCTGCCCGAGGATCCCAACAGGCCCCTCAGGCGCGACGTCCCCTGAAGGCCCTTTCTGCTAACTGCGGCCTGCTAGCTATCTATAGCATACTGGATTGTTAGCTGATCCACCGGCGAGTTTCTTGGACCACTATACCAATTTTGCCAATTGGACTTGGACCCCTCTGCTACTTGGAACCCTACTAATTCCACGACTGGTCTATAGACTTCACTGCACGAGGAGGCAAAAACAGACTTTTCCCCATCGCGATGTCCCTCTAAGGCCCTTATGCTAGCTTGCTAGCTATGGCCTGTTAACTGCTAGCACCGGCCTGCTAACTGTCTGAATCGCCGTGTCCCCTGCCAGCCCAACCACTCACTGGACCCATACGATCACTTGGCCACGCATGCCTCTCTCTAATATCAATATGCTTTGTCCATTACTGCCCTGGTTAGTGATTACTGTCTTATTTCAATATAGAGCCTATAGCCCTGCTCAATAACCTTAACCAACCATGTTGGTTTTGCAATCTACTGCAATCTACTGCAGAGATAGCCTGCAGAGTTCTATATTACTATCCAGGTCCATACCAAAACAAATCGAGATTCTACTTCTAAAAATGCACCTTTCCAGAAACAAGTCTCTCACTGTTGCCGCTTGCCCCCAGCTGTACCCTGGACACCATATGCGAATTGATTGCCCCCCATCTATCTTCTGAACTCGTGCTGCTAGGTGACCTAAACTGGGACATGCTTAACACCCCGGCCATCATACAATCTAAACTCGATGCCCTCAATCTCACACAAATTATCAATGAACCTACAAGGTACAACCCCAAATCCGTAAACACGGGCACCCTCATAGATATCATTCTAACTAACTCACCCTCCAAATACACCTCTGCTGTTTTCAACCAAGATCTCAGCGATCACTGCCTCATTGCCTGCATCCGTAATGGGTCTGCGGTCAAACGACCACCCCTCATCACTGTCAAACGCTCCCACAAACACTTCTGCAAACAAGCCTTTCTAATCGACCTGGCCGGGGTATCCTAGAATGACATTGACCTCATCCCGTCAGTAGGGGATGCCTGGTTATTCTTTAAAAGTGCCTTCCTCACCATCTTAAATAAGCATGCTACATTCATTTAAAAAAAAAACTAGGAGTAGATATAGCCCTTGGTTCACTCAAGACCTGTCTGCCCTTGACCAGCACAAAAACATCCTGCATTAGCATCGAATAGCTCCCATGATATGCAACTTTTTAGGGAAGTTAGGAACCAATATACACAGGCAGTTAGGAAAGCTAAGGCTAGCTTTTTCAAACAGAAATTTGCATCCTGTAATACAAACTCAAAAAAGTTCTGGGACACTGTAAAGTCCATGGAGAATAAGAGCTCCTCCTCCCAGCTGCCCACTGCACTGAGGCTAGGACACACTGTCACTACAGATAAATCCGCAATAATTGAGAATTTTAATAAGCATCTTTCTACGGCTGGCCATGCTTTCCACCTGGCTACCACTACTCTGGTCAACAGCCCTGCGCTCCCCACAGCAACTCGTCCAAACCTCCCCACTTCTCCTTCACCCAAATCCAGATAGCTGAGGTTCTGAAAGAGCTGCAAAATCTGGACCCCTGCAAATCAGCCAGGCTAGACAATCTGGACCCTCTCTTTCTAAAATTATCTGACGAAAATATTGCAAGCCATATTACTAGCCTGTTCAACCACTCTTTGAGAGGTCTGAGATTCTCATAGATTGGAAAGCTGCCGCTGTCATCCCCCTCTTCAATGGGGGAGACACTCTAGACCCAAACTGCTACAGACCTATATTCTACCCTGCATTTCTAAGGACTTTGAAAGCCGAATTAACAAACAGATCACCGACCATTTCGGAACTCAACGTACCTTCTCCGCTATGCAATCTGGTTTCAGAGCTGGTCATGCGTGCACCTCAGCCACGCTCAAGGTCCTAAACGATATCATAACCCCCATCGATGAGACATTACTGTGCAGCCGTATTCATCGACCTGGCAAAGGCTTTCGACTCGGTCAATCACAACATTCTTATTGGCAGACTCAACAGCCTTGGTTTCTCAAATGATTGCCTCTCTTGGTTTACCAACTACTCCTCAGATAGAGTTCAGTATGTCAAATCGAAGGGCCTGTTGTCCGGACCTCTGGCAGTCTCTATGGGGGTGCCACAGGGTTCAATTCTCGGTCCGACTCTCTTGACTTAGAATATGTGGACAACTACAAATACCTAGGTGTCTGGTTAGACTGTAAACTCACCTTCCAGACTCACATGAACCATCTCCAATCCAAAATTAAATCTAGAATTGGCTTCCTATTTCACAACAAAGCTGCCAAACAGACCCACGGAAAATTTTCAAAATAGCCTCCAACACTCTACTCAACAAATTGAATGCAGTCTATCACAGTGCCATCCGTTTTGTCACCAAAGCCACATATACTGCCCACCACTGCGACCTGTACGCTCTCGTTGGCTGGCCCTCGCTTCATACTCATCGCCAAACCCACTGGCTCCAGGTCATCTACAAGTCTCTGCTAGGTAAAGCCCCGCCTTATCTCAGCTCACCATAGCAGCACCCACCCGTAGCACGCGCTCCAGCAGGTATATCTCACTGGTCACCCCCAAAGCCATTTCTTCCTTTTTCCTCTCCTTCCAGTTCTCTGCTGCCAATGACTGGAACGACCTGCAAAAATCTCTGAAGCTGAAGACCCTCACCTCCCTCACTAGCTTTAAGCACCAGCTGTCAGAGCAGCTCACATATCACTGCACCTGTACATAGCTCATCTGTAAATGGCCCATCCAATCTAACTCATCCCCATACTGTATTTATTTATCTTGCTCCTTTGCATCCCATTATCTCAACTTGCATATTCATCTTCTGCACATCCTACCATTCCAGTGTTTAATTGCTATATTGTAGGTACTTTGCCACCATGGCCTATTTTTTCCCTTACCTCTCTTATCCTACCTCATTTGTACATGCTGTATATAGATTTTTCTACTGTATTATTGATTGTGTGTTTGTTTATTCCATGTGTAACTCTGTGTTGTTGTATGTGTCGAACTGCTTTGCTCTATTTTGGCCAGGTTGCTGTTGCAAATGAGAACTAGCCTCAACTAGCCTACCTGGTTAAATAAAGGTTAAATAAAATAAAAAATTAAATACAAGACTATAACTACCAATTGGATTCCATGAAATTGGGGAGAAAAAAGGGTACAAAAATAAATATTTTGTCTTGCCCATTCTCCCCGCGGAGTGGCACACATCGATGTCTCAAATGTTTCAAGGCTTAAAAATCCTTCTTTAACCTGTCTCCACCCCACATAGCCTGGTTCCTCTCTAGGTTTCTTCCTAGGTTTTGTTCTTTCTAGGGAGTTTTTCCTAGCTACCGTGCTTCTACACCTGCATTGCTTGCTGTTTGGGGTTTTAGGCTGGGTTTCTGTACAGCACTTTGAGATATCAGCTGATGTACGAAGGGCTATATATATACATTTGATTTGATCTACACTGATTGAAGTGGGTTTAACAAGTCACATCAATAAGGGATCATAGCTTTCACCTGGATTCACCCGATTAATCTGTCATGGAAAGAGCAGGTGTTCTTAATGTTTTGAACACTCAAGGTACAGTAACATTACTGCTGGCTGATCTACATGCTGAAAGTTGTTCTCAAAATGTTTACAATTAGCATTTTATTCATGATCCCCAATGTGTAGGCCTATGTGACACATATTGTAATATAATACATCATCATCAATAGCATTAGCAAGACTTGCATGATACAGTAACCGATACATGAAAACCTTCACCAGCACTTCACAGGTCTCACATACAGTACAGTACTTTTGTGTTACTGATGTTGACACAGGGCTGTGGGACAAGGATCAGTGTGACAGTTTCAGGTGCTGGAGTCTATTAATAGCTTGCCTCTCAGCCTCAGCATTTTATCATTCTGGTGTCCAAGTGCTGAAGGTTTCCTGGTCCTGTTTCAAAAACACAAGGAGGAAGTAGTGCATCTCCATCTCAATCCCCCCGCCCCTGTGCGATTAGTTACACAGGAACCTGTGAGTATCCTGGTGATTCGTCTTCTGTCAGGCCTTCAGTGTTTATCCTTTGCAATCCAACAGGATTGGAATCAAAGACGGTGGCATTCATTCAGCATGAGAAATGACCTGTCTTTCCCAGAGGTGAAGAAAGAGAAGGAGGGACCACGGATCAACAAAAGGCAATAGCAACAATACATCATACACTATTATTTAGTCCCTAAAGTGGCCTACAGACACAGAAAAAAGCAAAAGCAAGACATTGGCCGCAAACTGGCGTACTACATACTTAAACACCATACTATGTACCAGTGCAGGCTGGTGACTGAAAAATTAGTATGGGAGACCCACGAGATGTCAAATTGTGTTTAAAGAATCGTCAAAGTGTAATTATTTTAACCTAAAGCATTTAATAAATACATTTATAGTACAATATTACAGGCAATGGGAATGAGAGGGTGACTTACACAGTAAGATCACAGCAGTGATTGAATGAGGGTGAGGCATGCGTTGAGGTGTTCAGAGGCTTGACTTCATTGCAGGACAGGATTTGTCTGGAAAGACAAAAAACAATAATACACTACACAGTTTGACCAAAGAGCTTAGAATGAGTTAATCCAAGCAAGGAGTAAAATCATTGATGTGTAATAATGTGATTGTGTTTGTGATTGACTCTACATAGAGTAATGAGAGAAAATTGATAGGGGTACTCAAAGTGCTTGGAGAGGAAACATTCAATGTAGCAGTGGAGGAGCGGGCACATGAGACATGGCTTCAGTTCATGTCAGGACAGAGTTGACAATGGTAGTAGAGTGGTCATCACCTCTTAATCAGGGAACAGGAGGGGACTTAGCTGGAAATACAAATAGCAGATAAGTTCCATTACAGCTGTGCCATCATAGGTTTGGACATGTTTCTCTGTGAAGTTAAACACAAGAGTTGGCATATCACCCACTTTACACATCAAAGTAGCCCAAGAAACATTCCTGAATAATGCCCTGATCATCCACATACCTGGCGATAACTGACAACTGCAAGCAAACTGGTGGCACCATAGGTCCCAGAGTGGGTGGGTAATTTTTACCCCCTGGGGCCCAGAGTTTTTCCTTATCTGTTACCTAACCAGGAAAACTCTGGAGCCTATAAGGTATGACAGTGATTAATCAGGTTAAAAGGTCTTATAAGGGGGGGGGGATGAAAACCCTATCAAACTGCAGCAACCTTATTCTTGTTCATATTAATTATATTTAGACTAGATTGAGAAGGGGATTTCCTCTAACCAGACACAGAGACAACAACTGATAGACAATATAGTTCTTGAGTTTTTGCTTGTGTCTGTCCGGAGCGATTATGTGTTTTTATCTTTGCTAAATATATACCGGAGGAAAGTGGAAAGCCTACTTGTCAACCTCTCTCTTTAATCTAACTTTTAATGGATGATGCAATGGAAGCTATAAAATCACTCGGAATTGATTTCGACATCCCAGAAGAACAGTCGAAAGTTCAAAACGTTCAGCAAGTAAAGCATTGTTACGTGCAATTACCTCTGCAAGCTCATTGTAGTTTCCCTTGTCGGCGGAACTTTCCCTCTCATAGTGTCCTCTAAAAGCAAATTCTTGCTTGCCCGAAAACGTAGGGGTGTTGATAAGCTGCTTGAGAACATTCCCGTTTCTTCTAACTTTCTCGTTGTGTCGTGCAGTTGGAATACGCAGACCTTCGTCATATTCGATGTAGCTTTTCCCCCGAAGCTAGAATCTGGTGTGGGCATTTATATGCTTCCTGCTGAACGATCAATGCTCTCCAGGTCACTGTACCTACCCCTCTTTCGCCCAAGGCTCAGATTTTCCAAAAAGCAGGCTAGATTGATGAAAGGCTCCTTGTTAACCAGCTAACGTTATACTTTTGATACCAGTTGGTATTGAATGCCCTCACCTTTTCATCCTTCTTCATCAAACTGATCGCAGGCAGAGATCGAACCTCACTTTTAATTCGTACCGTGTTCCCCAGAGAATGAAAGAGGTTCTTCAACGTAGAACCCCCATAATGCTCTGTGGCACAATCCCAATACAACTCCCTAGGTTCGTTCTCTGATCGTAAATCTATGATTGGATGGACAACATGTCAGTTCATACTGCAAAAGTTTGTAATGGTTGGAGGACCTGTTCATAATTACCATGTATGTCTATGGAAGCAGCTGAGGCCTACGAGCCTCCTAGGTTTTGTATTAAAGTCAATGTAGCCAGAGGAGGACGGAAGCTAGCTGTCTTTCTGCTACACCATGGTGCTACCCAAGACATTGCTGTTGAGGTTACTGTAGACCTTCATTGCAAAACAGTCAATTATTTGGTGACATATGAATATATTTAATACAGTTTTATCTAAAAAGGATAACTTTTTTAATGTTTCACTATTTTTGTTGTTAGGCGAGGATGGTCCTCCGCTTCTTCCTCTGAGGAGCCTCCACTGCTATGTACTCATCGTCACATACTATTTAGCACGTAACGTTAAGTAAAAAGTATGCAGTATGCTAAGGTCACAAAGCAGTGGAGGCTCCTGACTGGCTGAGTCGGTAGGCTGAGTCGGGGTTGATTTTTCCAAATTCAACAGATATGCATTGCATTAACCAGCCTGATAATAGCTCATTCTCAATTTGATAAATGTATCTTAACTCTGAATAGAATAGGAACTGTGTTATAGGCCTACTCAGGCTGGTTATAGGCAGTCTATCACATTAAACCTATACCGTAGCCCATATAGACCATCTATCCTTTTAAAAAACGTATTCGGGATCGGTGTCCCTTCCACGGGAAGGTTGAACTAACGTATGCTAATGAGGCTGTAAGTAACAAGAAAATATCCAGGACCTAGACATATCTGATATTCGAAGAAAGCTTAAATTCTTGTTAATCTAACTGCACTGTCCAATTTACTGTAGCTATTACAGTGAAAGAATACCATGATATTGTTTGAGGAGACTGCACAATTTTGAACATAAAAAGTTATTAATTAACAAATTAGGCATGTTTGGGCAGTCTTGATACAACATTTTGAACGGAAATTCAATGGTTCATTGGATCAGTCTCAAACTTTGCACAGACACTGCTGCCATCTAGTGGCCAAAATATATACTGCACCTGGGCTGGAATAATACATTGTGGCCTTTCTCTTGCATTTCAAAGATGATGGTACATTGTTTTTAATTTGTTTTATCTTTTACCAGATCTATTGTGTTATATTCTCCTACATTCCTTTCACATTTCCACAAACTTCAAATTGTGTCCTTTCAAATGGTACCAAGAAAATGCATATCCTTGCTTCAGGGCCTGAGCTACAGGCAGTTAGATTTGAGTATGTCATTTCAGGCAAAAAAAATAAAAAGGGGGGCGGATCCTTAAGAGGGACTGAAGTCAGAAACAGATCATTTGGTTCCATTTCAACAAATGTATTAGTGAAAACAAAGTGCTGTAACATATATACATTAAATAGCCTGGTACACACACTAACACTTTTCAAATATTCTAATCTAAAGGTTATTGCACAGAAAAACGTGGACAGTTGGATGCATCAAAAGTTCAGAAACGCTGGAGAGCGACATAATTAACTAAAGCACTATCATTGGGAAAGAGATCAAAATGACTACTAAGGCTTGATCCAAACATTAAATAATGAAATAGGTAGTCTAACCTACAAAACTAAAACAATCCATATCTTGAAATCAAAAGGTCTGATTAACATGACATCAGTAACGCAGCCACATTCCCAATTCCCAATCCCCGGTGCTGACACATTCGGAAATCAAAAGATGATTTAGAATTTAGTATCAAAATCTCTGGCAAAGTGCAAGAGAATAATACACACTTTTCAATGAGAAAGCAGAAATTCACAACAACAAAAATAATTTAAAAATCATGTAGCCTACAATGCAATACTCTTGATTATTAAGGAGAAAAACTACTTAGCCTACATTTAAACACCACTGCAATAGCTTTGCTATTTGGCAGCTTTCCAATTAAGTAGCCTAGTTTTGTTATTTGGCTACTTGAAGAGAACTAGGGCCTATCACTCTCAGCCCACCTATTCCAATGCATTGTGAAAAAGTGTACATCGAATTCTACTAGATGAAGAGCCGAAATTAATATAACATCCTGGCATTTAAGCCATACTCGATTTCAGTGGTGTAAAGTACTTAAATACTTTTTATTCCATGCATTTTCCCTGACACCCAAAAGTACTTAAAATTTGAATGCTTTGCAGGACAGAAAACTGTCAAATTCACACACTTATGAAGAGAACATCCCTGGTCATCCCCACTGCCTCTGATCTGGCGGACTCACTAAGCACAAATGCTTTGTTTGTAAATAATGTCTGAGTGTTGGAGTGTGCCCCTGGCTATCAGTTTGCTTAAAAGGAATTTTTAATTATTCATACTTTTACTTTTGCTTTTGATACTTAAGGATATTTTAGCTACATTTACTTCTGATACGAAAGTATATTTAAAACCCAAAACTTTTTGACTTTTACTCAAGTAGTATTTTACTGGGTGACTTTTACTGGGTGACTTTCTTTACTTTTACTCAAGTATGAATTTTGAGTACTTTTTCCAACACTGCTCGATTGAAAAAAATTACATAATACAAAACATTATATTTTCGCATACTGAGAATGCGTCATGCGCGATTTCTTTGTTTCCCGCTATTCATTGACTTCGGTAGCGCATCCCCATATCTAACTGATCAACTGTTTTCATAGCTGAAATGAGTATGACATCCGGGCATGTAAAGCATACTCGATTTTCTAAATGTCGCATATTATTAAACTGATTTTTTCGCATACTCAAATGGCCTACTATTGAGGAAGCAATTATGGGTATTTGGACACGGCCATTATCTTTTGTTCCCTGAAGTGGCCTGCACGCAGAGAGAAAAGCATTCTGTAAAGAGGTGGGTTTACAGCACGAAGTCTGTTGCCAAAGAAAGAAAGAATTCAGGAGGGAACCAGGTACCTTCAAACAGCAGGTCAGGCTGTGGGTCATCTCCAAGTAGCGGTCTAGCGCTAGCTAGCTATGTTTCCCTCCCTCTGCTTTGACCACACAAATTTACCCCATCTCCCCAGAGCATAGCCTCCCTGACAAAGTGCTGAGGTTAAGAGTAAAGAAAAAACTCTCACCCTCCCAATCCCCAGGTCTCTCCTCTCCAGCCCAGCGCTAGACCCAACACATTGAGACAAGGCTCTCTGTGGTTGGAGCCGGTGTGTCTAGTATGATAAAAATAAGTTTCATATGATTTCTGAAAATGATCACTAGTCCACAAGCATAAATATGCAAGGTGTAATTTTACAGACAAATGTGTTAACAGAAGTCAATTCAACAGTTTATAATCTTTAAAGGGTGTAGTTTACATATGTGCCTTCATTTTTCAATACAATGAATGCATGACGCTTGAGGTGTATGAAAATATGTTAGCTATCACATTTATGAACAATTGGAAAATACAGTGGCTCTTACTTATTATACATATTTAATTATAGCAGATTTCTTTTTGCACTAGATTAAAGTTGTTGGTTTATGGATGCAGTGCATTCGGAAAGTATTCAGACCCCTAGACTTTATCCACATTTTGTTATGTTACACAGCCTTATTCTAAAATGGATTAAATCGTTTTTTCCCTATCATCAATCAACACACAATACCCCCATAATGACAAACCAAAAATTGATTTTTAGAAGTCTTAGCAAATAAAAAATACAAAACTGAAATATCACATTTACACAAGTAGTCAGATCCTTTACTTAGTACTTTGTTGAAGCACCTTCGGCAGCGATTACAGCCTCGAGTCTTCTTGGGTATGATGCTACGAGATTGGCACACCTCTATTTGGGGAGTTTCTCCCATTCTTCTCTGCAGATCCTCTCAATCTCTGTCAGGTTGGATAGGGAGTGTTGCTGCACAGCTATTTTCAGGTCTCTCCAGAGATGTTCGATCAGGTTCAAGTCTGGGCTCTGGCTCTCAGAGACTTGGCCCAAAGTGACTCCTGCGTTGTCTTGGCTGTGTGCTTCGGGTCGTTGTCCTATTGGAAGGTGAACCTTCGCCCAAGTCTGAGGTCTTGAGTGCTCTGGAGCAGGTTTTCATTAAGGATCTCTCTGTGCTTTGCGCCTTTCATCTTTCCCTCGATCCTGACTAGTCTCCCAGTCTCTCCCGCTGAAAAACATCCCCACAGCATGCTGCCGCCATCATGCTTCAACGTACGGATGTTGCCAGGTTTCCTCCAGACGTGACGCCTGGCACTAAGGACAAATAGTTCTCTCTTGGTTTCATCAGACCAGAGAATCTTGTTTCTCATGGTCTGAGAGTCCTTTAGGTGCCTTTTGGCAAACTCCAAGTGGGCTGTTATGTGCCGTCTACTGAGGAGTGGTTTCTGTCTGGCCACTCTACCATAAAGGCCTGATTTGTGGATTGCTGCAGAGATGGTTGTCCTTCTGGAAGTTTCTCCCATCTCCACAGAGGAACTCTGGAGGTCTGTCAGAGTGACCATCAGGTTCTTGGTCACCTCCCTGACCAAGGCCCTTCTCCTCCGATTGCTCAGTATATTATTTTGAATTCTTATCACAATTTTCAAAAAAACTTTTTTTGCTTTGTCCTTATGGGGTATTGTGTGCAGATTGTTGAGGATTATGAGAACAAGTTTGTTATGTAGCAAAATGTGGAAAAAGTCAAGGCGTCTGAATATTTTCCGAAGGCACAGTATATATTTTTTAAAGCTATATGGATTACATGTTAGGGTTACTAATGGCATAAGATTTGCATAGTGGCATGTCTGGGAATAATTTGGGAACAAATGGGTTTAGGTATATCAAGTATTTTTTTATATACTTAAAGCTCCTTTGTTAGATTGTTTTAACTACTCCTATAGAAGTCTGTTAGGTACTCAGTAGGAAGGTCTGATTTCTCTATTATTAAAACAAGACCCAGATGGCATATATAAAGATCCAGTCTATCTAAGAAACTGGAGGCCCCTTACACTTCAATGTTATGATGCAAAAATACTAGCAAAATGCATAGCACTCAGAATTAAAAGGGTTTTACCAGGTATTGTTCATCCTGATCAGACAGTTTTTTTTACATGGACGATACATTGGAGATAATATAAAACAACTTCTACAAATAATATAACATCAAGAAACATATAAGGGGCCTCCCGGGTGGCGCAGTGGTCTAGGGCACTGCATCACAGTGCTAGCTGTGCCACCAGAGACCCTGGGTTTGAGCCTGGGTTGCAGCCGGCCGCGACCAGGATGTCCATGGGGCGATGCACAATTGGCCTAGCGTCGTCTGGGTTAGGGAGGGTTTGGCCAGTAAGGATATCCTTGTCTTTTCACGCACTAGCGACTCCTGTGGCAGGCCAGGCGCAGTGCACGCTAGCCAGGTCACCAGGTGCACAGTGTTTCCTCCGACACATTGGTGCTTCTGGGTTGGATGCGCGCTGTGTTAAAAAGCAGTGCGGTTGGGATATGTTTCGGAGGACGCATGGCTTTCAACCTTCGTCTCTCCCGAGCCCATACGGGAGTTGTAGCGATGAGACAAGATAGTAACTACTAACAATTGGATACCATGAAAGGGGGTAAAATTAAAGATAAATTAAAAAAGAAACATATAAGAAGCCAGGAATGGTATTTATAGCAGATTTTGAAAAGGCATTTGATAAAGTAAGACTTAATTTAATTTATAAATGGCTGGATTTTTTCAATTTCAGTAATAAAATGGGTAAAAATAATGTACAGCAACCCCAGGTGTAAAATAGTGAATAACGACTACTTCTCAGAGATTTTTTAATTGTCAAGAGGAGTTAAACAAGGGTGTCCAAAGTCACCATATCTATTCGTTATGGCCATCGAAATGCTAGCTATTAAAATCAGATGCAATAACAACATTAGAGGATTAGAAATCCAAGGCTTATAAACAAAGGTGTCCATGTATGCCGATGACTCAAGTTTTATATTAAGTCCGCAAGCTAGATCCCTGCAATGTCTCATTAAAGAGATTACTTTTCTGTACTCTCTGGACTAAAACCTAATTATGATAAGTGTACAATATTACATATTGGATCCTTAAAAAATACAACTTTTACATTACCCTGCAGTTTACCTATAAAATGGGCTGATGTTGAAGTAGACAAACTACACCACAATGAATTTCAATAGAAAACTTGTAAAAAAGAGACAAGATCCTGCAACCATAGAGAGGTAAATACCTGTCTATTTACAGAAAAATTGCCCTGATTAACTCCTAGTCATATCTCAGTTTACTCACTTACAAATGGCGCTGCCTACTCCTGATGATTTGTTTTTCAAATCATATGAGCAAAACATATTTCTGGGAAGTTAAACTAGACAAAATAAAACATGCCTATCTACATAATGAATATGAATTAGATGGGTTGAGATGATTAAATATAAAAGCACTAAACCTCTCTAAAAGCTTCACTCATTCAAAGGTTTTATTTGAACCCTAAATGTTTCTCAAGTAGATTACTAAGAAAAGCTCATCCATTGTTTAAAAATGTCCTTTTTGCCTTTGTGCAGATTGCCATGTCTCATTTTCGATTAATTGAAAATGATACTTTTTTCAAAGTATCTCTCTTTTTCAATCAAGCATTGCAGAGCTGGCTACAATTTCAATTCCATCTCCCTGAAAATATAGAACAAATATGACAACAAATATTATGGCTGAACTCAAATGTGCTTACCTGTACTTATGGGAAAGATGTTTGAAAATGGTATTTTGTTTTTAAATTATGTTTTAAATTGGAATGGTAGAGTTATGTCCTTCATGGAGTTATCAGAATTGTACGGAAAGGTCTGCTCAATCCAAGAGTACAACCAATTGATTACAGCATTGCCCCAAAAATGGAGGAGGCAGGTGGCAGCGGGTGGAGGTAGGGAACTGGTCTGTCTGCCCAATATAAAGGATCAAAACTGGCGGAGGAATAAAAATAGCATAAATAGGAAAGTAGACCAGTAGTTTCATTTGAGGACCAGGATGTTGACAACTGTGCCATACAGATCGCATAATAGTTGGGAAGAGATTTTAGATGTACCGATTCCATGGTACAGGGTGTATGAGTTGATATATAAAACAACGCAAGATTCAAGACTTTGTGCTTTTCAGCTAAAATTATTATATAGACTTCTTGCCACCAACAAAATGTTGAATATTTGGGGCATAAGATCATCGAAGCTCTGCAGATTTTGTTGTGAGGATACAGAATCAATAGACCATTTATTTTGGTTGCCCTCAGGTAGCCTGTTTCTGGTATCAGATTCAGGAATGGCTGAAAATGCATAGCATTGATTTAAAATTGACCCTAGAAATAGTACTGTTAGGAGATATGGAGAGACCTGGTCAGTCAATTACTAATATACTAATACTCTTAGTAAAAGTATTTATCTTCAACTCTCAATCTGTGGATTCTATTCGATTAGATAGATTGAAATTGTACGTTAAACATCACAGCATAGTTGAAAGATGTGTTGCTTCGATCCCGAAGTGGGTGGCCAGCAGAGATAAATGGGATGGGCTGAGGGAAGCTGAGGGTTGGTATGTGGAATTGGAGACAAGTGGGAGTGGAGTTGCTGTATGAGAGATAGAATGGTGGTCAAAGATAAAAATGTATTTTTTTTAAGTATAAATGAAACATAATAAAAAGTACATTTGAATGACACTAAGTAGCAGTGTTTTTACAACTAATGCCGGTTTGCCTGAGGCTGATGCCGTGCAGGTGTTTGTACACATGCATATATACACACTCTCATTCAAATAAACACATACAAGAACACACACATACATGTAATAGTGCCAGACATGCACACAAACATATACAGTTGGCATTGCTGTTATGGTTTTAGTTGTCCTTGATGTCCTTGTTTTAATTTTTTTAATTTGTAAAACACATAATTTTTTTGTTGCATTGTTGTTTGCTGTTTTCTTGTCTTTCCCTTTTCTCTTTAGTTCGTTCTCTTGGTTGTTGGTGTATTGTTGGTTGTTGGTGTATTGTTGGTTGTTGGTGTATTGTTGGTTGTTGGTGTATTGGGGGATTCTTGGGGGTGGGGAATGGAATTAACTGTATTTTTTATGTATTTTTTCTTCCTGGGGGGATGACTGTGGGAGGGGTCTTGAATGGTTGAGGGAAAGCTATTGGGGAACTGTGGGGAGGGGGGATCTGTTGGATGACTGGTATGATGTGGTTATTGAATGGCTTCACTGCAAGTATATTGTATACTTCGAATATTCAATAAATTATTTTGTAAAAGTTTAGGCGACTGTTGCGTGACAATTATCCATACAAAATGACTGAGATTTGTTCTTCCATCATCAGAGAAATTGGCATTCAGGTTCAGCACTGATGCATTGAAAGCAAAAGTGATGGATGTCAATCAGAACATATTAAAATATATAATGTAATTTTAATGTGTAGAACTTCTACTCTCCTTGAATTTAATTTGCTGCGGTTTTATTTCAAAAAGTGTTGTGTTTAATATAACATTTTGTTTGGGGAGGGTCCCATAAAATTAAGGATTTTTTTCAAGACCACTGTCAATTAGCAACCACCTGAAGCCCTGCATTGACTGTCCTCTAGCAGATTGCAACTCATCCATGTTTTTAAATTTTTAGTCCCACAGGGTCTGGCTGCGGCGGTGGTCGTTGTAATCCTTCTGCCGTGACAGGAAGAGAGAGAGAGAGACAGAAGAGGAACAGAGAGAGATGGAGTAAGAGAGGGAGAGAGAGAGAGAGAGAGAGAGAGAGAGAGAGAGAGAGAGAGAGAATAGGAACAGAGAGAGATGGAGTAAGAGAGAGAGAGACACAGAAGAGGAACAGAGAGAGATGGAGTAAGAGAGAGAGAGAGAGAGAGAGAGAGAGAGAGAGAGAGAGAGAGAGAGAGAAGAGGAACAGAGAGAGATGGAGTAAGAGAGAGAGAGAGAGACAGAAGAGGAACAGAGAG
Organism: Oncorhynchus kisutch; assembly: GCF_002021735.2. Classification (NCBI taxonomy): domain Eukaryota; kingdom Metazoa; phylum Chordata; class Actinopteri; order Salmoniformes; family Salmonidae; genus Oncorhynchus; species Oncorhynchus kisutch. The sequence continues at coordinate 72,718,199 of NC_034190.2, read as the reverse complement.
AGATGGAGTAAGAGAGAGAGAGAGAGACAGAAGAGGAACAGCGAGAGATGGAGTAAGAGAGAGAGAGGGGGGGGGTAGACAGATGAGGAAGAGATAGGGACAGCGAGAGAGACAGAAGTGGTGAGAGAGAACTAGAACAATAAAGAGAGAGAGTGAGAGAGAGACCGGCAGAGACCAAGAGATACTGTATCAAGATAGAGCAAGATAGAAAGAGAGACACAGGAAAGTGAGAAAGAGGGGGTGGGGGAAGAGAGAGAGAGACACAGATAGGTTGAGAGAGAGAGAGCATCTCCACGCCACCACCATCCACCCCAAGCTGATGTGTCAGGCTTATCACCCAGCCGAGTGGTCCTGAGGTGACATCCTCCACTGAATCCGTGACATTTCACAGACGGTGCAAATCTATCCATCTTTATCAAGCATCTGCCTCCATTTTAGCATTCCTCGAGTTAGCATATCACAGAGAACCGGTCAAGAGAGGCTTTCTCCCTAAACTAGGCATTGTGAGTCCACAGGACTACTCTAGTCACTGTCCACTGCGGTGGATTTTAATCTGACCAGCTGCATGTACTGTACAGTTGAAGTCGGAGGTTTAAATACACCTTAGCTAAATACATTTAAACTTAGTTTTTCATAAAACTCCTGACATTTAATCCTAATAAAAATTCCCTGTCTTAGGTCAGCTAGGATCATCACTTTATTTTAAGAATGTGAAATGTCAGAATAATAGTTGAGAGAATGACTATTTCAGCTTTTATTTCTTTCATCACATTCCCAGTGGGTCAGAAGTTTATATACACTCAGTTAGTATTTGGTAGCATTGCCTTTCAATTGTTTAACTTGGGTCAAATGTTTCAGGAAGCCTTCCACAAGCTTCCCACAATAAGTTGGGTGAATTTTGGCCCATTCCTCCTGACAGAGCTGTTGTAACTGAGTCAGGTTGTAGGCCTCCTTGCTTGCAGATGCTTTTTCAATTCTGCCCACAAATGTTCTATAGGATTGAGGTCAGGGCTTTGTGATGGCCACTTCAACACCTTGACTTTGTTGTCCTTAAGCCATTTTGCCACAACTTTGGAAGTATGATTGGGGTCATTGTCCATTTGGAAGACCCATTTGCGAACAAGTTTTAACTTCCTGTCTGATGTATTGAGATGTTTCTTCAATATATCCACATAATTGTCCTACCCCATGATGCCATCTATTTTGTGAAGTGCACCAGTCCCTCCTGCAGCAAAGCACCCCCACAACATGATGCTGCCACCCCCGTGCTTCATGGTTGGGATGGTGTTCTTCCGCTTGCAAGAATCCCCCTTTTTCCTCCAAACATAACAATGGTCATTATGGCCAAACAGTTCTATTTTTGTTTCATCAGACGAGAGGACATTTCTCCAAAAAGTACGATCTTTGTCTCCATGTGCAGTTGCAAACCGTAATCTGGCTGTTTTATGGAGGTTTTTGAGCAGTGGCTTCTTCTTTGCTGAGCGGCCTTTCAGGTTATGATGAAATAGGACTCGTTTTACTGTGGATATAGATCCTTTTGTACCTGTTTCCTCCAGCATCTTCACAAGGTCCTTTGCCTTTGTTCTGGGATTTGCAGGAAAAAGGGAGGGTCACACCCTGATCAGTTTCACCTTTCCTCCTTATTGTCTCCACCCCCTCCAGGTGTCGTTTGTTTTCCCCAATGTATTCATACCTGTGTTTCCTGTCTCTCTGTGCCAGTTCATCTTGTATGTTCCAAGTCGACCAGCATTTTTCCTGTACTCCTTTGCTATTCTCTTTTTTCTAATTCTCCCGGTTTTGACCCTAGCCTGTTCTGGACTCTGTACCCGCCTGCCTGACCATTCTGCCTGCCTTCACCACGAGCCTTTCTGCCACTCTGTACCTCCTGGACTCTGATCTGGTTTTGACCTTTAGCCTGTCCATGACTATTCTCTTGCCTAATCCTTTTGGATTATTAAACATTGTAAGACTCCCGCCTTGTGTCATGATAGGGGTAAGCTTGCAAGCCGAAGAACACCATCCGAACCGTGAAGCAAGGGGGTGGTAGCATCATGTTGTGGGGGTGCTTTGCTGCAGGAGGTACTGGCGCACTTCAAAAAATAGATAGCTGCATGAGGTGGGGAAATTATGTAGATATATTGAAGCAACATCGCAAGACATCAGTCAGGAAGTTAAAACTAAGTCGCAAATGGGTCTTCCAAATGGACAATGACCCCAAGCATACTTCCAAGGTTGTGGCAAAATGGATTAAGGACAGCAAGGTGAAGGTATTGGAGTGGCCATCACAAAGCCCTGACCTCAATCCTATTGAAAATCTGTTGGCAGAACTGAAAATGCGTGTGCGAGCAAGGAGGCCTACAAACCTGACTCAGTTACACCAGCTCTGTCAGGAGGAATGGGCTAAAATTCACCCATCTTATTGTAGGAAGCTTGTGGAAGGCTACCCGAAACATTTGACCCAAGTTAAACATTTAAGGCAATGCTACCAAATACTGATTGAGTGTATGTAAACTTCTGACCCACTGGGAATGTGTTGAAATAAATAAAAGCTGAAATAAATCATTCTCTCTCCTATTATTCTGACATTTCACATTCTTAAAATAAAGTGGTGATCCTAACTGACCTAAGACAGGGAATTTTTACTATGTTTAAATGTCAGGAATTGTGAAAAACTGAGTTTAAATGTATTTGGCTAAGGTGTATGTAAACTTCCGACTTCAACTGTAGGTCATTTGTCATTCCAGACCAGGATGCATTAGACGCTCTAGGGATTTCTTTAGAAAAACATGATAAAGTTCAAAGAAAACATCTCAGAAGTTTGAGGCAAAAGGCTGGCTGACAGTAACAATTTCAATCTTTTATCGTGAATCAGTCAGCATTGCTTCATATGCCAACATATGAAAGTTGGAAGTTACAACATTTATCCTTTGAATGATTAAACTTCTATGGAAAAAAAGTTCTGTAGAAATAGTTTTAAGTGACATAGTTTTTTTTTTATAACTTCATAATAGATTCATTATGGAATTAAAGAGCACCATTGTGCAACGTATGTCATGAGATGGTTTGCCAGCTTGTCAACATTGTGTGGGAGTTTTCTGTCACAGATGTGTTCAATAAACCAAAGATCCATGCTTCCCTGAGCTTTGTTTCCCAACAACAATTAAGTTACTTTTCCAACGGCTAGTTATGCATCACCAATAGACAATAGGCAATGTTAACACAATCAGACATCTACGTAAAACACCATAGAACAGAAAGTTATTGGAAACGTGGTTGCCACTTGGGTTCAATAGTGATTTTATCATACAGTTGTTTGTGTAGTAGATGTGTATTAGAAGAATTGATTAATATAAACATGAATCTATGGGGAAAACTATAGCCCTAACATGAGAGCCCCGAATGTTGATGAACAAAACCAAATGAGCAGCGACAGGGGGGCATCTGGGACAACAACGTCTGCAGTGTTGAGGTTAACTTGTCCTGTGATTACAAAGTGCATTCCCGGAGCAGGTGTTGCATTGTGCCTGTGTGAGTGCAAGCAGGACTCAAATAGGCACAAACAAGCAGGCACACTAACATGAAACACACACACAAGCAAACACACAAACATGAAACACACACACAAGCAAACACACAAACATATTCACACTGAACTTCAACCCCACCACACACACCACACACCACACACACACATGAGCACACACACGAGCACACACACGAGCACACACACACACACACACACACACACACACACACACACACACACACACACACACACACACACACACACACACACACACACACACACACACACACACACACACACACACACACACACACACACACACACACACACACACACACACACACACACAAAATACTCCCTCCCCACCACCACACAAAGAGAAAGCGAGAGAGTGGAAATAGAGAGGAGAAGGGTTGCCTCCCCGACCATATGCTTTTGGCCCGACGCCTCTGCTGTGCGCCCCGTGTGAAAACATGAATGAGCAGCTTGCAAATCGATAGGGACAAGAGATCTGGTGTTGAGCAAATCCAGTGCAGACTGACATGTTCTCCGTGTAATCTCCCGCATTGTGCTGTGAGGGGAAAGCTTATCCTGCTCTGACTGGCTGCTAAAAGGCTGCTTTGCTGTACTTCATGTCTTTCTGCTCTGCTCTCTGTGAAGGGAAAGGAAGGGAAAGGGAAGGGAGAGCATGATTGCATCCAAAATGGACACCCTATTCCCTATTTAGTGCTCTACTTTTGACGAGGGCCTATCGAGCTCTATTTGGGGCTGAAGCATATGCTTCCTATGTGACTGTGTACTCTCCCCCTCCTCCTTCCTCTGTGACTGTGTACTCTCCCCCTCCTCTTTCCTCTGTCACTGTATACTCTCCCCCTCCTCCTTCCTCTGGGACTGTGCACTCTCCTCCTTCCTCTGTGACTGTGTACCTTCCTCCTCCCTCTGTGACTGTGTACGCTCCCCCTCCTCCTGCCCCTGTTACTGTGTACTCTCCTCCTTCCTCTGTGGCTGTGTACTCTCCCCTCATCCTTCCTGTGTGACTGTGTACTCTTCCCTTCCTCATTCCTCTGTGACTGTGTTCTCTTTCCTCCTCCTTCCTCTGTGACTGTGTTCTGTTTCCTCCTCCTTCCCCTGTGACTGTGTACTCTCCCCCTCCCCTTCCTCTGTGACTGTGTTCTGTCCCCCTCCTCCTTCCTCTGTGACTGTATACTCTCCCCCTCCCCTTCCTCTGTGACTGTGTTCTCTCCCCCTCCTCCTTCCTCTGTGACTGTGTTCTGTCCCCCTCCTCCTTCCTCTGTGACTGTATACTCTCCCCCTCCTCCTTCCTCTGTAACTGTGTACTCCCCCCCTACTCCTTCCTCTGTGACTGTGCACTCTCCTCCTTCCTTTGTGACTGTGCACTCTCATCTGTCCTCTGTGACTGTGTACTGTTCTCCTCCCTCTGTGACTGTATACTCTCCCCCTCCTCCTCCCTCTGTGACTGTATACTCTCCCCCCCTCCTCCCTCTGTGTCTGTGTACTCTCCCCTCCTCCTTCCTCTGTGACTGTATACTCTCCCCCTCCTCCTTCCTCTGTGTCTGTGTACTCTCCCCCTCCTCCTCCCTCTGTGTCTGTGTACTCTCCTCCTCCTCCCTCTGTGACTGTATACTCTCCCCCTCCTCCTCCTTGTGACTGTATACTCTCCCCCTCCTCCTCCCTGTGACTGTATACTCTCCCCCTCCTCCTCCCTGTGACTGTATACTCTCCCCCTCCTCCTCCCTGTGACTGTATACTCTCCCCCTCCTCCTCCCTGTGACTGTATACTCTCCCCCTCCTCCTCCCTCTGTGTCTGTGTACTCTCCTCCTCCTCCCTCTGTGACTGTATACTCTCCCCCTCCTCCTTCCTCTGTGACTGTATACTCTCCCCCTCCTCCTCCCTCTGTGACTGTATACTCTCCCCCTCCTCCTCCCTGTGACTGTATACTCTCCCCCTCCTCCTCCCCCTGTGACTGTATACTCTCCCCCTCCTCCTCCCTGTGACTGTATACTCTCCCCCTCCTCCTCCCTGTGACTGTATACTCTCCCCCTCCTCCTCCCTCTGTGTCTGTGTACTCTCCTCCTCCTCCTCCCTCTGTGACTGTATACTCTCCCCCTCCTCCTTCCTCTGTGACTGTATACTCTCCCCCTCCTCCTCCCTCTGTGACTGTATACTCTCCCCCTCCTCCTCCCTCTGTGACTGTATACTCTCCCCCTCCTCCTTCCTCTGTGTCTGTGTACTCTCCCCCCCTCCTCCCTCTGTGACTGTATACTCTCCCCCTCCTCCTCCCTCTGTGTCTGTGTACTCTCCTCCTCCTCCTCCCTCTGTGACTGTATACTCTCCCCCTCCTCCTTCCTCTGTGACTGTATACTCTCCCCCTCCTCCTCCCTCTGTGACTGTATACTCTCCCCCTCCTCCTCCCTCTGTGACTGTATACTCTCCCCCTCCTCCTCCCTGTATGTCTGTGTACTCTCCCCCTCCTCCTCCCTCTGTGTATGTGTACTCTCCCCCTCCTCCTCCCTCTGTGTATGTGTACTCTCCCCCTCCCTCTGTGACTGTATACTCTCCCCCTCCTCCTCCCCCTGTGACTGTATACTCTCCCCCTCCTCCTCCCCCTGTGACTGTATACTCTCCCCCTCCTCCTCCCTCTGTGACTGTATACTCTCCCCCTCCTCCTCCCTGTATGTCTGTGTACTCTCCCCCTCCTCCTCCCTCTGTGTATGTGTACTCTCCCCCTCCTCCTCCCTCTGTGTATGTGTACTCTCCCCCTCCCTCTGTGACTGTATACTCTCCCCCTCCTCCTCCCCCTGTGACTGTATACTCTCCCCCTCCTCCTCCCCCTGTGACTGTATACTCTCCCCCTCCTCCTTCCTCTGTGACTGTATACTCTCCCCCTCCTCCTCCCTGTGACTGTATACTCTCCCCCTCCTCCTCCCTGTGACTGTATACTCTCCCCCTCCTCCTTCCTCTGTGAATGCGTACTCTCCACCTCCTCCTTCCTCTGTGAATGTGTATTTTCCCCCTCCTCCTTGTCAGATGCTGGATTACGGCAGACATTATCCCTCCCTGACTCGCCAAAAAAGGATGGTTCTTCTGGTCTTCTTTCAAAATCATAGGATTTACGGTGCAGGATTCAGCAAAGGTTATTCTGTGCCCATTGTGATTCCTGCTAAGTATCCGATGCAGGATTAATAGGCCTCTTGATGTGATGTGCTCTCTCTTCTGTAGAGCTACTGGAGTTATCAGCTGAGGAAATAAAAACACACATATTGATTTCAGGATTCATATGTTACGAAGAACCTTATGATGTTCCACAGTGCTATATTACTTTTGAACATTGCTAATAGAAGATAGAATGAGATGGCCTGTTTATAGTAGAAACGTTGTCACGTTCTGACCTTAATTCCTTTGTTTTGTCTTTGTTTTAGTATGGTCAGGGCGTGAGTTGGGGTGGGCAGTTTATGTTTGTTTTTCTATGTTTGTTTTTGTGTTCGGCCTAGTATGGTTCTCAATCAGAGGCAGGTGTCGTTAGTTGTCTCTGATTGAGAACCATACTTAGGTAGCCTTTTTCCACCTGGGTTTCGTGGGTGTTTATTTTCTGTTCAGTGTTTTTTCCAGCACCATTCAGGACTGTTCATTTGTCGTTTTATTTATTGTTTCAGTGTTCTATTCTTTTATTAAAGAATATGGACACTTAACACGCTGCACCTTGGTCCTCACCTCCTTCCACCTACGACGACGCACGTTACAAACATAATGACACTTGTAGGTGAAATGTCGGGATCGGCATTGGCACTTCTATTGCAAAAAGACCGCTTACAACTGACATTAAATGAAATCTTAACATTGCGGCACAATTTATAAAGGCATAATAAAAAGCAGTGACTGGCTCAGGTTAGTCTTGTAAAAAGGCAGTATACGTGTACAGCAATGACTTGATCAATGCTGATCTACAAATAAACTAAAAAAAGATATTTGAAATCTGATGCCTGATTTAGTACTTATAGACAGTGGTGGAAAAAGTACTGAATTGTCCTACTTAGTAAAGATACCTTAATAGAAAATTACTCAAGTAAAAGTGAGTCACCCAGTAAAATACTACTTGAGTAAAAGTATAAAAGTATTTGGTTTTAAGTATACTTAAGTACTTTAGACCACTGGTTACAGAGTGTGTGAGTGTGTGTTCCAGACACAACAGGCAGTCACCTAAACAGCCAAGCCAACCATCCATTCAGCTCAGTCACCTTCACAGCCATGCCAATCATCCTTCCAGCACAGTCACCTTCACAGCCAAGACAACCATCCTTCCAGCACAGTCATGTACACATGCATTTCTGCATGCCTATGCAGCTGGGTGGGTTGTGTATGTATGCCGCTGGGTTACTGGATGAGAGCTTTGCTGAAGCAGGTGTGACTATAGGCTCCTTGTCTGGCAGCCTCTGCTCTGTGCAGATGTGAGAAGAGAATAGGATTGTCTGATCAGACCAGGGCTTAGACTCAGTTAATAAACCCCCAGCCAGTTCCTGTTCGGTGTGTCTGTCTGCTTGCTGCCCTTGGAGCTTACACCAAAGCACCAATCAAAAACGAGTGCAGATATCATTTGTCATCAGGGATTTCCCGCTGGAGAATTACAGAGAAGATACAGGTCTGGATCAATACTATGGATTTTCGCTGCAGTAGCTGATTGTCCAATTGCAGTGAAACATGTGCCGGGATAAAAGGACAAGTCTGCCATTTGTACAGACTGCAGAGTCAGCAAAAGGTTCTGGCTGTCAGATGCTTATAGCCTGCTGTGATTGAAAATGATCTTTCTGCAGTGTCCAAGTCCTATTTAACACACCGCTCTCACATGGAATGGATGTGATTTTTAAAAGGATCCTCTCTCTCTCTCTCTCTCTCTCTCTCTCTCTCTCTCTCTCTCTCTCTCTCACTGCTGAGTACAGCTTTGGCCACACAGTTATGGAGATGATCGAAACAGACACACCATGGATGCCAGTGTAATACAAGCCTTCCTTTACAGAGTGACTTGAAGAATTAGTGAAGATGTGGACTGAATCGGCTAAACCCCTTCACTACACCGACCTCTGAGTGCATTTAGCTACCCATCCATCCTTATAATCCCTCCTCGTTGCAAACTTGGATTTAAATATATATTTCAGACACTGACAGTAACAACTAAACTGTAAATGTTCACGATTATCATCTTGAAGAGCTGCTGCTACCATTTCACTTGTAACCTTATCCTTTTTGCTAGAGCACCAACCATTTGGTTGTGCAGCTTGGTTGTTTCAATGATACTTAATGGCTGGCCCTGTGTTGTCAATTTCTTCGGAATGTGTATTGAACCAGCTCAATGGTTGATCACTTCTCCTGCTTCATCATAGCGTCCTTTAGATCCTCAGAGAGTATATGCCTGTGTATAATGACATAAGGACATACGTTGGGACCAAGTTACTATTATTTGAGTCACAAGCATGTCTCAAGTCACAAGGTCCAAGTCTAAAGTCAAGTCCCAAGTAGAATGGGTCAAGACTCGAGTCAAGTCCAAGTCGTGCATTCTAAGAGCAAGTCAAGTCGAGTCACACATTTTTAAGTCAAGTCTTCATGTAGCCATGAAGTGCTGTGAAAGGCTGGTCATGGCTCACATCAACACCATTTTCCCAGAAACACTAGACCCACTCCAATTTGCATACCGCCCCAACAGATCCACAGATGATGCAATCTCTATTGCAGTCCACACTGCCCTTTCCCACCTGGACAAAAGTAACACCTATGTGAGAATGCTATTCATTGACTACAGATCAGCGTTCAACACCATAGTGCCCTCAAAGCTCCTCACTAAGCTAAGGACCCTGAGACTAAACACCTCCCTCTGCAACTGGATCCTGGACTCCCTGATGGGCCTCCCCCAGGTGGTAAGGGTAGGTAACAACACATTTGCCATGCTGATCCTCAACACGGGGGCCCCTCAGGGGTGCGTGCTCAGTCCCCTCCTGTACTCCCTCTACACTCATGACTGCATGGCCATGCATGACTCCAACACCATCATTAAGTTTGCAGATGACACAACAGTGGTAGGCCTGATCACCGACAACGATGAGACAGCCTATAGGGAGGAGGTCAGAGACCTGGCCGTGTGGTGCCAGGACAACAACCTCTCCCTCAACGTGATCAAGACAATGGAGATGATTGTGGACTACAGGAAAGGGAGGACCGAGCACGCCCACATTCTCTTCAACGGGGCTGTAGTGGAGCAGGTTGAGAGATTCAAGTTCCTTGGTGTCCAACACACCAAGACAGTCGTGAATAGGGCACAACAAAGCCTTTTCCCCCATGCGGAGACTGAAAAGATTTGGCATGGGTCCTCAGATCCTCAAAACGTTCTACAGCTGCACCGTCGAGAGCATCCTGGCTACATCACTGCCTGGTATGGCAACTGCTCGGCCTCCAACCGCAAGGCACTACAGAGCGCAGTGCGTACAGCCCAGTACATCACTGCGGCCAAGCTTCCTGCCATCCAGGACCTCTATACCAGGCGGTGTCAGAGGAAGGCCCTAAAAATTGTCATGTGCATATTACTTAAATGACCTCAAGTAGCCTGTGCCCCCGCACATTGACTCTGAACCTGTATATAGCCTCGCTACTGTTATTTTACTGTTGCTTTTTAATAATTTGTATTTTTTTTTACACTTATTTTTCTTCAAACTGCTTGATATTGTGTTTGTGTGTTGGTAGCAATGATGAATGTGTATAAATTGTCTATGGTTGGTTAGTTGGTTCTCAGCCAGTCTCAGCTGGCTAGCAATTTTGGCAATTTAGTGACCCTAGTTACAATATTGAAATGTCCATGTTAGGTATGCTAAGCTAGCCAGTCTAATAGACATCAATACACTTAGTGGAGTGGTTAAATTGTGTAATGTTCTGTAATTCGTTGTAGGTGGAGCCTGATTCCACCAACATGCGCATCCAACCTCGAGCTCTGCACAAAGTGAAGGTAAGTTTTCCAAAATATTTAAAAACTGACGGCAAAGATAACTCAATTTACAGTAAGCATGTTATAAACATAAATTGGGTAGTGTTTTTATGGTTTGTGTTTGTGTTATGGGGTTACAGTTTGTTAGAGGTAGCCTGAGGAGCACAGAGTACCTTCCAGACCATGTAATCAATTTAGTATTCCGCTCTTCTCTTTTTACCTTTTAATTTTGTAAAACCATAGTGCCCTGCTGAAAAATACCCCAAAGCAGGCGACATTTTGGGTACACAAGCATAAGGGAGAAGACACACTTTGTAGTTATGGAGCACAACAATGTTGTGGAACAGAAACCAGCAAGGGACACTGAAAGGTACAAAATCATGACTACAACCGTAACGACACAACCACCTCATTCTTCTCTTTGCAGAATCTCTAAACACAACACAAAGACATGTCTACAAATTCCCCTGCAAAGGGCTACTATTTGACAAGAATGATTTGTCAAAGTCAATGGGCTGGGGTAGGTTAAGAGACTGTACTTTGAGATGAGGAAGGGCTGGGGTAGGTTAAGAGACTGTACTTTGAGATGAGGAAGGGCTGGGGTAGTTAAGAGACTGTACTTTGAGATGAGGAAGGGCTGGGGTAGGTTAAGAGACTGTACTTTGAGATGAGGAAGGCCTGGGGTAGTTAAGAGACTGTACTTTGAGATGAGGAAGGGCTGGGGTAGTTAAGAGACTGTACTTTGAGATGAGGAAGGGCTGGGGTAGTTAAGAGACTGTACTTTGAGATGAGGAAGGGCTGGGGTAGGTTAAGAGACTGTACTTTGAGATGAGGAAGGGCTGGGGTAGTTAAGAGACTGTACTTTGAGATGAGGAAGGGCTGGGGTAGGTTAAGAGACTGTACTTTGAGATGAGGAAGGGCTGGGGTAGTTAAGAGACTGTACTTTGAGATGAGGAAGGGCTGGGGTAGTTAAGAGACTGTACTTTGAGATGAGGAAGGGCTGGGGTAGTTAAGAGACTGTACTTTGAGATGAGGAAGGGCTGGGGTAGTTAAGAGACTGTACTTTGAGATGAGGAAGGGCTGGGGTAGTTAAGAGACTGTACTTTGAGATGAGGAAGGGCTGGGGTAGTTAAGAGACTGTACTTTGAGATGAGGAAGGGCTGGGGTAGGTTAAGAGACTGTACTTTGAGATGAGGAAGGGCTGGGGTAGTTAAGAGACTGTACTTTGAGATGAGGAAGGGCTGGGGTAGGTTAAGAGACTGTACTTTGAGATGAGGAAGGGCTGGGGTAGTTAAGAGACTGTACTTTGAGATGAGGAAGTTTTTTTTGGTTTTGCAGGGTTGTGCTTAGACAGTAAATGTTTTGTTGTGTATGAGAACAATTGAGGAGCCATGTCTCCTGAATCTCCAATACACAAACATTAATACTGTGTAAGAACTGCCTTCCTAAGACTGACATTTCCTCTCAAAAGCAGCTCCCAATGTCCCCTCATTGTCCCTAACAATCAACCATTCGGTTGATACCTTTACCAACAAAGGTGTGTTGCCCTACGTCCCTTCCACACAAAGTGTAAAATTCTAACACCAGAATCATGTCTTTCCAGGAGACGTGCAGTACCAGAAAATCTTCTGAAAGAGGACCAAACAGTTAGTGGTTAAGAAGCCCTTCACTGCTTACAGGACAAGCCCATCGCCATAAACACAAAGAGTCTCAGCTTCCCCAGCCCACCATGCCGAGCACAATATTGCCAGTGTACGGAAGCCGGAGGAAACGACTATGGATGCTTTTACACAGGCAGCCCATTTCTGAAAAAGATCAGATGTGATTAAGACCAGTTAGTGGAAATGAATATCAGAATTGGTCTGCCTGTGTAAACGCAGCCAGTGTGGCTCAGCATAAGACCATGTAAAACACACAGGAAGCTGCTGAGGAGAGGATGGCTCATAATAATGGCTGGAACAGAGGAAATGGATTGGGTTTGATGTATTTTACACAATACCACTCATTCTGCTCCAAAAATCACCACGAGCTCGATCTCCCCAATTAAGGTGCCACCAACCTCCTGAGGTAGAAAAGGGGTTTCCAATGCTGTTCCTGGAGATCCAACCTCCTGTAGGTTTTTGCTCCAACCCCAGTTGTAACTGACCTGGTTCAGTTTATCAACCAGCTAATTATTAGAATCAGGCTAGATTAGCGTTGGAGTGAAAACCTACAGGAGAGTAGCTCCCCGGGAACAGGGTTGGAGGGCCCTGATTTGAAACCACCATAAAATAAATATGGATATTTCATATACATTAAAAAAAATTGTCTGCCCTTATGGATTTGCAGAAGATATCCCCTTTTGGCCCATGAACCGCTAGCGGGACACCTACAACAACATCCGGTGAAATTCCTGAGTGTGAAATTCAAAATACAAAAATAATAATATTAACTTCTTGGATATAGGGGGCGCTCTTTTAATTTATGGATAAAAAAACGTGCCCATTTTAAGCGCAATATTTTGTCACGAAAAGATGCTCGACTATGCATATAATTGGCAGCTTTGGAAAGAAAACACTCTAGGGTTTCCAAAACTGCAAAGATATTATCTGTGAGTGCCACAGAATTCATGCTACAGGCGAAACCAAGATGATACTTTAACCAGGAAATGGGAAATGGGCAGAATTTTCAAAGCTCTGTTTTCTATTGTCTCCTTATATGGCTGTGAATGTGCCGGGAATGAGCCTGCCCTTCCTATCGTTTCTCCAAGGTGTCTGCAGCATTGTGACGTATTTGTAGGCATATCATTGGAAGATTGGCCATAAGAGACTACATTTACCACTGGTCCGCCCGGTGTCCTTTGTGTAAATTCGTGCGTAATCTTCAGCCAGGCATTTTCTCCTGGGATTCAGAGGGGAAACCACACTTCCACGAACGATATATCATTGAAGAGATATGTGAAAAACACCTTGAGGATTGGTCCTAAACAACGTTTGCCATGTTTCAGTCGATATTATGGAGTTAATTTGGAAAAAAGTTCGACGTTTTGAAGACTGAATATCCGTTTTTTTTTTGTAGCCAAACGTGACACACCAAACGGAGCAATTTCTCCTAAACAAATCATCTTTCAGGAAAAACTGAGCATTTGCTATCTAACTGAGAGTCTCCTCATTGAAAACATCTGAAGTTCTTCAAAGGTAATGATTTTATTTGAATGATTTTCTGTTTTTTGTAAAAATGTTGCCTGCTAATGCTAATGCTAAATGCTACGTCTGTTACACACGTCTGTTACATCTGTTACACAAATGCTTATTTTGCAATGGTTGAGAAGCATATTTTGAAAATCTGAGATGACAGTGTTGTTAACAAAAGGCTAAGCTTGAGAGCTAGCATATTCATTTAATTTCATTTGCGATTTTCATGAATAGTTAACGTTGCGTTATGGTAATGAGCTTGAGGCTGTATTCACGATCCCGGATCTGGGATGGCTCGACGCAACAGGTTAAACATTCATGAAAATACAAGTGTCATACATAATTTAAAAGCTTAACTTCTTGTTAATCCAACCGCGTTGTCAGATTTCAAAAAGGCTTTAAGGCGAAAGCATACCATGCGATTATCTGAGGACAGCGCCCCACACCAAAATACTTTTTCAACCAGCACAAGCGTCTCAAAATCACAAATAGCGATGAACCTGTTAGGTTAAATAAATCACTTACCTTTGAAGATCTTCCTCTGTTTGCAATCCCAAGGGTCCCAGCTCCACAATGAATGGTTGTTTTGTTCTATAAAGTCCTTCTTTATATCCAAAAAAAGCATACAAACGAATCCACAAAGTTACCGGTAAAGTTTGTCTAAACAAGTCTAACGATGTTTCTAATTAATCCTCAGGTACTCTAATATCTAAATAAATGATCATATGTAAGACGGAGAATAGTATGTTCAATAGGGAAGATAAATAAAGAAGAGCGCGCACCTCATTCACGTGCCAACAAGAATACTTTTCTAATGAGAGACACCTTGTAGTTCTTCCAACTACTTGCTAATTTAAAAAAAAGAAGAAGCCTGAAACCCTTTCTAAAGACTGTTGACATCTAGTGGAAGCCGTACGAACTGCAATCTGGGTCCTATCTATTTGTATTTCCCATAGGCTAGCACTGAAATGGCCTGTGACCTCAAAACAAAAAATTCAGGATGGATTTTCCTCTGGTTTTCAACTGCCATATAAATTATGTTATACTCACAGACATTATTTTAACCGTTTCAGAAACTTCAGAGTGTTTTCTATCCAATGCTACCATATACATATCCTAGCTTCTGGACCTGAGTAACAGGCAGTTTACTATGGGCACATCAGTCATCCGAAATTCCGAACAAAAACCAGTCTCCATAACAGGATATTTATATAAGTTCTACAGGGCTCTGTACTATCAAACAGATGCTAGACATTCAGATATCCAAAGAATGTTTGTTTATTTGTCAAATTCTAAATACAGGGGAGTGGACACTATTTAATGCCAACTCAAAGAGAACTGGGTATTCAACAAAAATGTTATATGGTAAAAGTAACATACAAACAAATAGGATGAACAGTGTAGTTCAGTGTGTCTCAGTGTGTCTCAGGTTCAGAGACACACAAGTGCCGAGAACTGTTGCTACAGATTGCTACAGCAAATAATGTGATTTACCCAAAGAATCCACTCCAGGAAGAAGACCAGGCACAACATGATATTATCTGTAAGGCAAAAAAACAAAAATATATATTCTATTGTACAGTTTGAACAACAGTTGAATATTACCATCATAACATCAACATCAGAGTAGACTAGTTGAGCATGCATACATGTGCACAGGCGCAGAGATTACATTTACAACAATATCTAGCCTAATACAAAGACATATGGCATAACTCTCAACCTTTGCAGTGACCAGATCCTACAAATAAGCCTAGGTAGGTAGGCAGACAGTATCTACCTACCACCATGTCTATCACCCATGCTTAGGCAAATATTTTTTATAGTAAAACCAGCTTCAGTTTTAGAGATTTACAACAGTAAATGGTTGTATTACTGTTTCTCCTCACTGTTTGCTAGTAACCTTAGCTAGCTAGCTTGCTGGATATGCAATACTGTTATTTACATCTGTTTGGACTCCTATCTTGCATCATGCCTATCCTTTTTCAGATTGAAATGCATCCATGGTCATAATCATAACCAATGTCAACCCTTGTCAATTCTGTTACATAGCTAGCTAGTAAAAATATTTACAGTTGCTGATGTTACACATGTACGCAAACAACTTACAAATATGAGCCGCATAACAAGTTCGCACGCACCAGCCTAACAAGCTAGCCAACTCCAGTCATGTGCTTGCTGGTAAACCTAGCTTTAGGTGGCTGGTCATAACGTTGTAGCTTGCAGTTGAGCAGCTAGCCATATCTACCATTAAAAAGAGAAGATGTTTTTAAAATCAAGAAACAAAAACCTCTTCTACTTTTTTGTCATAGATATGGCTAACGGTAGTTGTTTAGCTAGCTAACTTAGTTACCTAGCTAGCTAAGTTAGCAAACAGAAGATAAACTAAATTTAGCTAGGTGGCTTGCAGGAAAAATAACTTAGTTAGCTAGGTACAGTATTTGTCATCTGCCTTCTTGGTGATGGCATTGACTGTAGCAGAGCTTCTGACGTTGGCTAAATCCAACTCTTTGTTTTCGAAACTTCTTCGCCATATTCCCGTTGAAACATGTCATTTTGAATGTCACCATGTAGCTAATAGATACTCCATCGTCAAATTCATGTTGATGAGAGGCATCACTTGAAGCCTTTTGCGTCTGGTCAGTTCTTTCATTTTTGCCCAAAGGATTGTTGTTAGTGTACGCCTCCTTTTCAAAAAAGCCTGACTAGGGACAGGGGCAAGAGCATGAAGCGCCACCCAACACAAGTTGTAGTCTTTCAGAGACTGGAAGAAATGTGTCTGCTTGTACAGTATATTTAACAATGAATCTGTTAATAGGAACATCGCTGAAAGACGTCCAATGGCTCTATCGGACACGGGCATTGTTGGGATAGTGATGGGTGTGGAGTCAGACACAGAGAGCAGAAGGTAGACGGGAAAAAACGCTTTAATGTCCTCAAGCACAGTAACAGGGACAAACATGGGTGAAGCCCAAAACACAGGTGCAACAAAACCCAAAACCACTGTTACCAAAATACCGGACAGCGAAAACCTAAAAGTACACAAACACCACTAACGTAGAATAACCACAAGCCCACACAAACACCAGCATGCTAAACAAACTTAAATTAACACCCATCCCAAAACCCCAACAAGGAACAAGTGAAAACAATTAGACAAAAACAAACGAAAAGGAAAAAGGGATCGGTGGCAGCTAGTAGACCGGCGACGACGACCGCCGAGCGACACCCGAACAGGAAGGGGAGACACCTTCGGTGATATTCATGACAGGCATCTACACGCACAAAAATGTATAGAGCAATCAGTATAACATAGGGCCTTCGCGTAATGCCACAAAGCAGGACTACATTCATTTTTAGATCTACCCCCATCAATACACCGGAAGCTGTCATTGGGTGTATCATTCAGCACGCAAGCCCTGACCTGCCTTCCTCCTGGCCAATTATGTGTGAAACACATCTCATTGTACTAGAAATGCCTCAGGCATGATGAAAACAAGTCCAGATTCCATAAGGGTGAAGTTCACATATAAACTAATTCCAAATGCAAACTTCATGAGAAAGTTTTACATTTCAAGCATTGCTACATACCAAAATACCAGTAGCCTATGCTAGTAATTGTTGCCCTATTGCTGATGAGCAAAACAGTTAATATTCTTGATCACCAAACAATTTTTGGAGCTGCATATTTATTTACTATGGCAATCCTCTCTCACTATAATTTCATGTTTGCACGGCACCCTATTCTATAGCTGTACACCAAATCAGCAATCTGTTCGCTAGCTCACCACCTGACCTATATTGATTGACAGTTTTCTAGTCCAATCAGAGTGCCGAGTGTGCGTTTCACTAGCCAATCTGTTGCAGGTTTTTTGCAAAGGTGGTGCTGCGTCTACTGTCTCTGGCTGCATGTAGAGTAATCCACGTAGACTCTGTGCCACAAAATGAGTGACAGAACACTACAACACCTGGTAAGATAAGCTCAAGTCATTAGTCTCAAGTCAAAGTTGAGTCCCAAGTCTTGAGGCTCCAAGTCCAATTAAAGTCTGAAGTTATTTTATTTTATATCAAGTTGAGTCTCAAGTCATCAAAGGTATGACTTAAGTCAGACTCGAGTCCCAGTCATATGACTCGAGTCCGCAACTCTGGGTATACAAGAACATTTTCATGCAAGGACATATGTTGGGTAGACCACTAGGCCTTGACCATGGAGCCTGACAGTCATACTGTATCTTCCACTTCAGTCCTGTGTGCCAAGTCAATCCACTGTCTGAGAGATGGGTCTTAGGGCACCATGCCAGCCATTGAAAATTATAAGAACATGCACTGACCCCCATGTACAGTAAGTAACTGAGTATGAATGTTCTTTGGCCCCTAGTCTAGTCTAGCCTGGTTGCCAGAATGTGTCTGTCTTCAATTACTTAACATTGTTGCATATCGACAGTTGGCTAAAAAGGAACAGACTGGCACCTAGGCTACCCTTCATCATTTGAAAATACAGAAAGTTGCCTGGGTCATGGCAAAGCCAAAACGAAACAGTACTTTGTAAGAAAAAAAACAATGGTCAGTATGTCTCTCTACGTGTTTATATATTTTATCTTTCTTTGTCCTCTTCCTTCCTCCTCCTTGTATCTCAAGTGATTCATTATGAATGTTTGAGGGAACATTTAGATAATAAATTGTATACTGTGTCAGAGAGCAGAAAAGAGAGTTTATAAATAAATATATGTCATAATAATAATGATGAAGACATGCACGTGCGGTAATTGCTATTATTGCCACACACAAATTGAAACGCATAATCTGCCTGACTCCAGCTATTAGTTGTCATCACGTGAGAAAACATGTGCTCGTTGGAGATAGCTGTCTGCTGACACCCAAAGTAATCGAGGAAGTAGTCTGGCTGTTGAACGCACTCAAAGGGGAAAATAAACACTTGATCAGAGCAGTTTTATGTCTGGAGATGATTTGATTTCATATAATGTCTATTTTGCAACCAGCGGTGACATTAATTTGCATGATAGCAAGTCAAAATGTGACATTTATATTTAGACGTTCCACCAATGTTTGGAGGACAATTGGATGGTCTTTTTTTTTCTGTCAGTCTCTCAGCATCGCAGTCTCATTATATCATATGTAACAGAGCACTGAGTAGATAACTCCCTCCACACATTGCTGTGTCAGGTCAATGTGCCATTCCTTACATGGTCACAGATTTCATTCTTTGGTGTAGTAGGCCTATTTACGAACAGTGATGGGGACTGGAGAATAAAATAAAATAAATAATGTTAATCAATAACTCTTGTGTTTGCACAATGCTGTAAAAGCATCACTGTGTAATAGGCGAACACAAACCGCAATCAGCTTTGACAGCACTATGTAAAATGATTTACCTAAACTGTCATGCTACGTATGCATATATGTGTTTACAATGTAAATGTATGTTAATCAACATTTAAGTCAAAGTTAGAAGATATGTTTTAGTTAGTCTGGACTGCCTCCATAGCCTGCCCATGTTCTTCTGTTAGTAGATCCTGGCAGACAGGGCAAGTTTGTGCCTGGTGCCTCAGCCCGTAGCCTTGTGCCTAGTTCCTGGTGCCTCAACCTGTAGCCTGGTGCCTAGTTCCTGCTGTCATTCCAAGGCAGAAGGGAAGCGATGAAGCGAGAACAGGGGGCTTCTTCCCCATGATCTGGAGCCAAGTGGCAGCACTTAAGGTGAAGGGCCAAGGCGCTGGAGATGTAATTTAATCTGAGCCTTTGCCCAATTCCCTGGGCTACTGAGTTTAAGAAAGGTCGGACAGAGAAACATGGGCCGGCGACCCCTTCCCAATTACGGGCTGCTACAGCAGAACATATCACAGCACCATCCGGAGTGACAGTCATTTAGCAGCAACTCATCTGAGGAGAGGGAAGTCGAGAGATGGATGATAAGGAAATACAAAATGATTTGCCAGGACCTGTTAGCCACTTCTCTTTCTACACCACTAGGCCCCGGCCCGCTGCTCCCTGGTTCGGCTCCCCCCACCTCTTCCTTCCTCCTCCTTGTCTCATTCACACACATTAGCTCTCATATATTCGCTCTCCTCTCCTCTCTTCCCACCCCCTGCCACCCCTGCTGCCCGTCACCCTCCCTCCCTTCCACAGACACGTGACAAGCACGACGACTCCACAAGATTATTGGCGCAATCACTCATGCAACAGCCTGCCCAGCTTTCCGTGGGGGCTCCAGTATTTGTCACTGTCACTTCCCCAAGTGCTGCTCCATTGTCTTGGAAATTGTATGTGTAAGGCAAGAGATGCCTGTGACCCACTTCGACAAGGGAGCCGGCGATGTGAGGGCGCTCATCACACAGAAAAAACAGCAGTTTGATGTGTCCTATTATGTGTCCCAGCAAGAGCCATAAATAATTTTGACAAGTTTTTTGTTGCGCGTGAAAGTCCTTGACTCTGCCTCCTGTTCCAGCACCTCCTCTCTGGTCGGGAGAAGCTGCCAAGCACCCCCGATGATAGATGGCACGGTACACCAAATGACAACGGGATAGATTTTTAGTTTGTGCTTTGGAAGGGGTCAGTAATGGTGCTTTGGAAGGGATCAGTAATGGTGCTTTGGAGGGAATCAGTAATGGTGCTTTGCTGTACAAAACAAACAAAAAGAGAAGGACAAGAGAGGGAGAGAGGGAGAAAGAGAGAGAGGGAGAAAGAGAGGGAGAGAGAGAGACAGGGAGAGACGGAGAAAGAGAGGGAGAGAGAGGGACTGAAGGAGAGAGGGAGGGAGAGAGAGAGTGGGGGAGAAGGGAGAAAGAGAGTGAAAACTAAAAAATAAAGATCCATCGATGTAGTCTGGAGAAGGAGAAGAAGTAACCACTAACACATTCTTTGTTTTATGTATTTGAGCACCTAAATATATTAAATAAGAGTTTGTTAAACCACATGATTTAGCTTTTATGTCCATCAATGAATTTGACTAAAATCTATGCCACTCAAATACGAGACACTGAAATGAGTATAATATGTTTTTATTTTTTATTTTTTTATTTCACCTTTATTTAACCAGGTAGGCTAGTTGAGAACACCTTTATTTAACCAGGTAGGCTAGTTGAGAACACCTTTATTTAACCAGGTAGGCTAGTTGAGAACACCTTTATTTAACCAGGTAGGCTAGTTGAGAACAAGTTCTCATTTGCAACTGCGACCTGGCCAAGATAAAGCATAACAGTGTGAACAGACAACACAGAGTTACACATGGAGTAAACAATTAACAAGTCAATAACACAGTAGAAAACAAAGGGGGAGTCTATATACAATGTGTGCAAAAGGCATGAGGAGGTAGGCGAATATTTACAATTTTGCAGATTAACACTGGAGTGATAAATGATCAGATGGTCATGTACAGGTAGAGATATTGGTGTGCAAAAGAGCAGAAAAGTAAATAAATAAAAACAGTATGGGGATGAGGTAGGTGAAAATGGGTGGGCTATTTACCAATAGACTATGTACAGCTGCAGCGATCGGTTAGCTGCTCAGATAGCTGATGTTTGAAGTTGGTGAGGGAGAGAAAAGTCTCCAACTTCAGCGATTTTTGCAATTCGTTCCAGTCACAGGCAGCAGAGTACTGGAACGAAAGGCGGCCAAATGAGGTGTTGGCTTTAGGGATGATCAGTGAGATACACCTGCTGGAGCGCGTGCTACGGATGGGTGTTGCCATCGTGACCAGTGAACTGAGATAAGGCGGAGCTTTACCTAGCATGGACTTGTAGATGACCTGGAGCCAGTGGGTCTGGCGACGAATATGTAGCGAGGGCCAGCCGACTAGAGCATACAAGTCGCAGTGGTGGGTGGTATAAGGTGCTTTAGTGACAAAACGGATGGCACTGTGATAGACTGCATCCAGTTTGCTGAGTAGAGTGTTGGAAGCCATTTTGTAGATGACATCGCCGAAGTCGAGGATCGGTAGGATAGTCAGTTTTACTAGGGTAAGCTTGGCGGTGTGAGTGAAGGAGGCTTTGTTGCGGAAT
The DNA here is from genome assembly GCF_002021735.2 of Oncorhynchus kisutch. Classification (NCBI taxonomy): domain Eukaryota; kingdom Metazoa; phylum Chordata; class Actinopteri; order Salmoniformes; family Salmonidae; genus Oncorhynchus; species Oncorhynchus kisutch. Next base: position 72,696,499 of record NC_034190.2, on the reverse strand, counting down.
AGAAAGCCGACTCTTGATTTGATTTTCGATTGGAGATGTTTGATATGAGTCTGGAAGGAGAGTTTGCAGTCTAGCCAGACACCTAGGTACTTATAGATGTCCACATATTCTAGGTCGGAACCATCCAGGGTGGTGATGCTAGTCGGGCATGCGGGTGCAGGCAGCGATCGGTTGAAAAGCATGCATTTGGTTTTACTAGCGTTTAAGAGCAGTTGGAGGCCACGGAAGGAGTGTTGTATGGCATTGAAGCTTGTTTGGAGGTTAGATAGCACAGTGTCCAATGACGGGCCGAAAGTATATAGAATGGTGTCGTCTGCGTAGAGGTGGATCAGGGAATCGCCCGCAGCAAGAGCAACATCATTGATATATACAGAGAAAAGAGTCAGCCCGAGAATTGAACCCTGTGGCACCCCCATAGAGACTGCCAGAGGACCGGACAGCATGCCCTCCAATTTGACACACTGAACTCTATCTGCAAAGTAATTGGTGAACCAGGCAAGGCAGTCATCCGAAAAACCGAGGCTACTGAGTCTGCCGATAAGAATATGGTGATTGACAGAGTCGAAAGCCTTGGCAAGGTCGATGAAGACGGCTGCACAGTACTGTCTTTTATCGATGGCGGTTATGATATCGTTTAGTACCTTGAGTGTGGCTGAGGTGCACCCGTGACTGGCTCGGAAACCAGATTGCACAGCGGAGAAGGTACGGTGGGATTCGAGATGGTCAGTGACCTGTTTGTTGACTTGGCTTTCGAAGACCTTAGATAGGCAGGGCAGGATGGATATAGGTCTGTAACAGTTTGGGTCCAGGGTTTCTCCCCCTTTGAAGAGGGGGATGACTGCGGCAGCTTTCCAATCCTTGGGGATCTCAGACGATATGAAAGAGAGGTTGAACAGGCTGGTAATAGGGGTTGCGACAATGGTGGCGGATAGTTTCAGAAATAGAGGGTCCAGATTGTCAAGCCCAGCTGATTTGTACGGGTCCATGTTACATTTGGCATGGTAAAATAAGACAGTAGGTTACTTAAGGCAAAAAACTAAAGGAGGGTCGGGGTGGATAGTTAGGCATATAATGCGAACGTCTAGCAACCCAAGCGTTGCGTGTTTGAATCTCATCATGGACAACTTTAGCATTTTAGCTAAGAAGCAACTTTACAAATATTTACTACTCTTTAGCAACTCTGCAACTATTTAGCATGTTAGCAAACCTTTCCCCTACACTTAACCTTAACCATTTAACCTAACTCCTAATCTTAAACCTAATCTAACGTACCATAATCATACCAAAGCAGTCGAATATATCATACTAAACAGGTCAAAGCAAACTGATGCGATCATGAACTAGGATACTATATGTCTTATAAATTGTATTATATTGTATGACCGCTATTACATTGGTAGGCCAATGGAATGTAGCCAAAAATAAAGTAACATATCATACTAAATAGAGTGTTACGGATTTTAGTCAAATATAATATGTTTTGCTCTGAGATCAGGTTACAGCGAAAATGCGATAATCCTATACTATACTTCCATATACTATACTTCCTTTATCGCTACAATGTATATTTTTTGTAGTTACTTGGGGTAGGCCTAATAACGACATTTTAGATGTTTTCCGACTTACATTTCTAACTTATAACCATGAACATCTCTTCAATAACATACATCAACGTTAGATTAAGTACCACCTGCAGGCCTCAGTGCCAAGCAGGCAGGATACTGGTCGAGGAGATGATCACTCATTGTAATGAGAGTAGGTCGACATGCTCCGCTGCAGCAACATTTATGAAGCCTTTCCACCTTCAGTCCAATCCTCAACCATTAGTTCACCTCTCTCCTTATCGCAGAGCCAAGCTGTGACGCTGTGATATCATCATTCACCCCTTTTTACTTGCTCTCCTGTGATGGGCGGATTTGTGGTTATGGTATTGGTAGTGGTCATGGTAGTTGTAGTGGATATGGTATTGGTAGTGGTTATGGTATTGGTAGTGGTTATGGTATTGATCGTGGTTATGGTATTGATAGTGGTTATGGTATTGATAGTGGTTATGGTATTGGTAGTGGTTATGTTAGTGGTTATGGTAGTGGTTATGGTATTGGTAATGTTAGTGGTAGTGGTTATGGTAGTGGTTGTGGTTACGGTAGTGGTTGTGGTTATGGTAGTAGTTGTGGTATTGGTTATGGTATTGGTAGTGGTTATTGCAGTGGTTGTGGTTATGGTAGTGGGTGTGGTTATGGTAGTGGTTATGGTAATGATAATGGTTATTGTATTAGTAATGGTTATTGTATTAGTAATGGTTATGGTATTGGTAGTGGTAGTGGTTATGGTATTGGTTGTCATGCTCGCTATCCTCAAACTCCCTGTCATAAATCAACCAAGGCACAGCATGCATGTAGTTCCACATCTTTTAATGAAAGTGAAACCGAAATAACCAAAAAACAAACAGGTAAACAGCAAAGAGGCACAGTGTGCATGTAGTTCCGCAAACGAGGTGCACACAAACAGAAAAATAATTACCCACAAAACACAGGTGGGAAAAGGCTACCTAAGTATGGTTCTCAATCAGAGACAACGATTGACAGCTGCCTCTGATTGGAAACTATACCAGACCAAAGACATAGAAATCGAAAATGTAGAAAAAATACATAGAATGCCCACCCCAACTCACGCCCTGACCAAACCAAAATAGAGACATAAAAAGGAACTAAGGTCAGGACGTGACAGTACCCCCCTCAAAGGTGCGGACTCCGGCCGCAAAACCGGACAGGCGGGAGACCCTGGCGGCGCCGGACAGGCGGGAGACTCTGGCGGCGCCGGACAGGCGGGCGGCTCTGGCAGCTCCTGACTGACGGGCGGCTCTGGCGGCTCCTGACTGACGGGCGGCTCTGGCGGCTCCTGACTGACGGGCGGCTCTGGCAGCTCCTGCCTGACGGGAGAACCTGGAGGGAGGAGACGGAGAGACAGCCTGGTGCATGGGGCTGCCACAGGACCCACCAGGCTGGGGAGACCTACAGGAGGCATGGTGCGTGGAGGAGGCACCGGATACACAGGGCCGTGGAGGCGCACTGGCGGGCCCGACCGCATAGCAACCAACCTCTCCAACCTGACTCCGCCACACTCCCCATGTGCTCCCCCCAAAAAATGTTTTGGGGCTGCCTCTCGGGCTTCAGTGACCGGGTCTTGTCCTCTACCATTCTCTCCTCCCCGGTCCAACTCCTCCTCCAGGTTGGCGCACACTGCTTGGTCTTCTTGTGGTGGGTAATTCTGTCACACTCGCTATCCTCAAACTCCCTGTCATAATATCAACCAAGGCGCAGCGTGCATGTAGTTCCACATCTTTTAATGAAAGTGAAACCGAAATAACCAAAAAACAAACAAGAACGGGACGCAACCGAGGTGCACACAAACACACACAGAAAAAAAATTACCCACAAAACATAGGTGGGAAAAGGCTACCTAAGTATGGTTCTCAATCAGAGACAACGATTGACAGCTGCCTCTGATTGGGAACCATACCAGGCCAAACACATAGAAATAGAAAACATAGGGCCTCCCGGGTGGCGCAGTGGTTAAGGGCGCTGTACTGCAGCGCCAGCTGTGCCACCAGAAACTCTAGGTTCGCGCCCAAGCTCTGTGTCAGTGGGGCGACGCACAATTGGCCTAGCATCGTCCGGGTTAGGGAGGGCTTGGCCGGTAGGGATATCCTTGTCTCATTGCTCACCAGCGACTGCTGTGGCGGGCCGGGCGCAGTGTGTGCTAACCAAGGTTGCCAGGTGCACATTGTTTCCTCCGACACATTGGTGCGGCTGGCTTCCGGGTTGGATGCGCGCTTTGTTAAGAAGTAGTGCAGCTTGGTTGGGTTGTGTATTCGAGGACGCATGACTTTCAACCTTCGTCTCTCCCAATCAACATTATTAAATTGTCTCAAAAATGCACTGCAGTGGTGATGAGGATCATCCATATTGTTGCATCCGATAGTTATGTCTGCTTCCATAAAATCCATCTTGTACATCAAAGAACATTGCAAAGCTAATTAAAAAGTGGGCTAACGCCTGCAGATTCCATCAACTCAAACAGTGATCACTCTCTACTTAATCATATATCATCGTATATCATCTAAAATACTGTACAAGAAAATGGGATCAACAGAAGTAGAAAAAACTCCCCATACACACAAATACAAATGGTATTTGTCTATTTTAGGGGTATCTGAATCTTCATATCTTAATGCGATGAAACGGACAAATTATTTGAAATATGCTGATTACAACGGGCTGAGAATGTGGCATTTAAATAAATACTCCTGAGAACCTCTCAGACTGTGTACATTTAGCACAGTGGCACAATTAGGAATAATCTGTCCAATTAAAGGTTGTGTAATTAATTAAGTGCACATTCTGTGAACAGGAGAGAGGGGAGAATTGATCAACCCTGCTAAAATATGACCTATCTTGTCTTAAAGACTAATATGTTTAAACAAAAATATGAAAATTGATGACAACATCATTTGTAACAAAATGCTCACAGTGCAACTATAATGCATTTATACCTGGATTCAGCATTTTAGGGATTGTCTCTTACAGAATCAGTGATGTACTTCCCTGAGCTGACTGACAATATCTTTCAATTTTGGTCATTTTAGTTTCACCTTTATTTAAAAGACAAGTCAGTTAAGAACAAATTCTTATTTACAATGACAGCCTACTATCATTGTAATTGTGCACCTCCCTATGGGACTCCCAGTCACAGCCAGTTGTGATGCAGCCTGGAATTGAACCTTGATTTGTAGTGACACCTCTAGCACTGAGATGCAGAGCCTTAGACCACTGCGCCACTCGGGAACCCAATGAAGGGCACTTCTCTGCCTATCCATTGAAGCATTCTGTTACTGACGTGTTACTTTGTATTATCACTTAATATAGGCTATTCACACTGTAAACATTGCCCAGCAAGACAAGTATATGTCTCTTCATAATATGTAACTTGGTATGGTATTGTACAAACATCCTGAAACCACAACCTAGAAGTGTAGTAGAGCAGACAACACCTTTCTGTGCAAACTTGCAGCTAAATCGGAGCCAAAGTTGTGTGTGCGTGTGTGTGTAGGTGTGAAGGCATGCTTCACCTGGCATTACGTTCCAGTACTGTATCACAGAGCCAGAATCACATATGGCCCTGTTCAACACTACAGGGAACCGGACACCGGACATTGCCATCAAATTAACGCCATCATATTCCAACCGGGACGTGGTTAGACACAAGATATGAATCAACACAATTTTGAAATGCCAGAGAGAAAAGCGTATTCTCCACCTAACAGCAATTTGGCAATGTTGACACCAGTGGCGGTCAGTGCCATTTAAGATGAGGGAGGACAATTTGTTTTCTTCTCATGACTATGGCCTTATTTCTATTATAGCATGTTGGATGACTGTCATTCATTTACAATTCACCCAGTTCAATGTAACAGTGATAGGTTGAGGCTACAACATGACATTCAAAATTTCCCTATACCCATCATGAGGTTGCTACAACCTAGCCTATGAATTTAAGTTAACAATGTTGGTGCACACAGGTCGAGAGAAACATTTGAAGTGACAGACAGTAACACATGGACAGACAGCGACACCACCTTGCACACTCTTGCCTGCATCTGGCTGATATAGGGTGTAATCATTCGTCCAACAGTTCAGGTATGTTTATCCCTGTTTTGTTCCATTTGCTTCTGTTTAAGAAACATTTTTTAACAGAATCGGTGGAATGAATACACCCATGATCACACGTAAACACAGTTCCCTTTCAGAGCAGCCACGTTGTATTCCTTCTTGCATCTATGTGCTCTCCTCCTCTCACCATTTCCCTTCACTTGTGGACTTCAATGCACAACACATCAGCTGTATGTGACCAGGCAAAAATCCCTTTCTAAGCCAAACCATATCATAACTGCTACACACAGCCTAAATCGTTGTCATCATATTAGTTAAAGTAACTTCATAGACAACATAGCTAATATAACTAATGCATTAGTAAACCCGCTATAATCATGCAGTAACATTACAGTATGCAGTCAGTAAGCAGTTTGGCACTTACAATGGCGGGCCCTGGTGGCAATAAATTAGTAAATCCAAAAGCTTACCTTGACTTGGAAGAGTTCCAGTGTTGTGTTGGATAGTCACAGCCAGCTAGCTAACATTGCGTCCCTCTGTTTGAGAAGGGTGTTTGAGTAGGCTAAACTAGCTAGCTGCATTTGTTAGCTAAGTAAGTGAAATTGAGAGTGGAAAAAAATACAATCTCTCTCTTGCTTCTCCTTCATTTTGGAAGAAACTGTTCAGCTATTGTTTTTCTCTCTCTTTGAGTCAACTACTCACCACATGTTATGCACTGCAATGCTAGTTACAGTTGAAGTCGGAAGTTTACATACACCTTAGCCAAATACATTTAAACTCAGTTTTTCACAATTCCTGACATTTAATCCTAGTAAAGATTCCCTGTCTTAGGTCAGTTATGATCACCACCTTATTTTAAGAATGTGAAATGTCAGAATGATTTATTTCAGCTTTTATTTGTTTCGTCACATTCCCAGTGGGTCAGAAGTTTACATACACTCAATGAGTATTTGGTAGCATTGCCTTTCAATTGTTTAACTTGGGTCAAATGTTTCAGGTAGCTTTCCACAATATGTTGGGTGAATTTTGGCCCATTCCTCCTGACAGAGCTGGTGCAACTGAGTCAGTTTTGTAGGCCTCCTTGCTGACACACACTTTTTCAGTTCTGCCAACACATTTTGTGATTGCCACTCCAATACCTTCACATCCTTTTTAACCTTTATTTAACTAGGCAAGTCAGTTAAGAACAAACTCTTATTTTCAATGACAACCTAGGAACAGTTGGTTAACTTGAGAGCTCTGTGATTTGAACCTTTCGGTTACTAGTCCAACTCTCTAACCACTAGGCTGCCGCTGCTGCTGTTGTCCTTAAGCCATTTGACACAACTTTGGAAGTATGATTGGGGTCATTGTCCATTTGGAAGACCCATTTGCAACCAAGTTTTAACTTCCTGACTGGTGTCTTGAGATGTTGCTTCAATATATCCACATCATTTTCGTCTCTCATGAAGCCATCATTTTTGTGAAGCGCACCAGTCCCTCCTGCAGCAAAGCACCCCCATAACATGATGCTGCCACCCCCTTGCTTCACGGTTGGCTTGCAAGCCTCCACCTTTGGCTTGTAAGCCTCCCCCTTTTTCCCTCCCCATTTTTCCTCCAAACATAATGATGGTCATTATGGCCAAACAATTCTATTTATGTTTCATCAGACCAGAAGACATTTCTCAAAAAAGTACGATCTTTGTCCCCATGTGCAGTTGCAAACCGTAGTCTGGCTTTTTTATGGTGGTTTTGGAGCAGTGGCTTCTTCCTTGCTGAGCAGCCTTTCAAGTTCTGTCAGAATAGGAATCGTTTTACTGTGGATATAGATCCTTTTGTACCTGTTTCCTCCAGCATCTTCACAAGGTCCTTTGCTGTTGTTTTGGGACTGATTTGCACTTTTCGCACCAAAGTACGTTCATCTCTAGGAGATAGAACGTGTCTCCATCCTGAGCGGTATGACGGCTGCGTGGTCCCATGGTGTTTATACCTGCGTACTATTGTTTGTACAGATGAACCTGGTACCTTCAGGCGTTTGTAAATTGCTCCCAAGGATGAACCAGACTTGTGGAGGTCTCCAATTCTTTATTTGAGGTCTTAGCTGATTTCTTTTGATTTTCCCATGATGTCAAGCAAAGAGGCACTGAGTTTGAAGGTAGGTCTTGAAATACATCCACAGGTACACCTCCAATTGAGTCAAATGATGTCAATTAGCCTATCAGATGCTTATAAAGCCATGACATATTTTTCTGGAATTTTCCAAGCTGTTTAAAGGAACAGTCAACTTAGTGTATGTAAACTTTTGACCCACTGGAATTGTGATACAGTGAGTTATAAGTGAAATTAACTGCGTGTAAACAATTGTTGGAAAAATTACTTGTGTCATGCACAAAGTAGATGTCCTAACCGACTTGCCAAAACTATAGTTTGTTAACAAGAAATGTGTGGTGTGGTTGAAAAATGAGTTTTAATGACTCCACCCTAAGTGTATGTAAACTTCAGACTTCAACTGTAGCTGGCTGTGTCCTATGCTTTCAGTACTAGATTCATTCTCTGATCCTTTGATTGGGTGGACAATATGTCAGTTCATACTGCAAGAGCTCTGATAGGTTGGAGGATGTCCTCCGGAAGTTGTCATAAGTACTGTATAAGTCTTTGTAAGGGGATGAGAACCATGAGCCTCCTAGGTTTTCTATTGAAGTCAATGTACCCAGAGGGGATGGAACCTTCCTGTCCTCTGGCTACGCCATGTTGTTACCATATAGAGTGTGGTTGAGGCTTCTGTATACCTTCATTGCAAAATTGTGTGTTTTAATCAATTATTTGGTGACGTGATTATATTTAGTATAGTTTTATCTAAAAAATATATATTTATTTTATGAAATTCACTGAGGAGGATGGTCCTCCCCTTCCTCCTCTGAGGAGCCTCCAATAGTTGACACAGCCATGTGAAAACTTGAGTTGAATATGTGGCTGTAAACACCAGGAATAACCTTCACAGCAACAGACACTACCTTGGTCACATCGAAACTGTCAATGCCTTAAATGGTCTACATCCTTAGCTGTTGCACCTGGGAGAAAACGTAAGTCTTCCTTGTATTGTGAAAGACTCAGATTAGACAGATTTTGGTTGTGTAAGTGAACTCACCAAGACAAGTATGAGGCCTATGTGTGCTTGGGGGGCCTGATGGCAGGCCTGCCTGGCCCTAGCCTGCACTAACACCCCCTCCTTTCCCCTCCACCAAAAGTGCCATCAGAACGCAACCAGAACACAACCAGCTGACAGCTCCAGTCCCAGCCAGGGGGAGAGCAGAGAGGCCGATGGGGGGGGGGGGGGGGGGCATACATCTTATGTACTATATAAAAATAAATACTATCCATGTCAAGGAAAGGTGGGATGCCCCAAAATGAATGATAACAGACTCATTAAAAATAACAGCCGACTAAATGATAAATGACCTGCCTTCTAAAAAGAGCACAGAAAGGCAGCCTGGTCAAATGAACACTGCATTGTTCTGTTAAAGATGTTATTTTACCTCTCCGTTCTCGCTCACCAAAATATAAACCGGCAATGACACTATGTCCAGTTTATTACTTGTGTTAAAGTGGCTTTGTAGATGGAATTTTCATTTTCTTAATATCTTTAGTTAGAACTTAAGAAATAACAATAATTTGAAAGTAATATACTAATCAAATTAGTATATATTGATATACTTGATGCTTGGTTTTGGAAGTAAAAGTTCTGATAGATACAAAATAATGACACCAAACTATCCCAACAAATACAACCCCAAACCCAGGACAGTAAAAAAGTATCTCAGTCCAATACATATTGGTGACATAAATAGATTTCCACCTTACTAAATAGCGCAGAGCAGATCCCATTGTTGTCAGGGTGAGAAACAGACAGACTGAGGAAGGGTGAGTCCCTGACTGCTCTGCTGATATACGTCCACTACAGAGCAGCCAGTGTCTGCTCGTGGTGAGACAGACGTGCCAGTGAGCGATCCCTCTCCCTGTCTTTTTTGTAAACACTGGAATTCCACAGACATGAGAACATCATCTGGCAAAATCTTCATCAAGATTGCAAAGACCTTTTCGAAGACAAGCTCGTTCCATCTAGTGTGTTGAAGCTCAACTAATCACTTTCTGCACTTTAGTGCCTCAAGGGGATAATAAGAAGGTATATCTATAAAAGGCAGTTAAACCCCAGATGGTTTCGGAGATGCACATAGTGCTCTCATAATCTGACAATTTACAATGGACAAAATACTTAAAAACGCTAATGTCTTTGCCCAAAGTATATCAAACATAGTATCAAACACAGTTGAAAGGAGGTACAGTGCCTCCAGAAATGATTCACACCCCTTGACTTTCTCCACATTCCGTTATGTTACAGCCTGAATTAAATTAAGATTTTGTGCAACTGATCTACACACAATACCCCACAATGTCAAAGTAGAATTTAGTTTTTAGAAACTATTACAAATTAACAAAAAATTTAAAGTTAAAATGTTTTGAGTAAACAAGTATTCAACCCCTTTGTTATGACAAACCTAAATGAGTTCAGGGGTAAAAATGTGCTTAACAAATCACATCATTAATTGCATGGACTCACTCTGTGTGCGATAAAACAGTTTAACATTATTTTTTAATGATTGCATCATCTCTGTACCACACATACAATTATCTGTAAGGTCCCTCAGTCGAGTAGTGAATTTCAAATACAGATTAAACCACACATAGACCAAGGAGGTTTTCCAATGCCTCGCAAAGAAGGGCACCTTTTGGTAGGAGGGTAAACATATAAAAAGTAGACACTGAATATCCCCTTGAGCATGGTGAAGTTATTAAAGAAGGAAGCCTGTAAAGAATAAAAATATTCCAAACATGCATCTTGTTTGCAACAAGGCACTAAACTAATACTGCAGAAAATGTGGCAAATAAATTAACTTTTTGTCCTGAATACAAAGCTTTATGTTCGGGGTAAATCTAACACAACACATCACTGAGTACCACTCTTCATATTTTCAAGCATGGTGGAGGCTGCATCATGTTATGGATATGCTTGTCATCAGCAAGGACTAGGGAGTTAAAAAAATATATAAAGGCTCAAAATAATCAGAATAGAGATAAGCACAGGCAAAATCCTAGTGGAAAATCTGGTTGGGTCTGATTTCCAACAGTCACTGGGAGACAAATGTACCTTTCAGCAGGACAATAACTTAAAACTCAAGGCCAAATATACACTGGAGTTGCTTACCAAGACGACATTGAATGTTCGTGAGTGGAAATGGCTGTCTAGCAATGATCAACAACCAACCTGACAGAGCTTGAAGAGTTAAAAAAATAATAATGGGCAAATGTTGTACAATCTAGGTGTGCAAAGACCTTAGAGACTCACAGTTGTGATCTCTGCCAAAGGGGATTCAAACATGTCTTGACTCAGGGGGTTGAATACTTTTTTATTTTTTATTAATCTTTGAAAAAGTTTAAATTTCTCTTCCCACCTTTATTTAACCAGTAGGTCAGGTGAAAATAAGTTCTCATTTATAACTGCGACCTGGCCAAGATAAAGCAAAGCAGTGCGACACAAACAGCAACACAGAGTTACTCGTGGAATAAACAAACATACAGTCAATAACACAATAGAAAAAAATCTATATACAGTGTGTGCAAATTAGGTAAGATTATGGAGGTAAGGCAATAAATAGGCCGTAGTGGCAAAGAAATTACAATTTAGCAATTAAACACAGGAGTGATAGATGTGCAGAAGATGAATGTGCAAGTAGAGATACTGGGGTGCAAAGGAGCAAAAAATTATCAAATAAAATAACAATATGGGGATAATGTAGTTGGATGGGCTATATACAATCGTGGCCAAAAGTTTTGAAAATGGCACAAATATTAATTTTCACAAAGATTGCTGCTTCAGTGTCTTTAGATATTTTTGTCAGATGTTAAGATGGAATACTGAAGTATAATTACAAGCATTTCATACGTGTCAAAGGCTTTTATTGACAATTACATGAAGTTGATGCAAAGAGTCAATATTTACAGTGTTGACCCTTCTATTTCAGACCTCTGCAATCCGCCCTGGCAAGCTGTCAATTAACTTCTGGGCCACATCCTGACTGATGGCAGCCCATTCTTGCATAATCAATAATTGGAGTTTGTCAGAATTTGTGGGTCTTTGTTTGTCCACCCGCCTCTTGAGGATTGACCACAAGTTGTCAATGGGATTAAGGTCTGGGGAGTTTCCTGGCCATGGACCCAAAATATTGATGTTTTGTTCCCCGAGCCACTTATTTATCACTTTTTTGGTACCATTCTTTATTCATGGCTGTGTTCTTAGGCAAAATTGTGAGTGAGCCCACTCCCTTGGCTGAGAAGCAACCCCACACATGAATGGTCTCAGGATGCTTTAATGTTGGCATGACACAGGACTGATGGATGCGCTCAAGTTGTCTTCTCTGGATAAGCTTTTTTCTGGATGCCCCAAACAATCGGAAAGGGGAATCATCAGAGAAAATTACTTTACCCCAGTCCTCAGCAGTCCAATCACTGTACCTTTTGCAGAATATCAGTCTGTCCCTGATGTTTTTCCTGGAGAGAAGTGGCTTCTTTGCTGCCCTTCTTTGACACCAGGCCATCCTCCAAAATCTTCGCCTCACTGTGCGTGCAGATGCATTCCCACCTGCCTGCTGCCATTCCTGAGCAAACTCTGTACTGGTGGTGCCCCGATCCCGCAGCTGAATCAACTACAGGAGATGGTCCTGGCGCTTGCTGGACTTTCTTGGGCGCCCTGAAGCCTTCTTCACAACAATTGAACCGCTCTCCTTGAAGTTCTTGATGATCCGATAAATGGTTGATTTAGGTGCAATCTTACTGGCAGCAATATCCTTGCCTGGGAAGCCCTTTTCGTGCAAAGCAATGATGACGGCACATGTTTCCTTGCAGGTAACCATGGTTGACAGAGGAAGAACAATGATTCCAAGCACCACCCTCCTTTTGAAGCTTCCAGTCTGTAATTCAAACTCAATCAGCATGACAGAGTGATCTCCAGCCTTGTCCTCGTCAACACTCACACCTGTGTTAACAAGATAATCACTGACATGATGTCAGCGGGTCCTTTTGTGGAAGGGCTGAAATGCAGTGGAAATGTTTTTTGGGGATTCAGTTCATTTGCATGGCAAAGAGGGACTTTGGAATTAATTGCAATTCATCTGATCACTCTTCATAACATTCTGGAGTATATGCAAATTGCCATACTGAGGCAGCAGACTTTGTGAAAATTAATATTTGTGTCATTCTCAAAACTTTTGGCCATGACTGTACAGATGGGCTTTGTACAGGTGCAATGATCTGTGAGCTGCTCTGACAGCTGATGTTTAAAGTTAGTGAGGGAGATATGTGTCTCCAGCTTCAGTGATTTTTGCAATTTGTTCCAGTTGTTCCAGTTATTAGCAGCAGAGAACTGGAAGGAAAGGCAGCCAAATGAGGAATAGGCTTTGGGGGTGACCAGTGAAATATACCTGCTGGAGCACGTGCTATGGGTGGGTGTTGCTATGGTGACCAGTGAGCTGAGATAAGGCGGGGTTTTACCTAGCAAAGACTTATAGATGATCTGGAGCCAGTGGGTTTGGTGACAGACATGAAGCGAGGGCCAGCCAACGAGAGCATGCAGGTCGCAGTGGTGGGAAGTATATGGGTCAGGTCTATAGTGAACCAAGGGCTATATATGTTCCTGGTTAAAACAAATTTTTAATAGGGCATGCTTATTTTAGATGGAGAGGAAAGCACATTTAAAGAATAACCAGGCATCCTCTACTAACGGAATGAGGTCAATATCCTTCCAGGATACCCGGGCCAGGTCGATTAGAAAGGCCTGCTCGCTGAAGTGTTTTAGGGAGTGTTTGACGGTGATGAGGGGTGGTCGTTTGACCGCAGACCCATTACGGATGCAGGCAATGAGGCAGTGATCGCTGAGATCCTGGTTGAAGACAGCAGAGGTGTATTTAGATGGCAGGTTGGTCAGGATGATATCTATGAGGGTGCCTGTGTTAATGGATTTGGGATTGTACCTGGTAGATTCATTGATAATTTGTGTGAGATTGAGGTCATCTAGCTTAGATTGTAGCACGGCCGGGGTGTTAAGCATGTCCCAGTTTAGGTCAACTAACACTATGAGCTCTGAAGATAGATGGAGGGCAATCAATTCACATATGGTGTCCAGGGCACAGCTGAGGGCAGAAGGTGGTCTATAGCAAGCGGCAACGGTGAGAGACTTGTTTCTGGAAAGGTGCATTTTTAGAAGTAGAAGCTCAGACCTAGATAGTATGACAGAACTCTGCAAGCTATCTCCGCAGTAGGTTGCAACTCCGCCCCATTTGGAAGTTCTATCTTGTCGGAAAATGTTATAGTTAGGGATGGAAATTTCAGGATTTTTGGTGGCCTTCCTAAGCCAGGATTCAGACACTGCTAGGACATCCGGGTTGTGTGCTATAGCAGTGAGTAAAACAAACTTAGGGAGGCTTCTAATGTTAACATGCATGAAACCAAGGCTTTTACGGTTACAGAAGTCAACAAATGATAGCGCCTGGAAAATAGGAGTGGAGCTAGTTGCTGCAGGGCCTGGATTAACCTCTACATCACCAGAGGAACAGAGGAGGAGTATGATAAGGGTACGGCTAAAGGCTATAAGAACTGGTCGTCTAGTGCGTTTGGTACAGAGAGTAAAAGGAGCAGATTTCTGGGCATTGAAGGATATATTCAAGGCATAATGTACAGACAATGTTATGGTAGGATGTGAATACAGTGGAGGTAAACTTAAGCATTGGGTGACGATGACAAAGGTTTTGTCTCTAGCGACATAATTTAGACCAGGTGAGGTCACCGCATGTGTGGGAGGTGAAACAAAAGGGCTAGCTAAGGCATATTGAGCAGGGCTGGAGGCTCTACAGTGAAATAAGACAAAAGTCACTAAGCAAAACAGCAATGGACAAGACATTTTGACATTAGAGAGCGGCATCCGCAGCCGAGTGATCATAGGGCCCAGTGGAAAGCTAGGCAAGCTGGCGGCACGGCGATTCAGACAGCTAGCGAGCCGGGGCTAGCAGGCTAGTAGAAGGGCCTTTGGGGGAGGTTGTGACGGAGAAAGTTTGTTGTAGCCCCCTTGGACGGTTACGTCGGCAGACCAGTCGTGTTGGATCGGCAGGGCAGAGATTACAGAGTATTTTGTGTAGATCGTTGAAAAGAAACAAAATGCATGTGAGAAGTGCTCAGTGGACTATGGTGTTGACTGTAACAATGATCTGCTACTCTACTTGACAGCCTCTTACCACAGCAGACCCTGTCAGTCCACCCAGGTCTAGATATGTCAGCTGGGTGTATGAATGCTCACTGGACATCCTCACAAGACATTGTCACAAGATTCTCATAAGACATTATCATGGAGAGTGTTTCTGTACTTACGGTTCTTTTCTGTGTTGAGGGAAGCTCATCCTCATTTGGAAGTGACTGGACATGACCATCCAAATCAATCAGGTCAGAATATGTATTTGTTGTTGTTACTGTAATCATTTATCAGTATAGTAGGCCTAGAGACCTCGTAGTAAAGAACTCATGGGAACTAGAATAGAATGTTGCCTCAAATGGTTGAGCGAGGACCATGACAGACATGACCAAACATACTTGTGTACTGTAGGACAAAGATTTGAAAGTCCCAGAACAATAAAATCCTATCAGGTGTTTAATCTTTCACAATATTATAATTCAGAACCCTAGACACACCTCATAAAGGCAGTAAATTACAAAACATAATGGCTTTCTGTCATAGATGGTGTATAGCTCCCATCACAAGCACTGTCACTTCTCTTAAAGAATGCTCAGTTTAAATACAGACACCTCTCAAGTGGAGACAGAAACAGTACATTTTGCATAAGTTTAACACATGTTTTGGTGCAGTATTTCTCAAGTGAAAAACGTGCATTAAAACTAGTCTTCTCTCATTAAATGACAATAAATGCTTCGTTGAAGAATCCCGTCCATAGTTCCCACTCCTACTAGGAGTAGTACTGTTGACCAATCACCGACGAAAGGGGCATAGATTTCGACAACTGAACTTCGACTTGCCTCAACAAAAAACAAAAAAAATGGATGAGCGTGATCAGCAGAAAATACCCTGCCGAACACCAAAACGAACAAAAACGTGACAAAATGTTTGTCATAATTCATGTGCCAACTGTTTCTACTGGGAAACATGCGACAGGCTTAAGTCTAGTGTTTTAGCGATGTTGTCACCTAGACTTGGATTGTCATTATAAAGAAAGAAATGCCATTGGATGCCCAAACTTTAAGGCCTTCCAAGGATGTGTGTGTGTGTGATCATGACATGGATTATCTCAGACCAACTAACAGTCAAAGCCATGGGAGGGTGAAGGTTTATAAGTACTTCATTCTAGTACCTGTCCTGCTTGATTATACACAGAGTATACAAAACATTAAGAACACCTGCTCTTTCCATTAAATAGACTTACCAGGTGAATTCGGGTGAAAGCTATGATCCCTTATTGATGTCACCTGTTAAATCCACTTCAATCAGTGTAGATAAAGGGGAGGAGACAGGTTAAAGAAGGATTTTTAGCAATCCTTGACACATTTGAGAAATGGACTACGTATGTGTGCCATTCAGAGAGTGAATGGGCAAGACAGAAGATGCAAGTGCCTTTCAACGGGATATGGTAGTAGGTGGGAGTCGCACCGGTTTGTGTCCAGAACTGAAACGCTGCTGGGTTTTTCAAGCTCAATAGTTTCCCATGTGTATCAAAAATGGTCCACCAGCCAAAGGACATTCAGCCAACTTGACACAACTGTGGGAAGCATTGGAGTCAGCATTGGCCAGCATCCCTGTGGAATCCTGTCAACACCTTGTAGAGTCCATACCCTGACAAACTGAGGCAGAAAGGCCCAACTGTCTTTGTTCCTGATTTTTGGTATACTCAGTGTATGTAACTTTAGTGTGATATCGCTTCATTGACATTTACAACAAGCCATCCTCTACCATATGGACTCATAAACTGAAGATCACAGACTGACAAAAGCAATCAGCTTTTTAATTAAAGGAATTAACAGTGCGATGTTAAACTATAATGACGGCAGTAAAAAACACTCGATGTGACAATCACGTCACAAAAAACATCCATAACTGTTATTTTCATTAGCTCAGGAAAAAGACAATACAACTATATGGGAGGCATGGAGATTGCTCTCTCTAACCCTCCTGTGACCACTCGTACATTAGTAGAAGATAATGATATTGTGCTGATGATGGGCAATAAAAATAGGGAATGAGTTCACCTTTACCTTCCATGTAAGGTATTTTTTTAAATAGGAAAATGGTTATGTTGTTCAACAACAATAAATGATTTAATCCCCCTCTTTTTAAAAGTCACTAATCAAATACAATAGACAACCAGATTGGCTTTTGAAAGGCATTGGCAGCTGTTGAAAAGGCATTGGTAGCTGTTGATTAATCCTAATACATGTATGAGCATGTATGCACACGTAAATATGTTCACACACACACACACACACACACACACACACACACACACACACACACACACACACACACACACACACACACACACACACACACACACACACACACACATGGGGAGATAAACTACACCACACCACAGCACACAAAACAAAAGTCAAACTATCAGAAATAATGAAAAGCCATCAATAAGAATTCAGCAGAGATTTGTTTCATTCTGTTTTCAACAATGCTTTTCAACCCATTATTTTCTGTAAATGTCAACCAGCCCGCTGTATTGATTCTATTATTTTTGACCTTGCATTAGTGTCAGCTAATCTCGCATGCCATAACATTTCATTTTATAGTGAAAAATACTCTGAGGCCCTAAGGGTGAGTTATACACAGGTTGCAGTACCCTTGGGATTCAGAAGTGCACCCTTGGGTAAACAAAAATATATGTAATGTTTCATAACCCCTTTAAGTAGAGCCAGCGTCACTGGGGGTTTCATTTCTTCTCCAATTATTTTTTTTTTTCATGTTGGCTCAATATATGATTTTAAGTAGGTACCGAGTCTTATTCAATGTATGATTTAAAGTAGGTAGCGAGTCTTATTCAATATATGGTTTAAAGTAGGTACCGAGTCTTATTCAATGTATGGTTTAAAGTAGGTAGCGAGTCTTATTCAATGTATAGTTTAAAGTAGGCACCAAGTCTTATTCAATGTGTGGTTTAAAGTAGGTACCAAGTCTTATTCAATGTGTGGTTATATGTAATGTTTCATAACCCCTTTAAGTAGAGCCAGCGTCACTGGGGGTTTCATTTCTTCTCCAACTTTTTTTTTTTTTTCATGTTGGCTCAATATATGATTTTAAGTAGGTACCGAGTCTTATTCAATGTATGATTTAAAGTAGGTAGCGAGTCTTATTCAATATATGGTTTAAAGTAGGTACCGAGTCTTATTCAATGTGTGGTTTAAAGTAGGTACCGAGTCTTATTCAATGTGTGGTTTAAAGTATGTACCGAGTCTTATTCAATGTATGGTTTAAAGTAGGTACCGAGTCTTATTCAATGTATGGTTTAAAGTAGGTACCGAGTCTTGTTCAATGTGTGGTTTAAAGTAGATAACGAGTCTTATTCAATGTGTGGTTTAAAGTAGATAACGAGTCTTATTCAATGTATGGTTTAAAGTAGGTAGCGAGTCTTATTCAATGTATAGTTTAAAGTAGGCACCAAGTCTTATTCAATGTGTGGTTTAAAGTAGGTACCAAGTCTTATTCAATGTGTGGTTTAAAGTAGATACCAAGTCTTATTCAATGTATGGTTTAAAGTAGGTACCAAGTCTTATTCAATGTGTGGTTTAAAGTAGGTACCAAGTCTTATTCAATGTATGGTTTAAAGTAGGTACCAAGTCTTATTCAATGTATGGTTTAAAGTAGGTACCAAGTCTTATTCAATGTGTGGTTTAAAGTAGGTACCAAGTCTTATTCAATGTGTGGTTTAAAGTAGGTACCAAGTCTTATTCAATGTGTGGTTTAAAGTAGGTACCAAGTCTTATTCAATGTATGGTTTAAAGTAGGTACCAAGTCTTATTCAATGTATAGTTTAAAGTAGGCACCAAGTCTTATTCAATGTGTGGTTTAAAGTAGGTACCAAGTCTTATTCAATGTGTGGTTTAAAGTAGGTACCAAGTCTTATTCAATGTATGGTTTAAAGTAGGTACCAAGTCTTATTCAATGTGTGGTTTAAAGTAGGTACCAAGTCTTATTCAATGTATGGTTTAAAGTAGGTACCAAGTCTTATTCAATGTATGGTTTAAAGTAGGTACCAAGTCTTATTCAATGTGTGGTTTAAAGTAGGTACCAAGTCTTATTCAATGTGTGGTTTAAAGTAGGTACCAAGTCTTATTCAATGTGTGGTTTAAAGTAGGTACCAAGTCTTATTCAATGTATGGTTTAAAGTAGGTACCAAGTCTTATTCAATGTATGGTTTAAAGTAGGTACCAAGTCTTATTCAATGTGTGGTTTAAAGTAGGTACCAAGTCTTATTCAATGTATGGTTTAAAGTAGGTACCAAGTCTTATTCAATGTATGGTTTAAAGTAGGTACCAAGTCTTATTCAATGTATGGTTTAAAGTAGGTACCAAGTCTTATTCAATGTATGGTTTAAAGTAGGTACCAAGTCTTATTCAATGTGTGGTTTAAAGTAGGTACCAAGTCTTATTCAATGTGTGGTTTAAAGTAGGTACCAAGTCTTATTCAATGTGTGGTTTAAAGTAGGTACCAAGTCTTATTCAATGTATGGTTTAAAGTAGGTACCAAGTCTTATTCAATGTATGGTTTAAAGTAGGTACCAAGTCTTATTCAATGTGTGGTTTAAAGTAGGTACCAAGTCTTATTCAATGTATGGTTTAAAGTAGGTACCAAGTCTTATTCAATGTATGGTTTAAAGTAGGTACCAAGTCTTATTCAATGTATGGTTTAAAGTAGGTACCAAGTCTTATTCAATGTGTGGTTTAAAGTAGGTACCAAGTCTTATTCAATGTGTGGTTTAAAGTAGGTACCAAGTCTTATTCAATGTATGGTTTAAAGTAGGTACCAAGTCTTATTCAATGTATGGTTTAAAGTAGCTCCCGATTTTATTCAATGTATGTTTGTTTTTTTCTTCAGGCTTTAAAAAAAGAATAATGTTGGCTCAATATATGATTTAAAGTAGGTACAGAGTCTTATTCAATGTATGGTTTAAAGTAGGTACCGAGTCTTACACCATGTGTGGTTTAAAGTAGGTACCGAGTCTTATTCAAAGATCCCAAGGTCCCAAGTCTCATTCAAAGATAAATTGATGTTTTTTTCTACTGTCACAGCCATAATCATCCATAACATGGGACATACAAAGCAGAAAAGATGGGGCCCTGGAAGATCATGAACTCAATGCGTCATTTAAATGGTTTTTTGTTATTAGGTTTTTTACATTGTTTCAGTATATTTGCTATAAAATAGTCCCCTCCACACACACACCCTAACAGTGATACTGTATTTCACAGTGATTTCGAAGCAGCGAATTAATGAGTAGTGTGCTTGTCACTTTATTTAATAATCTCCTACCAATCCTTCAACTCTGGTGCATGTTAAGGGCTCTTCAAGCCATGAAAACAGCTTGCTGTGAGCAGCCCAACTGTCAAGGTCTCCTTTGCTGTCCATGATGGAAATATCAACCCAGTGAGCCGTGATGGACATCTCAATATGAATCCTACTCAGCTCTGCTCTGCCCAACACCTGCCTACCAGTACTCCTTCAGATAATTCATGGGCATGTGCTCTGCTCAGAGCACATGTCCAGGCTTGTGAAGCTGATCTTCAACTGATCTACTGTTCTACCTCCCCACAATGTCAAACAGATTTTTTTTATTTTTAGATATTGCCATCAGTATGATCAAAAAGAGCCTATGTGTACACATCACTTGTGTCCATTCAAAATAAGTACTATGACTGTCTGGACTATTTCTAGATATTGAACAAATTACTGAGGTGAATGAAAAGGCAAAGTACAATGATGCACTCAATGGAAAGCGTTCTCTGAAAAGCATTGTTTCAGAAATGATGTTCATTTAGTGTATAGTCCTATTGGCATTGAGACCACATTGGAACAAGAGGACACCATTTCAATAATTTTCCAAATATCTATGTCTTTCTGGGTTATTGGCCAGAATGTATTTTATGTCGATCCCCCATTTCCATTTCCAGTATCTGTTGTGAAGCACAAGACAAGGACACGATGGTCATGTGACTCCATATGGAGCGTGTCCAGGGGAGATTCTCAATTGGGAAGGTCTGTCCTCTCCTCGACTCCTCCGTCCTCCTCTCCTCCGTGTGGTCGAGGAGAGTGTCATGTCATTAATAAGCAGATGGAGGAGCATGCTCACCTCTTTGATGACATATTTTGGCAGATGGAGGAGCATGCTCACCTCTTTGATGACATACTTTGGCAGATGGAGGAGCATGCTCACCTCTTTGATGACATACTTTGGCAGATGGAGGAGCATGTTCACCTCTTTGATGACATACTTTGGCAGATGACGCACAAGATGATCCTCCTGGTGGCTAGTGCAGAAATGTTTTAAATCCACCACACCCCTTTTGAATCAGCTGTTGTTTTCTGGAAGGAGAAAAGCATTTAAAAATCATATGCTACTTATCCTTTTACCAGTAAAATGTTCTGCACAACTAGCTACATTTGTTTTTATCACTTTACACATTTTCTTTTTGGGATTCCACCCCTTTAACATATGCCTGATGACACGCGAGTGGAGAAGGAGAGTCTCATATCATACAAGTGCTTTTGTTTCCATGTTTTCTCTCCTCTCCTCGCCTCCACCCCTGGATTACCTTTGACCTTTATCAAAAGCACGCGAGGAGAAGACAGAGGAGAGGATGCGAGGAGTCGAGCAAAACCAATTGAGATTCTCCCCAGGTGTCTTCTTCCTCTGATGTCTTGCATAAACAAACACAACAACATTGAACTTTTAGGTTGAACAGAAGTACTAGAGAATGTGAAATGTGGAAAACGAAATGTTTTGTTTGTAAATTAACTATATTGTTAGAAGCAGTTCACTAATACTACGTGTTGTATTTTTTGATCAAAAACACAAATTTAGGTAGTGAGCATCCAATGTGTATGGGGATCACATATTTCTAGAACATATGCAACTCTATGGTTGAAATGTTATGTTTGTTTGTCTTTAACACTCCATTTCACCGTATTGTGTTTCCAATATGATGGAAGTTGGTGATGGAATTATTGAAATGCCTGGATCTCATCCGAATTTAACGAGCCAAATGACAACATTATGAGACAAGCTTAACTTTAGCCCCCATTGGTGCGACAGTACAAAGCCTCTCTCAGGGAAAATGTCATAAATAAATGAGCAGACGAGTTTGGTTCTGACAAGTGAGGGACATGGTGTACCAGGAACATTTTTGATAGTGATCTAATTCATCTGGCAGCCGTGGATGTTGATTAAATCAGGATGTCAGCCACTTGACAAGACAAGACACAAACCGACGTGGAACCTGTTTGAACAGCATGAGCAGTGCGAGATGACCAGGGAGATTTGCTCCAGAACTGCCTGCCTGCATAGCTACTGAACATTGAATACATGCATACCACACACACACATAAACACACACACACACACACACACACACACACACACACACACACACACACACACACACACACACACACACACACACACACACACACCCACACACACACACACACACACACACACACACACACACACACACACACACACACACACGTTAACGTCACTTTCCACAACACATCCAGATAGAAATCTACCCACCAGAGCTTACTTACAGTACCTCTTCTGTTCTCTCTCACAGCCCCTGCCCTGGCTACTTACTCACAGGATGACATCAGCCCTCTCTGACACTCCTGGCTGAGAGGAGCACTTCCCCCGACCCAACACACACGCATGCACGCACGCACACACGCACACACACACACACACACACGTTGTGTAAGAGCTTCACTGAGCCCAATGTGATGGCATGGTTGATGCCACCATGAAGTATCTCTGACTATGCCAGACAGACAGACAGACAAGCAGCAGGCAGAACATGTAAAAAATAACAGGACCTATAATTATAGTATGTGAAAAACAAATACATTCTGAGTCAGTACTCAAAATAATAGACCAAATGCAAGAGAGTAATGCTTGGGGTTGACACATTGCTTACAGTACACAATGGGGCTGTGGTTGAAAGGATAGGTTCATAGGTTTCTATTCAACTGCTGAGCAGAATTTATCAGTTAAAAAATAAGTGACTACAACAAAATGTGATGTGCAACTTTATCAAAACGTAAAATGGGATGCAAATAATATAATCACAACAAACAATAATAATGGTGAGAGTATCTAAAATAATGGCACATTTTTCTACTTCCCTTTCACTTGAGATATACTGTACCTTGATCACATCTAGAAATTCTTATGTGATCACCACATACTAACAAGTATTAAGAAGTATTCTCTAGATGACAAACTAGATGCACTCAATGAATAAGACCTGTGGTCAAATACTAGAATGTTAGAATATTTTAATATGAGTTTTTTTTATTTAAAAAACAACAAGTAGTTGAATGTTGGAATGTATTTGAAAATACTAAAATACACTGATTCAAATACACACTGACGCAAATACTTATTTGAAATAAGTATTTAAATGTTTTCTAATAGTAGGCTATTTAAAGGAAATTATTTGAAAATACTTGAAAATACTTCAAATAGAAGTAGTTGATTTGGGCCACATTATTTGAAAATAATAAAATTTACAGAAAATAAGTATTTAGATAACAAATACTCAAATGCACACATATTTGAACCCAGGTCTGCAATGTTGGACTACCCAGCAGCATCTCCTCTCCACCTGACCTAGCCTACTGTTCTCCTTCCTGCCTGCCCCATGGAGGTCAAAGTTACATGTACAACGTTGCTCTGCTAATCTCCTTTGCCACTCATAAAATGTACACTACATCTCCCTCTTGGAGACCTGTCATTTTGGTGCTGCCTTTGGCTGTCAGTGAATGTAAATAATACCTCGGAGCATTCTGAGAAACCCTTGATTATTTATAGAGCTAGATCTGGATGTCTGAAAAAATGTAAACATATATGCTGCTTTGAATTACTTCACATTAGTTACAATACAAGATAATTATGTTTTTGGTAGAACTTTCAGATTTCGATGAGTGTGTCTGTTACAAAATGCCATCTCTACAAATTAACACTCCTGATTCCTACTTACAAGCAAAGCAAAATCTCAAACAGGAAGTACCATTGAGGCCCTCAATACAGAAGTAGTCCGATGAAGCGGATGCAAAACTACAGGACTGTTTCTCTAGCCCAGACTGGAATATGTTCCAAGATTCATCCAATAAAATTGAGAAGTTTACCACATCATTCACCGGATTCATTAATAAGTGCACCGATGACGTCATCCCCACAGTGACCATACATACATATCCCAACCAAAAGCCAGGCAACATCTGCACTGAGCTAAAAGCCAGAGATTCATTCAAGGAGAGGGACACTAATCAGGATGATTGTAAGAAATCCCACTACGACCTCCGATGAGCCATCAAACAGGCAAAGCGTCAATACAGGACTAAAATGTAATCCTACTATGACAGCTCTGACGCTCCTCGGATACGGAATGGCTAGCAAACTATTACGGATTACATAGAGAAACCCAGCTGTTAGCTGCCTAGTGATACAAACCTACCAGATTAACTAAATGCCCTCGACGCTCACTTCGAGGCAAGCAACACTGAACCATGCATGAGAGCACCAGCAGTTCAGGACGGCTGTGTGATCTCGCTCTCCGTAGCCGATGTGAGTGAGACCTTTAAACAGGTTAACATTTAGACTAATTACCAGGGCATGTAGTAAGAGCATGCGCTGACCAGCTGGCTGGTGTCTTCACTGACAATTTCAACCTCTCCCTGACCCACTCCATAAAACCTACATGTTTCAAGCAGACCGCCCTCCACACTGTCCTCTCCCACCTGGACAAGAGGAACACCAATGTGAAAATACTGTTCATTCACTACAGCTCAGCATTCAACACCATAGAGCCCTCCAAGCTCATCACTCAGGATGTTTTAGTGTCACATACACTGAATAGCTGCAGTTAAATGTGTTGTTTTACAGGGTCAGCAATAGTAATACGTAGCCCCTGGAGCAAATTAGCGTTAAGTGCCTTTTGCACTAATTATTTTGATTCGTAGTTACCTAGCCAGTTTACCCCTACCTACAGTGCATTCAGAAAGTATTCAGACCCCTTCACTTTTCCCACATTTATTTACATTAGAGCCTTATTCTAAAATTGATTAAATCATTTCCCCCCTCATCAATCTACACACAATACCCCATAATGACAAAGCAAAAACAGGTTTTTAGAATTTTTTGCTAATGTATTACAATTTCAAAGCTGAAATATCACATTTCCATAAGTATTCAGACACTTTACTCAGTACTTTGTTGAAGCACCTTTGGGCAGTGATTACATCCTTGAGTCTTCTTGGGTATGACGCTACAAGCTTGGCACACCTGCATTTGGGGAATGTATCCCATTCATATTTGGAGATACTCTCAAGCTCTGCCAGGTTGGATGGGGAGCGTCGCTGCACAGCTATTTCTGTTCTCTCCCAAAATGTTTGATTGGGTTCAAGTCCGGGCTCTGGCTGGGCCACTTAAGGACATTCAGAGACTTGTCCCGAAGCCTCTCCGGCATTGTCTTGGCATTGTCTCCCAGTCTCTGCCGCTGAATAAAATCCCCACAGCATGATGCTGCCACCCCCATGCTTCAATTTAAGGATGGTGCCAGGTTTCCTCCAGATGTGACGCTTAGCATTTAGGCCAAATAGTTCAATGTTGGTTTCAAGAGGGTCCTTTACGTGCCCTTTGTCAAACTCCAACCAGGCTGGCATGTGCCTTTTAGTGAGGAGTAGTTTCCTCTACCATAAAGGCCTGATTGGTGGAGTACTGCAGAGATGTTTGTCCATCAGGAAGGTTACCCCATCTCCACAAAGGAACTCTGGAGCTCTGCCAGAGTGACCATTGGGTTCTTGCTCAGTTTGGCCGGGCAACCAGCTCTAGGAAGAGTCTTGGTGGTTCCAATCTTCTTCCGTTAAGAATGATGGAGGCTTTTTTTAATTTTTTAATTTCACCTTTATTTAACCAGGTAGGCTAGTTGAGAACAAGTTCTCATTTGCAACTGCGACCTGGCCAAGATAAAGCATAGCAGTGTGAGCATACAACAAAGAGTTACACATGGAGTAAACAATTAACAAGTCAATAACACAGTAGAAAACAAAGGGGGGGTCTATATACAATGTGTGCAAAAGGCATGAGGAGGTAGGCAAATAATTACAATTTTGCAGATTAACACTGGAGTGATAAATGATCAGATGGTCATGTACAGGTAGAGATATTGGTGTGCAGAAGAGCAGAAAAGTAAATAAATAAAAACAGTATGGGGATGAGGTAGGTGAAAAGGGTGGGCTATTTACCAATAGACTATGTACAGCTGCAGCGATCGGTTAGCTGCTCAGATAGCTGATGTTTGAAGTTGGTGAGGGAGATAAAAGTCTCCAACTTCAGCGATTTTTGCAATTCGTTCCAGTCACAGGCAGCAGAGTACTGGAACGAAAGGCGGCCAAATGAGGTGTTGGCTTTAGGGATGATCAGTGAGATACACCTGCTGGAGCGCGTGTTACGGATGGGTGTTGCCATCGTGACCAGTGAGCTGAGATAAGGCGGAGCTTTACCTAGCATAGACTTGTAGATGACCTGGAGCCAGTGGGTCTGGCGACGAATATGTAGCGAGGGCCAGCCGACTAGAGCATACAAGTCGCAGTGGTGGGTGGTATAAGGTGCTTTAGTGACAAAACGGATGGCACTGTGATAGACTGCATCCAGTTTGCTGAGTAGAGTGTTGGAAGCCATTTTGTAGATGACATCGCCGAAGTCGAGGATCGGTAGGATAGTCAGTTTTACTAGGGTAAGCTTGGCGGCGTGAGTGAAGGAGGCTTTGTTGCGGAATAGAAAGCCGACTCGATTTGATTTTCGATTGGAGATGTTTGATATGAGTCTGGAAGGAGAGTTTGCAGTCTAGCCAGACACCTAGGTACTTATAGACGTCCACATATTCTAGGTCGGAACCATCCAGGGTGGTGATGCTAGTCGGGCATGCAGGTGCAGGCAGCGACCGGTTGAAAAGCATGCATTTGGTTTTACTAGCGTTTAAGAGCAGTTGGAGGCCACGGAAGGAGTGTTGTATGGCATTGAAGCTTGTTTGGAGGTTAGATAGCACAGTGTCCAAAGACGGGCCGAAAGTATATAGAATGGTGTCGTCTGCGTAGAGGTGGATCAGGGAATCGCCCGCAGCAAGAGCAAC
Source organism: Oncorhynchus kisutch (assembly GCF_002021735.2). Taxonomy (NCBI): domain Eukaryota; kingdom Metazoa; phylum Chordata; class Actinopteri; order Salmoniformes; family Salmonidae; genus Oncorhynchus; species Oncorhynchus kisutch. The sequence continues at coordinate 72,669,332 of NC_034190.2, read as the reverse complement.
ATCATTGATATACACAGAGAAAAGAGTCGGCCCGAGAATTGAACCCTGTGGCACCCCCATAGAGACTGCCAGAGGACCGGACAGCATGCCCTCCGATTTGACACACTGAACTCTGTCTGCAAAGTAATTGGTGAACCAGGCAAGGCAGTCATCCGAAAAACCGAGGCTACTGAGTCTGCCGATAAGAATATGGTGATTGACAGAGTCGAAAGCCTTGGCTTTTAGGTTTAAAAACCTGTTTTCGAGACTACTGTGTTCTTGGGGACCTTCAATGCTGGAGAAATTTTTTGACAACTGTAGGACCTTATATAGGCCTGTGTGTGCCTTTCCAAATCATGTCCAAACAATTGAATCATCTCAAGGATGATAAATGGAAACAGGATGCACCTGAGAGCAATTTCGAGTCTCATTGCAAAGGGTCTGAATACTTCAGTTTTATTTAAAAACCTGTTTAAAAACCTGTTTTCGATTTGTCGTTATGGGGTATTGTGTATAGATTGGAAAAAAGGAAACAAATAATTTCCTCCATTTTAGAATAAAGCTTTATAGTTACAAAATGTGGAAAAAGTGAAGGGGTGTGAATACTTTCTGAATGCACTGAATATGTACATACAGTATCTACCTCAGCTACCTTATTTATCTATCCTTTTCTCTCAGCATTGTTGGGAAGGTCCCATAAGTAAGCATTTTAGGCTGGGTTTCTGTACAGCACTTTGAGATATCAGCTGATGTAAGAAGGGCTTTATAAATCAATTTGATTTGATCTGTTGTTTATGAAGCATGTGACAATTATATTCTAGTTTAATGTAATCCTTGTAGCCATTGTGTCTCTTAGACATTGGATTGCATGATTTACAACCCATGTAACGGATTTCCTCCTCTTCGTCTGAGGAGGAGTAAGAATCGGACCAAAACGCAGCGTGGTAGGTGTCCATATTGATTTATTTTTAAAAAACACAACTGGACACTGGAACAAAATATTAAACGTGAATCAACGAAACAGTCCCGTGTGGCGACAAACACTGACACGGAAACAAACACCCACAAACCAAAAGTGAAACCCAGGCTACCTAAGTATGATTCTCAATCAGAGACAACTAACGACACCTGCCTCTGATTGAGAACCATACTAGGCCGAACACAAAAACCAACATAGAAAAACCAACATAGAATGCCCACCCCAACTCACGCCCTGAGCATACTAAAACAAAGAATAAAATAACAGACCTATGGTCAGAACGTGACAACCCACCAAACGATATAGGTAAAAATAATAACATTCATCCTTCAGAGCTAACGTATTGCCTTTCCTCATCCTTGGGTCAATTAAAGGAAATAAACTGCAAACATAAAGCACATTATTTAGATTATAGGAAACATGTTTACTGTAGTTCTGTTTACTGTAGTTCTTGTTTTTTAGATGGTTTTATTGGGATCTGTATCTCCCTTTCAGCAACATCCCATCAAATAGGGGATGTCCTGAGGACATTATGCGACGTTCCCATTAGGTCCCTTAAGGGTTACGGCACTAAGGTATCCCTCTGGGGTTCTGAGAACGTTCTATGAACGTTGCTTAATTGTCCTAAGGGAACGTTCTCCGGGGGACCCCTCCTCCACATTGAGACTTGTGCTGTCTGCCATCCTTCACCTGAAGAAGCCTGTCTCCTCAACATCAGGTCAGTTGAATGAGCCCATCAGTCCAGCAGTCAACAGTCACCGTATTGTTTTCTACCATCTACAGTATGGCATAACCTCAGGCCTTGTCACTCAATGAGTCGCTCACAATTATACCAACATGTGAAGCTCACAACATGTCATTCTGATCCTCGTCTGTCACAATGGAGAGAGAGAGGTTGAAAACAATCTTCAAGGGACAATAGTTGTCATTTGTGTGTGTTACGGCCGTGAAAACAGGGGAGAAATAATCATGAGAGTGATACGGTGTTGTATTCTCAATTTAACGTTTAGTTGAAATGAATTTCACAAAAGTAACACATTACAAAACAACAGAAAAACCATTATACAAATAACACAGCAAAATATCTTATTAACAACGTACATGTTCATTCACAATCGACATAAAATGGCAGCTACTCTCAGTACGATGCTATTCTTCACTTCAACCGAGCAGGGCTAATATTACTCTCTTCAAACTTAACTCTAACTTCCTCAAAACGTTACTAAGACACACCTTAAACACTCTTGACATGTTAGTGAGTTATAACATTTAAATTACTATTTTTATCATCAATATAGTACCTGAAAACAGGGGAGAAATAATCACGAGAGTGATACGGTGTTGTATTCTCAATTTAACGTTTAGTTGAATGAGAAAAAGACCGCGATTTTCCCCAGGAATATGGGTGGAGACCAGAGCAATCGATCTCCGGCTCAAAGATTAAGAGCATTTCGTAGATCACAGATTAACACTTTTAGGCACTACAAAATCAAGTAGTCAATATAACATTTACACATTACTCTCACAATTCGTACCCTTTGACAGATTTGAACTTTAACACAATTATATGAATGTTATCAATCTTTATCAACTGATACTGAATGCATCTTTTTAACCTTAGATGTTTTAAGATCCTCACATACTAATACTTTTTAATATATAACAGGCTATGAATATTTCCTTTAACCTGTCACACTCTCCCCGACAAAATAAATGTTGTCCCAACATTACCAACATTGTCTTCTTCAACAGTCCGTATGCACTGGACCTAGAAAATCCTCTTCTGTAAGGTAGTACTTGAGCAGAGGTCAAGGGTCACAGTTCAAATATAACTAACAAGTTATATTCACAGTCCATATCTGTTGACCAGCTATATAACATAAGCAGTATTTTCTCATACTATTGATCAACAGTCCATCACTTTTAATGATCTATATGCATAGTATGTAAATTGTCTCTTTTGACAGTCTGTGAAATCAGACAGTAGTCCATGGTCAAACATGTCAACTCTGTAGTCTCATGTTTGCTGAAGCCCATACATGTAAGGTGGCTGAAAGTAACATTGCTGTAGTGATGGCAGCCATGGAACCAGTCCTGGTGCAGAGTAGACAGGGAACAACTGTGGCTGTGGCTGTATACTGTAGCAGGAAGGGATACCAAGCTGATCATAGGTGATACGTCTTGGAGGGTGTCTCTCTCTTTGTGGCAGTGGGTAGGCTGGTCCCTCAGGTTCAGCAGCATCAGTATATGAAGGAAAGGCACTTGGTGGACGATCATCAGGCAAATTTTCAGCAGGCAAGTTACTCTCCTCAGCAGGCAGGTCTTTAACTGTTGTTGTCTCCTCCAGCCGCTTTTCAACAAGAAGCTGTGCTGGTAGCGTATCAGGGACTGGCACTGCAACTGTCTGTTTCACTGTTGGGGGCCTGTTTTCCCACTCTCTTGCTGGTTCAGCATTCCTCTCCTCAGGTACTGTAGATGTGGGAACCTGTAGCGGCTCATGATGAAGGTCATATTCATCCCCACTATCTTCATCAGAATCTAGAGTCTGTGATGCAGGCTGGTGTCTCCTCGTTTTCTGACTTCTGTCCACTTTGGTCATTTCTGGTTGTGTCTCAAAAGGTAAGTGGTCACAGGACATGAGCAGATTTCTGTGCAGGACCCTGGAGCGTCCCCTACCCTTTTCTGGTCTCAATTCATAAATCGGCAGGTCTGAACCCATTTGTCTCACCACTGTGTGAATTGTATCTTCCCAATAGTTACGGAGTTTTCCTGGTCCTCCTCTTGGTGTCAGGTTTTTAATCAGAACTCGCTCGCCAGGCTGTAGCACTGAACTCCTAACTTTAGTGTCATAGTACTTCTTACTTCTTTCAGCGGCTTTCTGAGCATTTTCATTTGCAATGGCGTATGCTTCTTCCATCCCTCGTTTCCAGTTCTCCACGTATTCTCGCTGGTTACTGGAACCTGCCTCTGTGCACAATCCAAAGAGCATATCAACTGGAAGCCTGGGTGATCTCCCAAACAGAAGATAAAATGGTGAAAATCACTTCGCAACGGGTGCAGTTATGGGCATAAACCAGTTTGTTCAGAGACTCCTTCCAATTTGACTTTTGTGTCTCAGTTAGTATCTTTAACATTTGCTACAATGTTCTGTTCATGCGTTCCGCTTGACCGTTTCCCATTGGGTGATAGGGTGTTGTCCTGGACCCCGCCATGCCACTGAGTTTCTTTAACTGATGGAACAACTGATTTTCAAATTCTCCCCCTTGGTCATGGTGGATGCGGGACGGGAACCCAAACTTCAGGGCAAAGTCATTGAAGATGAGATTTGCAGCAGTTTTACCTGACTTTGATGTGGTGGCGTAGGCTTGAGTGAACCGTGTAAAATGATCAACAATCACGAGGATGTACTCATATCCCCCTTTGCATCTGTCGAGATGAAGGAAGTCAATACATACCAGTTCAAATGGCTGTGTTGTCACAATGTTTGTCAGAGGAGCTCTTGTTGCATGGGCTGGCTTTTTCTGCTTGACACAGCTACAAGTTTTAGTCACATAGTGCTCGATGTCAGATTGCATATATGGCCAGAAGAAGCGGTCACGTACTAGTGATACAGTGCGGTCAGTACCTTGGTGTCCCATGTTATTGTGCAACTCTTCCATCACTTTACCTTTGTACTGCTCTGATAGAACTAACTGCTTGCGGGCTGTAGTGATCACTGTCTATTCACTGTCTATTGTCAATTTGTCCCATTCTCTGAATAGGCATTTTGTCTTTGGACTGAATTTCTTTTGCTCTTTAACTGGCGGTTTGGAACCAGACAGTTTGAAATTGAGCACAGGACGGATGACCGGATCAGATTCTTGTGCTTCTCTTATCCCATCTTTTGGGATCGAGCTGGTTGTTGCAGTGGTTGTCTCACCTTCAGCTGATACTGCCATAGATGCAGCTGAAAATGACCAAGGTACAACAGCCTCTTTCTGTACCTCAACTGCTTGTATCGTGGCGGCGATGGTGTCTGGTGGAAGCTCCTCAGAACATTCTCTCATCAGTGACTCTACATCCAGTGGCATCCTTGACAAAGCATCTGCATCACCGTTCTCTCTGCCTGGCCTGTACTTTATTGTAAAGTGGAAATCAGCCAAGTCTGCAACCCACCTGGAAGTGGTTGCGTTCAGTTTTGCAGTAGACAGAATGTAGCAGAGCGGGTTGTTATCGCTGTATACAGTGAAGGTCGGAGCATAGTACAAATAGTCATGGAACTTATCAGTGATTGCCCATTTTAGAGCTAGAAATTCTAGCTTGCTCGAGTGGTAGTGATAGTTCTTCTCAGCTGCTGTTAAGGTTCGAGAGCCCTAAGCAATGACCCTAAGCTTCCCCTCTTGCTTTTGATAAAGAACTGCTCCCAAGCCTTGGTGTGACGCATCAGTGTGTACAACAAATGGCTGAGTGAAATCAGGGAAACCTAAAACTGGTGGGTGAAGCAAACACTCAATCAGCTGTTCAAGTGCCTGTTGATGCTGGTCAGTCCACAGGATTGGCTTGTTTGAGGGCACCACATGACTTACTTTCTTTGTTTTTGTTTTCCGTGGGTGGTCAGGTAATTTCTCTGAATCTGCTTTCAGGAGGTCATACAGGCAGCAGGCACTCCTAGAAAAGTCTTTGATGTACTGTCGGTAGTAAGTGAGTACACCAAGCATTTTTCTGAGCTGGCCCACAGTCTCTGGTCTGATTTCTTTCAATGCTCTTACTGCTTCAAAATCGGCTGGGTCAACTCGGCTGCCCTCTGCAGACACTATTCTGCCCAAATAACGGACCTGGGGTTTAAAGAGATCACACTTACTTGGCTTGAGTTTAATGCCATACTCTCTGAGACGCTGCAAAACTTTTCGCACATCATTCACATGGCTGTCGAATGTTTTACTGAAAACTAGCGTGTCGTCCAGATAAGGAATGCAGATGTTATCCCGGAGCCCTTCCAAACACTCCTCCATACACCGCTGAAAAGCTGCAGGAGCGTTCATGAGGCCGAATGGCATACGTATCCACTCATAGAGTCCCCACGGGGTCACAAATGCTGTCAGTGGTCTGCTCTCTTCAGAGATGAACCCCTGGTGATACGCTTTCCCCTGATCTAAGAGGGAGAACCAGGAATTACCACCTAAACTGTCCATGATGTCTTGGACCCGAGGGATGGGCTGGCGGTCGGGATGTGTCTTTCTGTTCAGGTCTCTGTAATCTATACACAACCGGAGGGTCCCGTCCTTCTTACGAACGCACACGACAGGTGAAGAATATGAAGAGTTTGACTTCCTAACCCAGCCCTGGACTATGAGGTCATAAATGTAACCCTTCATCTCCTGATACAGTGGCCTGGGCACTGACATGTATGTGCGCTTTACTGGTTCAGAGTCCTTTAGAGAAATAGTCATTTTCAATCGTTCAATGCAGCCAATGTCATTGTCTGATCTGGAGAAGGAGTGACACTCTTCTCTAAGCATTTGCCTAACAACCTCTCTCTGTTCTTCGGTTAGGTGAGTTAAATCTACTGGTGGATCCCACTGTTCAGTAGCAGTACATGGGGTTCGAACGCTGGTGTGATTCACTGTGGCTGGGGTGACAGTTTTTTCAAAGACTTGGGCAGGTAACACAGTCATAATGGTTTGTACTGTACCGATTATTGTGCGTCCTAGCAGGGCAATGTCGTGGTCAGTGGGGTTAGAGACATCAAGCAGGATAACTGGAAAAACACCTTTCCTGACTCTGACTAGTGTGTCAAAGAACTCAAGGTCGTCTGGCCACTGCGGGTTCAGGTCTGGCTGGAAAAGCATTGTCATGTCATCTTTGAAAGGCTGGGAAGCTACACGGCACTCAATCTGAATGCTACTGTGTTTTGGTACAGCAACCTTCTCTTTCTTGGTTTTCACTGCGTATTCATCTGTCTGTTCTGCGCTAACAGCCTGTATAAAAGCTCTCACCTTGTTTCTATTGAGGCTTGGGAAAGCTGTTTTTACTGTACTGTATCGTTTAGTCTTTTCGGTCATTGTCAGGATGTGCTCGATAACATTGAAACCTATGATGGGATGTGATAGGTGACAGCCTTTCATTACCAGCACCGGGATGATCAGTTCCTTTGTTTGGTCAGTTTCAGAGGCTAGCCGAAAAGTTGTTTCAATCCATCCCAGGTACGGCATTTCAGTCCCATTTGCTGCAGTCAACCTTAGATCATCAGGTGAGTCCAGAATTTCTGAAACATCTCTCAGCCTTGCGTTTGGGAGAGATTCCTCTTTCCATCGTTCATCAATGACCGATACCTGAGAGCCTGTGTCCCATAGAGCTTGGAGGTGGTGGCGATTCAGGTGACACTCAATAAGGCACTGTCTGCCTACTAGCGAGGTGACCTTACGGGGGTGGCAACCTTGAGCTAGGGATGGTAAGGAGTGGGCATTTTCCTCTGTACAGGAAAACCTTTCACTATTAGAGTCAATTTTCAGGTGAGTGCATTTTTCCTTATGTTTAGTCCAATGTTGGTTTTGACATACTTTGGAACAGTACAGTGTCTCTTTACATGATGAACATTGTTTCAGGTTCTCAAATGAATCTTCTCTGGCACAATTTGCACATTCCTGGGACTTTTTGGTAGCTACGGTTAACACTCATCCCTCAGCGGTAACCCGTTTCCGTTTAAAGGGGCCTCCCTTGATGGTCTGGCTCCCCGGATTTTACATCCAGCTTGAAAATGTTCTCCACTCCCACATCGGAAGCAGTGTGTGCAGCGTGCATCTGTTCTGGCCTGCTGGCAGACAAAACACCTCCTTGGAGCTTGAGCAGAGTGGTTGGTATACCGGTTAGGTGCATATTGATGCTGCGCAGGGTCAGGTGCTTGGGACCGACTGTAGTTGCTGTAATACTGCTGCTGGGAAACAGGTGGCTGGGGGTCCCTATTTGGCCTCCTAACTGGGGGTGGGGCATAGGCACAAGGCGGTGACTGAAACATAGGCTGCTGTAATGTCTCTTTAATCTGAGCAATCTCTGCACTGAGACCTTTTAGAGAAGCTACACCTGTCTTAAGTTCAGCTAACTCTGTTAACAGTCCTGCGGGTATCGTAGTTTTGGCTTCCTTCACAGGACACTTTGCAGATGGCGTATCTTCTAACTGGACTACACTTACAGTTGTAGCAGGCTGTGGGGCATTAAACCGCTTTTTGTTTCGTCTTTCTATCTCATTAGCACAAGCAATGTTAAGCTTCTCTAGCAAAACCTCATCTGATGTTTTGCTCTCTAGCAGGAGAGGCTGCATGTCAATCCTGATACTGTCACTCTGGAGACCCGTAAGGACTGTGTGAAAACACATGCTCTGGACTAGAGCAGGGTCATACTTAAGCCCTGATTCTGACTCGTGGGATGCAAACAGTACTTTTTGCCTCAAATCTAAAACGCGCATCAGGAAACTTTGAGGGGTCTCCTTGCTATGCTGTGCTTCTGAAGCTAGCTGTTTGTAAAGCTCTGTTGCACTCTTCTCTTGGAAGTGGGAACGCAGGATACATCTAAGTGTGGGAAGAGTTAGCTGGGGTTTACCTTCCAAGTAGCTACGTAGCTGTGAGCCTGGAGAAATAGCCCTGACTACTGCGTCTACTATTTCTACCTCGGGATATCCTCTGTTAAGTCCATTTTCAATCTGATGGACAAGGCTGGAAAAAATAAGTTTTTCTTTCTGGCCCGGTTCACCTATCTGACCAGAAATTTTAAACTCTTTGCGCCAGTATGAGCTGGGCTGTGCATTGGGTGAGAGCGGCACGCTCCCCTGAAGATTGGCATGTTGTTGGGGCTGACGCAGAGAATCACTGGCTTTGGCTGCAATAATCTGCTCAGTTCCCACCCCTTGATGTAGAGTTACAGTTCTCAATTCCTCTATTCTGTGATGTGTTCCGGCTGGTTCAATATCATGGTCAATTTGCCCTGTTTTGTTATCTATGCCACTGATCATCTCTGTCATTTCGTCTCTAAGTAGCAACAATTCCGACATGCCGCCATCTTCTAACTCTGCAACTTCCTCTCTTTCAAGGAACATCATAATGCGAGTCATTAATGCTATGCGGGATTTGTCTTTAACATCTCTTCTCTGTTCGCCTGATATTTCAAGGAAATCACATATCTCTAGTAATTTGTCTTTAGTCAGGGTGTGCAATTCTCCTACTACCTCTTCCTGTAGTTCTTCCAAGGCGCTTGTCATGTTGACAGAACAGGAGGAACTTTTACTGTGCAGGAGTTGGCTCTGAATTAGATGGTCCTTACTGTCTCTGATGGTCGATCAATGGCCTCAGTTGACACGTACTTAACCACTAACTTCCAACTTCCCTCGAACAGCAACACTTTCCTCACTGCAGCCTGCCTGAGTTGTTATGTGGAGATTTAGCTGGCTCGGAATTCAGCGACCAGGGTGTGGAAACTGGACATCTGAGCAGCAATCTCAGCGGAGCCTCCAAAAATGTTACGCCCCTGAAAACAGGGGAGAAATAATCACGAGAGTGATACGGTGTTGTATTCTCAATTTAACGTTTAGTTGAAATGAATTTCACAAAAGTAACACATTACAAAACAACAGAAAAACCATTATACAAATAACACAGCAAAATATCTTATTAACAACGTACATGTTCATTCACAATCGACATAAAATGGCAGCTACTCTCAGTACGATGCTATTCTTCACTTCAACCGAGCAGGGCTAATATTACTCTCTTCAAACTTAACTCTAACTTCCTCAAAACGTTACTAAGACACACCTTAAACACTCTTGACATGTTAGTGAGTTATAACATTTAAATTACTATTTTTATCATCAATATAGTACCTGAAAACAGGGGAGAAATAATCACGAGAGTGATACGGTGTTGTATTCTCAATTTAACGTTTAGTTGAATGAGAAAAAGACCGCGATTTTCCCCAGGAATATGGGTGGAGACCAGAGCAATCGATCTCCGGCTCAAAGATTAAGAGCATTTCGTAGATCACAGATTAACACTTTTAGGCACTACAAAATCAAGTAGTCAATATAACATTTACACATTACTCTCACAATTCGTACCCTTTGACAGATTTGAACTTTAACACAATTATATGAATGTTATCAATCTTTATCAACTGATACTGAATGCATCTTTTTAACCTTAGATGTTTTAAGATCCTCACATACTAATACTTTTTAATATATAACAGGCTATGAATATTTCCTTTAACCTGTCACATGTGCAACAAGTAACAGAGAAATATAATGTCAGTATTTATAATCTGTCTTTACGTAGAGTAAAAATACAAAGTTTGAGGTTAACAAATGATTTAAGTCAATATTAAACCAATGTCTTTGTCAAATTAGTAACTAATTCAGTCACAAATGGGAATGATTCATTCATTTTAAATGCATCTGCATATTTGAATCTAATACATTTTAAATGCAGGCATAATAAGAGATGGCAATTCCGTGTGCAGTTAATTTGGTGTCCGTCGGGACATAAAACTGCATATCATACGATAAGAGTCTAGATCAAGCAGGAACAGGTACCTTTTTTTATCGCAGATACCTTTTTTTTCATCGCAAGAAGAGTTAGAAGACAGTTATGAATTTACAATTAGCTTCATCCTGGCAAACTTCTTAAGGTTTATGACAGTGTCTCTCTGGCCTTCACTAAAGGGCATGTGTGTGAACCATGAATTTCTTACGACAGCCCTATGATACCAGAGAGGATATATTTAGTGAGGATAACTAGTACTGCACAGTATAATCTGACACTTGTACCACAAGGGAGTCATACTGCATTGCTCACAAATGACAGTGTCACTGTTGGTTTGCATCCCTGGTGGAATAGGTTAAAGAGAACAAAACATGTTTTTGCAGTGGAGTGCCGCTCCACAAGACAGATCTAATAAAACTATATTTGATTTAGGGGGTATGATCTGACTGTGCTTGTCAGTGGTGAGTGAGCCCCCAGAGCTCCCAGACAGCAGGAGGAAGGACAAAGACAGAGTCCTTCAGAGCAATCTCAGTAGACTCAAGAACAGGAGTCTGCATGACTGGCCTGCTTTTGATGGCTGACTCCAACAGTGCATTTCAACTTCCTTCTGTTGCCAAGCCTTGCTCTCAGTTGCCCTGAGACTTAGTACAAAAACAAAAGTGTGCTGTTTCTGCCATTTTAGTTATGGAGATTTGATAAGAGTAATTATAAATATATAGGAAATAGATACATGGAATGAATGCATAAACATCAGTTATTGATTGGAAAACATTGTAACAAATCCATAAAATCATTCCTGCTAGTGCTACTGGTAATGGTCTATTATTGTCACACCCTGGCCATAGAGAGGCTTTTATTCTCTATCCTTCGTTCACTTTGTATTTGTATTTTATTTTCAGTGTTCTATTCCTATTAAACCATGTGAACACGTACAACGCTGCACCTTGGTCCTCACCTTCTTCCACCAACGGCTGTTACAATTATACAATATTTCCATTGCTTCAAACTAGTCCCGATATTTTAGTTTAAACTAGAACCAACAATTAACATTTGAACAACTATCAAACTCTAGTAAAAAAATAACAACCATGTTGAAAGTGTACTCAATGAGGCAATTCGTTAGGCAATGTCAAACAGTGGTCCTCTTCAGTTTGTTGCTGCTCTTCCTTACCTCTCTCCTTGGCTACAGAGAATACACTCAGGTCCACATTCACCATGGTGATTAAACCTCAGCCTGCGTCAGCCTACACCTGCCTCCTCTCCTTCTCAAGAGGATCCAACAGTGGTTGCATAACAAAGCTATATTGACACACTATGGGAGTTCCTTTAGCAGCTCCTTCAATCACAGTCTCATGGCCATTGGAAAACGTCAAATACCAGGAATAGGGGGACTGACTGCATTGCATTTGGGGAATTTGATTTTGGATTCATGTTGATAAAAGAAAAGAAAACGTTGTCCCCTCTTATTCTGGGATGGTCTTTTTACACAAGTATTCACTAAATAATATCGCACCAAGCAATAATCCGGTATTGTGTAACAATTAGCATAACATGAAATATAATTTCTTATGTTCATTCTATAAAGATACCTTGTAGGACAAGGTCCTGCAATGAACAAACTGAATTGAAAACATCAAATTAGACTCTTCCTCAGGAGAACTCCTGAATGACGATTGGATAAAAATGGCAGTTATAGAATATTGTACAATGTGTGTGCCTAATTTAGGTTTTGGGAATTAGTAACTGGCAGGCTTTTTTTCAATGATATGTTTGAATTATTTCTCATGGGTGTTCATAATGGCGATATAAATCTTTCTGTTTGCAATTACAGACTGGCATGGTCTATTCCCCACTGGGTGATCGCCTGCGAACAATGACATATTACCGGCTGGCCGACAATGGTCATTAAGAACTGATATGGGATTTATGGCCAGTCTTTAAACATGAGATGGTATTAAAGAGATTTGAATACAGTCAAAATGGCACAGCAGAGGATTCTGCCTGTTTGAGCTAAGATGTAGCTAATGAATCGTGGTTGGTTGAAATGCTAGGGGATGAAAGAGTTATTTTGGGCAAGACCAATTTCTTATTGAATAAAATTTGTCTTTATTTCATAACTTCATCATTGGTCGTAGTCCATAAGATGGTGGATGGTTATTGTTATTTTTTGTCATTAGTCTGGTGTCATATTGCTTTAATAAAATTATGAAATAGACTATTGGACATGATTAGGACATTGTACTGCTTATTGAGTGAAATGTAGGTTTTATTATACAGTACTTTCCACTGGTATTTGTCTGGTATTTATTAGAAAAGGATGTGGTAACAATGGTTACTTTCTGGTTCTTACACAATTGGTAACTACCTGGGAGCTAATGTTGGCAAACGGTGCTTGATTTAATGAATCCTAAGAAACAACCAAGTAATCCATAGGGTTTTACTGTATTATTACTAGTGCTCGCAGAGTTAATCGAGTTAACTTTTAATAATTTGAATTCCCAAATTTAATATTTTTGTTATCGCAATTAATCACATTGTCAGAAACAGATTGACATTGAGGTTAAATAAAGTGTGCTTTCTCATTTGATCTAATTTTGCTAACGGTTACATTACACAAAATCAACCAGCAAACTCAGAACCTTCTCCGAATAATTAAAAAAAATATATTAACGTTCACTAAAATAAATTAACGTTCACTAAAATAAATTAACGTTCATTAAAATGTTGTGCGCAACATCTGTAACAACCACCACAGACCATTCCCCAGACGTTCTCATTAGGTTTCCAGATAATGTAATATCACAATGTACAAGTAATGTTTTCCCAGCAAACCAAAATTGATTCTGTTCCCAGAACATTCATTATGTTGTGGCAAATGTTCTCATAACACAACAATTGTCTAGTTGTGCTTATGATTATACAATGTTTGTATACTGTAAAACATTTGCATGATGTTGCAAGGATGTTCGCAGAACACATTTTGTTTGTTCTTTAAAGGCTCCCAGAATGTTTCCTTTTGTTGTGGGAACAGTCTAGTTGGAACATTGTGGGGACAACACAAAATATATGTTCCCAAAACACAAAAACGGTCCAGTTGTGCAAATAACTCAAAAATATATATTTTAGGGAACAAAAAACATTCACCAGATGTTACAAGAACATTCCCAGAACACATTTAGTCTGTTCTTTAAAGGTTCCCAAAATGTTTAATTAGGTTGAGGGAATAGTCTGCTGGGAACATTGTGCGGACATCACAAAAAATAAACTCACAACCGCAGACAACTTGTGCTTCTTCACCTGCAGGATAGTCTGAGACTAGCCACCCAGACAGCTGATGAAACTGTGGATTTAGTTTGGCATTGTAATCGACTTCAGTGGGAAAATGCTCACCGTCGATGGCCACTGTTATGCTGGAGAAGTGTGCTCTTCACAGATGAAGCCCTGTTTCAACTGTACCGGGCAAATGGCACACAAGTGTGTATGGCGTTGTGTGGGAGAGCTGTTTGCTGATGTCAACATTGTTAACAAAGTGCCCCATGGTGGTAGCGGGGTTATGGTATGGGCAGGCATAAACTTCTGACAATGAACACAATTGCATTTTATCAATGGCCTGCATACTCACTAGACATGTCACCAGCAATATTTCTGCTGCTTGGCCGGCTCCGAGAACATTCCTTTGTGCTTAATAAGCATATGATTTGTCATGGAGCTAGTTGTGCTGTGATAGGGTTGCATTTTCCATGCAGAAAAAAAATATAAAACACATAAGAAATATCTTTGCTGCGTTTTATAAACTGCTTGTTATTGTAATCTCCAGCAGCAGCCGCTGATTGGCTGAATACCCAGGGAGCGAGGTGGTTGGAGTTGTCAACAAAGCAGCATGAAAGAAATATGATGCCAAGTTTTCTAACTACCGGTAGTTTCTTTGAGAAGATTTATAAAGTGATCTGTGTATTTTAACAACAGCATAAATACACCTATTTCACTTTTGCATGTCAAAAACAAAATGAGTAGTGATGCACATGCTGCCACTGTTTTGAACATATTAGATTATACTATTTAGAATGAGAGGTCAGCTCACAAACAAACATGTGCATCAGGGAGAATGGTTGTCACTAGTTACCACACTACTAAGCTAACTTATGGAATTGTTTTAAGATGGTCATACCATGGATCATTAAGCTATTTAATTTGGAATTTTAGGACCCCTGTATGTATAAAAAAAAAGTATATAAAGAGAATGTTGATAGAATATTGAATTTGGCCTTTAATGCAATTTTCTTTGTTGTCACAAAACGACCTCCATCCTTCCATAAATGTGTATGGTTAACCTGCAGATGAGTCCCGTGACATTGTAGTTAGTGGGCCCAACCTTTTCTCAAGCTACAGACCTTTTCGTGAGAAGACCAATTTTCAGGATGTCTCCTGGTCTGACAAATAGCGCTGTAGCCCTGCCACTTTCCATCGCTGATGCGGAATGGCGACATAGGTGGATGTGATGGATTGAGATACAGCCAATGATATCTTTAGCTTAAACTGACAGATTTTGATGGGGATTTTTTTTAATGATGTTATTAGATTGACGCGTGGGTGTGTCAATAGACTATTAAGACTATTGAGGATTAAAAAAACACAAACATAACAAAGAAATCTAGAATTTTTACTATATAGCTAATTTGTAGTTTTTTGCTTGTGGAAACCAGGGAGAACGCAAAAGCATGCAGATGCAATAAGTGAAAACATATGATCTAACTGGGGATAGCTAGCTAACATAATGTCAGAAAGCATGTTGCGCTAGCCAGTTAACTTTTATTATGAAATAACTTCATATTTCTGAGTCAGATATGAGTTTAGAAAGACTTGAAATTGGCATGGTAATTAGCTGGCAAGCAACCAGCTAGATATAGCTAGCTAGTTGCTGATCAAAGGTGCAGTACCAGTCATAAGTTTGGACATACCTACTCATTCAATCGTTTTTCTTTATGTTTACTATTTTCTACATTATAGAATAATAGTGCAGGCATCAAAACTATGAAATGACACAAATGAAATCATGTAGTAACCAAAAAGGTGTTAAAAATTTCAACAAATATTTTACATTTGAGTAGCCACCATTTGCCTTGATGATAGCTTTGCACACTCTTGTCCAAACTTTTGACTGGTACTGTAGATTACTGTTAATTTGAGCAAAACATCACCCAAACTATTTATCAATGTTTCTCAAAATTACTGTAGCTGGCTAATTAATTTGATAATGCATTGTGATTCAGCTAGTTTTATGCTGTTTTATTCCACACGTTGCCCTGTCACCTACAGTAGAACCTGATGAATAACATGGGGGGAAACAAAATTGGCCATGCTTTTTTGCCCTACCAGATGTGCAATGAGGTTTTAGCTAGTGTATCCCTCTGTCTTTCGACTCCTGTTGGATGTAAATGTCCGGTTTATCAGGTCCCAGGCTCCCATAACTGTTATGATTATTTATTTACAAGTTCATTTCAATTTGCTTTTTGCTTTGTCACAATCTGCACCTGATCTAGTCTCACATGAGGAAGTAAGCCGTCTGGCGCGTGAGACTCATTGGGAGGGAGAGTAGAGCAGACCTAGAAGTTATGACTTAATGGACAAATATTTGAGCACCCCAGGATGGTCCATTTACTTTGTGCTGTTATAATTTTGCTATGAAATCCTGTGATTTTATTGGGGCTGTTCTCCCTCATAGCAAATAGCTGGCAAAACAATCCAAGTAATGTTTACACGGCATATGTGCCCACGTTATTTTGTTGTCGATCAATCACAAGTGGGGCGCCGCCCCTAATGCCCTAATCAACAGGGCGACGCTGGTCATTTCTGCTTGGCATCAGACTCATTTTGTGCTTCAGTTGCACTGCACTTGATATGGTCCCTCCTGTCTTATTTTTCATGATCTGAAAAGCAAAAGTGATCCTAAATCCGCACTCATTGTCTTGGTTTGTAAATATGGGCCCAGAAGTACGCAGCATATAAAAAGGATGGGTGGAGTGCTAGTGAATAAGTTAGTTATATCTAAGAACACTAAAAATCATGGAATTCCTGATTGACCATACTGCCATAGCTACTGTAAATACTGAAACAATACGCTGTAAAAGAGCTTCCCTGGTGGTGCAGAGTTTAAAAGACTTGACTTTGGAACCAATCACTGCAGGTTCACACCCCATATGTGCAGATGGACAACATGTAACAAACAAAAGATTTGTAGGCTTGAATGCTGTTCAAATGTCTTATAAATACAATTAAAATGCCATGTGTCTGTATATCACATACAGTCCTCAAATATGAATTGTCATTAAATGGGGAGAGAAAGGTCATTTGGATCTAATCCAATCTGCTGTCCTATGCTACAGAATATGCTACAGTCTTGCATGCTCAAAATATTGTGGTGATATTAGTTCAAACTTAAATATAACATTTACAAAATGTTCTAAGGACCTCCAAGACAATGCAAAATGTACACTACCGTTCAAAAGTTTTGGTTCACTTAGAAATGTCCTTGCTTTCCATGAAAACATACATGAAATGAGTTGCAAAATGAATCGGAAACATAGTCAAGAAGTTGACAAGGTTAGAAATAATGATTTTTAATTGAAATAATAATTGTGTCCTTCAGACTTGGCTTTTGTCAAAGAATCCTCCATTGGTAGCAATTACAGCCTTGCAGACCTTTGGCCTTCTAGTTCTTCTGAAAGAGATTTCATCCCATGCTTCCTGAAGCACCTCCCACAAGTTGGATTGGCTTGATGGGCACTTCTTACGTACCATACGGTCAAGCTGCTCCCACAACAGCTCAATAGGGTTGTGATACGGTGACTGTGTTGGCCACTATATTCATAGACAGAATACCAGCTGACTGCTTCTTCCCTAAATAGTTCTAGCATAGTTTGGAGCTGTGCTTTGGGTCATTGTCCTGTTGTAGGAGGAAATTGGCTCCAATTAAGCGCCGTCCACAGGGTATGGCATGGCAATGAAAAATGGAGTGATAGCCTTCCTTCTTCAAGATCCCTTTTACCCTGTACAAATCTTCTACTTTACCACCACCAAAGCACCCCCAGACCATCACATTGCCTCCACCATGCTTGACAGATGGCGTCAAGCACTCCTCCAACATCTTTTCATTTTTTCTGCATCTCACAAACGTTCTTCTTTGTGATCCGAACAACTCAAACTTTGATTCGTCTGTCCATAACACTTTTTCCAATCTTCCTCTGTCCAGTGTTATTTTGCCCATCTTAATCTGTTCTTTTTATTGGCCAGTCTGAGATATGTATTTTTCTTTGCAACTCTGCCTAGAAGGCCAGCATCCCGGAGTCGCCTCTTCACTGTTGACGTCGAGACTGCTGTTTTGTGGGTACTATTTAAGTTCAGGACTTATGAGGCATCTGTTTCTCAAACTAGACACTAATGTACTTGTCCTCTTGCTCAGTTGTGCACCGGAGCCTCACATTTCTATTTCTATTCTGGTTAGAGCCAGTTTGCGCTGTTCTGTGAAGGGAGTAGTACACAGCGTTGTGCGAGATCTTCAGTTTCTTGGCAATTTCTCGCATGGAATAGCCTTCATTTCTCAGAGCAAGAATAGACTGCCGAGTTTCGGAAGAAAGGTCTTTGTTTCTAGTCATTTTGAGCCTGTAATCAAACCCACAAATGATGATGCTCCAGATACTCAACTAGTCTAAAGAAGGACAGTTTTATTGCTTCTTTAATCAGAACAACAGTTTTCACCTGTGCTAACATAATTGCAAAAGGGTTTTCTAATGATCAATTAACCTTTTAAAATGATAAACTTGGATTAGCTAACACAACATGTTGGAATACAGGAGAGATGGTTGCTGATAATGGGCCTCTGTACACCTACGTATGTAGATATTCCATAACAAATCAGCCGTTTCCAGCTACAATAGTCATTTACAACATGAACCATGTCTACACTGTTTTTCTGATTAATTTGATGTTATTTTAATGCTTTTAAAATTTGAACTTTGAACTGTAGTCTATATTGTATGAAGATCAATAAATATTATGTTAAACCTAAAACGAATATGCTATGAACGTCATAAAACCTGACTTATTTGGAAATTGTGGAATGTGTAACATTGTGGGAATGTTCTGTGCTACCTAATATTCACAAGAATATTCTTGCAACATCCCAGACAACTCCCATAACTAAATGAAATGTTCTGAGAACCTTTAAACAACTTAGACCAGGTGTTCTGCTAACATGCTAGGAATGTCCTGTGCAACCCAACTTAAACATTGCATGAATGTCATCACAACTGAGCATATTTTGTGTTGTAAGAACCGATGTACCCACATTGTTCCCACAACCTAATATAATGTTATGTCAACATTCTAGCATCATCAAATGAATGTTTTGTGCACCCTGACACAAATATTATCTGAATATCAGCACAACAGCACAGTTTTAGTGTTTTAGAAACCTATCTCTTGGTATACAGTATCCGCACAATGTTCCCACATCCTAAATAAACATTATGGGAACATTTAAAGAACATACTAAATGTGTTCTGGGAAGGTTCTTGTAACACCAGGTGAATGTTTTTTTGCATTGTAGAATTGTACAAACAACTATACAGTTTTTGTGTTTTGGGAACATATATTTTGTGATGTCCCCACAATGTTCCCACCAGACTGTTCCCACAACCTAATGAAACATTCTGGGAACCTTTAGTTTAAATATGGTCTAGGAATGTTCTACAAACATTCTATAATCATCAGCATGACTAGACAGTTTGAGTTATTAAAACATTTGCTGCGATCTAACCAATCTCCTGGGAACTTTCACAGAATCAATTTTTGTTTGATGGGAAGACGTCAATATTCTTGTAATATTTGCATGAAATATCTTAAATTATAAAAATGTAGCATGTTCAGAATGTGTTATTTATTACAAAGAAATGCAGCAACTCCTGCAAGTTAACTCAATTATATTTTTTTATCGTTTGGCAGCCCTAGTTATTACCCTAAGACCATGTACTTACCTGGTAATTTCTGTACTGTACCAGAAATATAACATTTGTCAATCAAGAACATAATAAAACTATATTAGCCTGTAACCGGTCATGAGAAGCAAAGGCAAAGTCATACTAAAGTACCTAGACAATATAATGAATCTCTCAGCGCCGTTGCATCCTCAATAGCTCTACAAGCATCTGACTAATTTCCAGTGGCAATTAGGAGCCTTTATACATTCCAAACTGCACTGCTCCTGCAGCTGCTACCTCTGAGGGAATATAAGGAGCTTAAACATTAGATGTGTTCACTGGAAAGTGAGATATCAAGCCTTTGCCTCATCACATTAGTGCCAGCCCTTAAAGTGACTGTTTACCATGAGGTAGTGTTCACGGCTTTTAATGAGCTCTCTGCCTGTTCTAGTATTATTCCAATTAGGCCTTCTTCTCAGACTATTGCATGATTACCAACATATGAAGCCTCAGACACCATTGTATTAGGTACAGCAGTGAATGGAG
Source organism: Oncorhynchus kisutch (assembly GCF_002021735.2). Lineage (NCBI taxonomy): Eukaryota > Metazoa > Chordata > Actinopteri > Salmoniformes > Salmonidae > Oncorhynchus > Oncorhynchus kisutch. The sequence continues at coordinate 72,649,344 of NC_034190.2, read as the reverse complement.
CCCAGACTGTTTTTCCTGTATAAGCCAGCACCTGGTGAATTACACATAGTAGCATATGATTAAACAGGTATTGGTTTATTAATACAGAGGAGAGGAGTATACACATCCCTTAGGTCACACCTGTGAAAATTCATATGCGAATTGAATATTATTTTCTAGAATTGTAATTATAGACTACAGGAGGTTACGTGCCACCACAGGTTTAATGTGTTGAATGCCTCCTTTCTCACAATAAGATGGTGTTCTCAAAATAATATGGATCGACTGATATTAGTAGTATAGATTTTGAATGACATCATGTCTCCTGAGTGGTGCAGTGGTCAAAGGCACTGCATCTCAGTGCTAGAGGTGTCACTACAGACCCTGGTTCAAATCCAAGGCTGTATCACAACTGGCTGTTATTGGGAGTCCCATAGGGTGGTACACAATTGGCCCTGTGTTAGGGTTTGGCCATGGTAGGCTGTAATTGTAAATAAGAATTTGTTCTTAACTAACTTGCTTGGTTAAATAAAAGATCTCTGATGTGATAACAAACCATCACTAAGAATAGGCTGATCTGATGTGGTACAATTCTAGCCACTGCCATATCCCCAGCTAGCAGAAGCTATTGTATTTCTGATCAAAACACAGGCAGGAGGAGAGTCAGCCATTTACACTGACAGCTTGCGGATCTCACATCACGATGGCTGTGGCTCTCCAGGAAATGTGCCCTTTATAGGACACTACTTTTTATCAGGGCCCGTGTGGATATGGTCAAAAGTAGTGCACTATATAGGGAATGTGCTACTTGGGAAGCACCCTTAATCTCATCCTATCGTATAGTGTGTCTGTGAAGATGCTGATTTGTCAAGAAACACACTACCCAGACATTAAAGTATTTATATTTTGACCCAAGAGAATGCTGTGTCATGATGAAGGACAACATTATATAGGCTACTTTAGCTATTAGCTATGTTAGTTGCCGTCATCACTGACAGAAAGCAATATTAGAATTTAATGTATAGTAGCCTATAATTCCAGAAAATGCTATTAAAACAGAGCAAAACAGGAGACATTGATAATGGCGAAAACCGACACCAGATTTAGATTTAGCCTAGATTTGACACTCTTCACATGAAGAAGAGACAGGGGAAAAAATTATACAAGAGAAAGACCTTAAAAGAATCAATTTGGCAAGGTGTCTGGGAATGTGACTTCATACAGCACTGTGATTCCAACTGTCTTCCAGAAAGAGTGGGATGACTGTCTCTCTTCCACACTGACAGGCAGGCCGGGGCCAAATTGACAGTTCTTTAAAGCAGCTGACAGAAAGCGGAATTAATGAAGTCATTGCTGGACTTTAATTGTGTTAAGAAGTAAAAAAAGAAAATAATCTAATATAAGAAAAGGTTACCAAGTCCTCTGTGGTGTCAGATTATCTACTTCTATGAATATTAATGTGCCTAATGAAGACAATCTTTGCTTCATTACCTTCATTATTCTGTATTCAGGTGCCAAGCTTCCACTGCCATTGATTTGTTGTTAAAGAACAAATATGTCATGGGAGAAATGACAGTCTTACCTTTTATCTGAAATGTATCAAAATGCCTTTCTTTTCAGATGATGAGATTCTTTTTGTGTGGATTTTTTTCCATGCATATTTCATTTTCAAAAACAGATTTGAGTGTGTATGTAATCGTGGCACACTTGCAAGTAGGCTATATTGGATAAACTGGATAAGCAATATTATTTTATGGTGAATTATTTAAAGGGGGCAGAGGGAATGTAAAATCTATATGGACATTATACACTCCATTCCACTGGACAACAAATAAACAGGAAGCCTCTAGAGCAAAATTGTTATAAGGGTAAATTACTGTGTAGACTTATGTTAATATTTTTATCATACTATACTATACTTCTTTCCTGATTCCAAGAGATAAACACAGTGATTCTATTGTGTCTAAGCAAATAGATATTAGAGGACAAATAGAGAATCTACAAGTCTGAGGATCATCAGCTTTGCAAGGTGGGGGAACGCAAATGTCGGCCATTGTTGGCAGATACCGTTATGTGATAAGATGTTTGATGACAAGTTACGTGCTCCTTCTGCATGCTACAGTATGGGCCCTGGGGGAGGGAAACACCAAGTGCTCCCCAAACTTCAATATTAACCGAGCATTATGATCACCAGTTTCATTGAAGAGACAGAAACACAGAAATTAAAATGAACCTCGTTCTCCATGACAAGGCTACCTGAGTCCTTGTGAAGGATGAGCTATGGCTATTTCTGGAGAATTAAGTGCCGAGTCTTTGCCACAGGGCAAACCCTGAATAGCCAGGGCTGAAATTACTTGAAAAGGGACAGGACTGATGTACTCTCCACATGTCATTGAAGGAGTGTATTTTCCCCCAGAACTCATAGATCAACATGGAAATCGACTGACTGTACACGAGGACTGATATGTAATGGTGAAATCTTTTGTGGGAAATGATCCTCCCAAAGTCAACAAATATACAACAAGGAAATGTATGTTCCTGATAAAAATGTATGTTTGTATGCAATATAATGTACATCTACAGTACGTGTTAGATAAACTGTATGCCATTTGGTATCACATTGTGCACTCAATGTGAGTTGTAAATATAATCATCATGACATCGTTTTGAAGGTTTTCTCAGGAAAGTCTAAAAACAACATGGAAGATTGAAATCCCTGTTCTGTTCTAAATATTCCTATTTGTCCAGATGTCTTTCTTTGTCCTGAATGGTTAATAAAAATGAATAATCACCTTAGCTAATGTATGTCTTGGAGTGATGTATACAACTGTGTGAAGGATGGGGAAGTATGTACCTCTGGTCTTCTTTTTACTGCATCTGACAGATTACTTTTTCAGTGTCTTCGTCTGTTCTCTACATGTGGGAGTTCCAACTACTAAACTAAGATATTTAGTCAAACAATAAACTTTGGCCATCATCACTGAATTACTGATGATGATTTGAAGTGTGTTTTTGGGAAACAGTAATTCAGGCCAAGATGATTGTGTTTGTGGACACAATCATTTTGGCGGATCATGATGAAAAATTCAGATTTTTTTATTTTATAGATGAGTTATTTTCATGTAGTTTTATTTTTCAGCAGTCTGTGTAACAAATGGAACTCACAGCACACTAATATTAAACAATTTGGAAGAGATCATGAACAGTATATGAAGTCATGAACAATATTTAGCTTCATTGGAATGTTTGACTTTTCACCATGCACATTGGCTTTTGTTTGAGATGCTGCTCAACCTCAGCCATTGTATGGCAAAGCAGTCTGTGACAAATTGATTCTTTTGATTCAGATACCGTTATTCTGTATTCCTGTTGAAATTTTTAAACATTTACTTTGTGTTAATTTTAAAAAGGTTGTTCTTCTTTTCCTCGTGAGGAATTGTTGAACAAGCAATGTTCTCAAGTGTATTGACTTCCATGTCACTGTAAATACCATTCGACTTTAAGGGGAATGTACAGTACACTGTATTGTAAACAATACAGAATATCTCATCATTTTACAGTTTATTTACCTTCTTATGAATATATGAATTAGTAGTAGTGTGCCGTTTATTTTTCCATCCGATCTCTGCAACGCCACAAACGACCCAGGAGACTGTAGGAAGTGCCTGATCTGAGAGAAAAGTCATGATAAGTCCTTCAACAACGCTTTTCTCTCTTCCACAAGCCTAGTCTGGCCTACCTATTAACACTTCCTTTAAATTATTCATGCTGATGGATAAAACACCTCCACAATTAATTGCATATGAGCCACCAGCACCCTCTGAAAACTACTGATAGGGCAGATACTGCAATCACCGCATAGCCAACACCCATTCATTTACTTTGAAGCGTTTTCAGGATTTTATAGGCTCATTTGTTGCAAAACAAAAATAATAGCAATTTTATACTAACACTATTATGTAAACATCGCTTTGGACGCTGAAATGAATTGTATCAGATATTTGGTAGGCTACAGTAGATACACACAGTAAATTAAGGTCTGATGGCCTCCTCCAGTAATAATAAGCATTGAAGAGATAGAAAGAAAGAAAAGATAGACCCTTAAGATATGAAACTTTCCTAGCTTGTATACTGTATTCTGTTTCATGGACAGAACTTCAGAGAAAATGAGCACCACACGTCTGACATGCTCATGTAAATTAGATTAGATTAGAACCCCAACCTTGAGCCCGTCCGCTATGCAAAAGGCATTTCATTTCATATATTCATTATAAAACATTCAATGGATGCAGTATTAATTGCCCTACTTATTTAAAAATCTTAAAGATGGTCGGTTGGAGAGTTTTGGGATCACACTTCATACTATATACATGTGTGTTCAAATCATCATTTTTCCCCAAACCATGTATCTTCTCGAAAAGCTCATATCTGGACAAAACTTTCAAACATGTCCATTTGAACCTTACCTAATTGACTTCAGTGACCAACCACTTGCATGTAGAGTGGCAGGTAGCCTAGCAGTTAGAGCATTGGGCCAGTAACCAAAAGGTTGCTGGTTTGAATCCCCAAGCTGATAAGTGTTGATGTGACCATGGACAAGGCACTTAACCAACATTTTCTCCAGGGGTGCCATACGACTTCAGCTGAACCTGTAAAATTCCACATTCCCCTGCATATATCCGGTGTGCATATATCCGGGGTATGTGACAATAATAAAACATCTTTAATATCTCAGATGCAATTAAACATAAATTCAATCAAACATTTGAACCGTGATATAGTCAATGTTGTTATTAACTTTTCTTTAGATTTCTGTAGATTCTGTATCATCAGACATAAAATACACAAGATATAAAATAATTGTATTTTCAACTACAGTATGCATACCCACAGCTAAGGCTAATGTGTAGCCCAGCGTTTTATTGCCGTGCTGCTGAGTGCAATGCCATGCATGCAGCCCAAAAGGCTTCAAATCATTGGGGAGATTGTTAGGCTTCTGTGGAAATTATGGAAATGTAGGGGGAAATGGACAAGCAACACTTCATAACAATTAATCAGAGTCCGCTGATTAATAAAGTTCAATATTTTTTTTATTCTCGATGATTCAGGGGATTATCAAAAGGACACTGTTCTTGTCATATTGATTAAGAGAACGCCTCTGCAAGAGGACGACGCGCTAAAGGGAGATGCTCTCTCTCTTGCCCGTAAAATAAATATTAAATGAGAATATTAACTCGTTAACCTTGACAAGTATTTGTAATTTTCATAAGGGGGGAAAACTATAGCAGATTCAGCATAAAAAAATGCTGTGTGGGTTTAAGAAAGGGATGTCAGAGGGGAGCAGGGTGAGAGGGACGACGACAACACACAACAAATTACAGAGAATGAAGAATGCTACTGCATGAATCCTGTCATTTTTATGGGCTGAAATGATTAATTTGTTTGTTCAAATTCTCAATTAAGGTAGGAGGAACTGTGGAGAAATAGAGGATGAGAGCACTGCAGTGCAGTGCGGTGCTGTATTGGCTTTGCTAGGACCCAAGGGAAAGATACCTGATACAGTGCATTCAGAAAATATTATGTTACAGCCTTATTCTAAAATGGATTTAAAAAAAATAATCCTCATCAATATGCACAGTACCCCATAATGACAAAGCAAAAAACAGAAATACATTATTTAAATAAGTATTCAGACCCTTTGCTATGACACTCGAAATTGAGCTCAGGTGCACCTGGTTTCCATTGATCACCCTAAAGATGTTTCTTCAAATTGATTGGAGTACACCTGTGGTAAATTCAATTGATTGGACATGATTTGGAAAGGCACAGACCTCTCTACATAAGGTCCAATGGTTGACAATGCATGTCAGGCACAGATCTGGGGAAGGGTACCAAAAATGTTCTACAACATTGAAGAACACAGTGGCCTCCATCATTCTTAAATGGAAGAAGTTTGGAACTACCAAGACTCTTTCTAGAGCTGGCCACCCAGCCAAACTGAGCAAATGGGGGAGAAGGGCCTTTGTCTGGGAGGTCACCATGAACGCAATGGTCACTCTGACAGAGCTCCAGAGTTCCTCTGTGAAGTATGATAGTTGGCAGAATCATGCTGTGGGGATGTTTCAGCACCAGGGAGACTAGTCAGGATTGAAGGAAAGATGAATGGAGCAAGGTACAGTGAGATCCTTGATTAAAACCTGCTCCAACACACTCAGGACCTCAAATTGTGGCGAAGGTTCACCTTCCAACAGGACAACAACCCTAAGCACACAGCCAAGACAACGCAGGAGTGACTTGGGAAATGTCTCTCAATGTCCTTGAGTGGCCCAGCCAGAGCCCAGACTTGAACCCAATCAAACATGTCTGAAGAGACCTGAAAATAGCTGTGAATTAGTAAAAATTCCACAAAATCAGTTTTTGCTTTGTCATTATGGGGTATTGTGTGTAGATTGATGAGGAAAAATCAATTTAATCCATTTTCGAATAAGGCTGTAATGTAACAAAATGTGGAAAAAGTCAAGGGGTCTGAATTATATCCGAATGCACTGGTACATAGGCCTTGGGTCACGTAAGCGAACATATGTCCTTACATAGGCTGAAACAGGACTAAAAATGTACATACATAGGCTGAAACAGGGATAAATATGTACATTCATAGGCTGAAACAGGGATAAATATGTACATTCATAGGCTGAAACAGGACTAAAAATGTACATACATAGTTTGAAACAGTGATAAATATGTACATTCATAGGCTGAAACAGGGATAAATATGTACATTCATAGGCTGAAACAGGGATAAATATGTACATACATAGGCTGAAACAGGGGTAAATTTGTACATACAGTAATATAGGCTGAAACAGGGCTAAATGTTTACATACATAGGTATTCATATGGGATTTATTTTAGACATAACATTGTAACATGTATATGTAAGATCAAGCAAATACAAATCGTTTTCATTCCTCATGTCATTCTGCCTACTATATTTATTTGTCCAGGTTTCTCGATCAAGCGCAATGCCCTTAAAATGTCAGTTGTCTTCTATTAGAAATAAAGTGCAGATCACCACACACACACACACAGCAGCCTTGGCATCACACACACAGAACATAAAATATGTAGCTTGCACTTCTTTTTCCCCAGGGGACCAGTGCACTTATTATTGTCAGAGTGACAGATGTTTTTCAAATGACGCCGTCCCATGTGTGTTGAACCTTTACCGAAACCATGAGAGACTATTGAATCCTCTACACAATCTGATTGAAGAAATCTCCATGACATTAGGAGTCTCATGAGTCTGCTGGGAGTTCCACTTCTGTTGGATGCACTCGGATTGTAAAGATCTCCAGCAACCAGCAGGAGATCTCTTGACTGCAGGTCTTACGGAGGAACAGCAAATTCTATTGAGAATATCACCAATTATATGTGGACAATACAACCACTCTTAGTGTGTACATTGGATGAGGCAGCTGCTCATATGTTCCCAGAACCACTCTGAGATAGAGACTTCACATCGTTCTTGTCACTGATTTGACAACAATGCTGCATTTCGATGGCTTATAATGCTAAGTGTCTGTTGGGCAACCTGCCTAAAAACCCAAACAACAATCCTTTACTGTCCACTGCAAGCCTTACTCAACGTTAAATCATCAAAACATTTCCTAACAGAGGAAGTTATTGCATTTGGCATACACTACAGTTTTTTTAAAGACAAAGCGCAACTCCGTTATAATGTTTTAGACCGTTTTATGATTTTCCTAATGAAATCACTGTGTGTTTTCCAGATCAGTGGTTGCATTTAATGGTGTTGGCCACCTTTTCCTCCAACAAGGTGTCCTCTAAAAATCCAGAACGGCGCGGCATTGACTGGAGCCAGCACTTCACAGTGAAGTGAAAATGCTTATTAGTCAAACAATGCCCATGAGAATAATGCCAGCATCAGCCAGTAGTGAAGGATAACTCTGTCTCCATCACACTCTGGAGCCTGTGTTCCACACCAGTCCTGCTTGAGTACACAGAGTACACACATTATGTATATGAGTAAACCATACAGTACTGCAGGCCAGGCTAAGGTAAAGGACAGTCATTTTTAGCAGCACAGGCCTCCTATGAAGTATGAATTTCATGAATTTGCATACGTTTTAGGGTTTTACTGGTCAGTTTCTGCTCATTTTTTACTAATTTAGCTATTAGATACCTAAAGACATGTCACGCTAATCATCTTGTACATCTCACTATGATTCTAATACACCAGTCCCTTGTTTGCACATGTTTAGTACAAAGAGGTATGTCAAAGCACTGTGTATTTATGGGGAACATTTGCTGCGTATGGAAAAGATGGAAATCAATTTCCCGCTCCTACTGATAATTGATGGCTTTTCTGAGTGTGCTCCCAGAGAGAAAGATGACAAGCCAGGTCTATCATAGTTTGAATGGTAGTAAAGCTGCCAAGGCCTCATTTCCTGGAGGCTTCTGACCCCTGAGCAACCCAGTGTCTCTCTTACTGCCTAGAGCCAACACTCATTCATCAACCAGGCCTGGAACAGGTCCAATGTGTCAATATCACTGTCCCACATATCTTTCTATTTATATGGACTGTATGTATCTACTGTAGGTATATTTATGAATTAATCTATTGGTTATGGTAACTGTGTAAAATCACAGATTATAGATATGCACAGAGTATACAAAACATTAAGAACACTTTCTCTTTCCATGACATAGACTGATTAAATCCAAGTGAAAGTTAAGATCCTTTTTTGATGCCACTTGTTAAATTCACTTCAATAAGTGTAGATAAAAGGGAGAAGACAGGTTTTTTTAAGCCTTGAGACAATTGAAACATGGATTGTGTAAGTGTGCCATTCAGAGGTTGAATGGGCAAGACAAAATGTTTACCTGCCTTTGAACGGGGTATGGTACTAGGTGCCAGGTGCACCGGATTGAGTGTGTCAAGAACTGCAACGCTGCTGGGTTTTCCACGCCAACTATTCTGTATCAAGAATGCTCCACCACCCAAAGGACATTCTGTCACGCTTGCGCCCGCTCCCCCTCTCTGGCGCTCGAGGACGCCAGGCAGCCCATAATTACGCACACCTGTCACCATCGTTACGCGCATCAGCACTTCATGGGACTCACCTGGACTCTTAACTTTTTGATTGTCTCCCCTATATCTGTCACTTCCTCAATATCTTCCCCGTGTCTGCATTAATGTTGTTTTGTTTCTCTTGTCCAGATGCTGTCCTTGTTTTGTTTCATGTCCGTTATTTATTAAATATTCACTCCCTGTACTTGCTTCTCATCTCCCAGTGACTGTCCTCACAGAATGCAGACACCAATATTGGAAGCAACAGAGAGTTCTTTGTTTCTTGTTTGGGTTGGTGACGTTGGGTCCAGGTGTTGCTCCCGAAGGAACCGGGGGAGCCTCAGCTGACTCGTCTGGCTTCCATGTCTCAGAACCTCAGATTTCCCACTTCCTGGTTGGATTTTTCTCAGCTTTTTGCCTGCCATATGAGTTCTGTTATACTCACAGACATCATTCAAACAGTTTTAGAAACTTCAGAGTGTTTTCTATCCAATACTACTAATAACATGCATAACATGCATATATTGGTGGTAGATGGAAGGCCGTGTTGCCAAACCGAGTCCTTTGTCCTTTGAAGAATGTCCCTGGTGGTCAATTGGATACGTTGTAGTAACGTCGTTGTGTGGTAGACGGGATACTCTGTCTGTCCTTTACTAGCCCACGTTTGCAGCTGCTGTGGCTAAGTCAACGGCTAGGAGGTATCACTTCTGTAGTGAATAAGAGTTCAAAGTTCATACCATTCGCAACCAAAGCTCACGCTGATGTTGGCTTCGTTCTGTAGTTATTATCTGAACCATTCTGGCATCGGACCGTCGTCCTCACATCCTCGGAACAGGAGGTTACATTTTCGTCAAGGCTTTATATAGTGGAGCGAGAATGGTGTGTCTGAAAAGTTTTATAACCCATGACTTTTCACAGCCACTGATTGAGCAGAGCCCTAACCTTATGAAAACCCAATTCTCACATTTTAGAAGCTAAAATCACATTTCATCCCATCACGAATAATTTCATATTCAAACATTTAAATTGAACAACAATTCCATGTGAATCCGATAACTCTGATGTGTAGACTTTCCACTCTAGAGTTTATGTCATCTTATCATTGATGAGAATGTCTCAGATGACAACCGAACTGACATCATATTCATTAAGTACCACCGCATATGTTCAATTGGTTGGATTACCAGAATATAGTTAATTTCCCCCACCTTCTGATGTTCCCAGAATCTCTATGTTAACCAAGGGGTTTGCAAATGTAACATCAGTAGGGTAGAGAGAGGAAAAAGGGGGGAAGAGGTATTTATGACTGTCATAAACCTACCCCCAGGCCAACGCCATGACAACTTGGGGCGGGCACAATTACTACATAACTGTGTAACCGACAGTTATGAATGAAGACTGTCATGAAAATAAAATAACAATCACAACTGTATGCATATATTATTATTTTTTCTGGAGAGGAGGGGTGACCAGGTGACTGAAGACGGGATGACCAGGCAATTAATGTGGTTGAGTGTGTTTCTGCAGTAAATGGACTCTTAACAACGTGATGAAACTTTGTTGCTCCTTGCTAAAACAAGCAAGGTTGTTGTAGCAAACGAGTCTTCAGTTGCCTAGACAATGCACCCCTACCTGCAGCAGCACATATAGAAATATAATGGATAGAGCGGGCTTGAAACCTCTAACCCTGGCAATTTTACTGGTAAATTCATGGGTACACTCGCAGTGGCTGCATGGTATTGTGAGTCACTACTTTCCATGGTAATATAGAATGTTTATTCAAATTATGTTAACTGATGTGGCACATGCAATGGAATCTATTGTTTGTAATGTCAGTTGAGTTGAATCAACAAATCCCAGCACATATTGATGGGTACACTTCCTGGTTTTACTTCCTGCTTTGCAATGTCCGCCAGTCCACCCATTATGCCATCATTGACTTGAATGGGGACGCCGGTTTCATTCATTCCATTTCTATGGCAGCACATGCAGCCAGGAGCGGAGGAGAGGAGAAAATGTGCATATTTTTTTTAAATCCATGACCGTCACAGCCCTACCGATACTGTAAATGAGCGTTGATGTACTACAGGATGAGTTTTTAGATGCTAACAGAACAGTACCATCATAGAAAGAAGTGGTGAGTATAATATCATTAATGTCTTTGGGGCATACAAGTGAAAGATTCAGGAGTGTAAGTTGGCGTTTTCATTATAGCATAGGTAAGCTTCACAAAATAACGGTTGCATGTCTTTCGGCTCTAATTTTAGGTATGTTGTCAGGTCTGCTTCATCTCTCTTTGATGGCATCGCTGACGATTAGCAAGACGGTGCCACACAAAACCATCTGGACAGACACACATCTCTCACTGCTGAGGGAGACAGTTTTGGGTCTGACAAAAATACATTTCAAGGTCATCGTTGTTGTCACATTAAAAGTATCAGGTTCCCTTGGAGACATACATATTTACTGGATGACATTCATATTGAGATGGCAGACTCACTTGATGAAGTGTTTTGGAAAATGTTAAGTTTTGTTTTGCATCTTTTACTTTCGGTTTTGTACACCAGCTTTAAACAGCTGATTACACTCTTTTCTGTTATGGAAAATATTTTTCCCAGTGGTTTAGATGGTACAGTGATTCTCTACACTATATTTGCTTGCTTTGTCACTAACTGAAATTAGGAGAACTATTTGAATTTAAGCAATCAGGAAATGGTGGAGCGATTTCTGTATTGTCCATCTTTAAGTGTTACCAAGTTGGTTAGGTTGAAACACCAACCAAACCCATGGCTGTCCCTGCTGATTGCATTACATACAAAACAAACCATATGACACTTCAGACTGACATGTGCTAAAGTGCATTATAGTTATAGCTGGGATAAAGGTCACGTAGCCTGCTGTTATAAATGAAATCAGACAGCTTGAGCATACATGTAGTGCCAAGTCTGAAGGAAAATCCCTTGGATCTTTTAGGGACAGATGTAGACAGACCTCGAAAGATCTCTCCTTCCTTCTTTGTGAGTAGCAGACACTTAATCATCAAATTGAACAGAGAGAGAGAAGTATTTTAACCAGTTCATTACATGAGACATAATAGACCTGACATGGAGATGCTGTGCCTCATGGAGATGCTGTGCTGTGTTAAAATGTGAAAATGCCCTTTTGATTTTCACTACTGTCTTTCTGAACTAGAAGGTTTGAAACCTGCCAGGGGTCATCAGTATTCTGCATCATGCAGGAACAGTCAACGAACAGTTCATATTGGCTAATTCATCTTTCCTTCATGATATTGTCTGGTCATCATGTACATTTGGAGGTCTTATTTATTCTGTTTCTAGAATGTAGTATATCTACATATTCATTGCAGGCGTAATTGTCTGTCAACTACCCTGTCCGGAAAAGCCTGTATAAGTGTGCGAGTAGCAGACTTTTGCTCAGAGGGAGAGAGAGAGACTTGAAAGGAAGTAAGCAAATTAATGCAATGCCTCATTAGCATGGTTTTATTTGACCATGCCTGCGCGGCCAATTAGAGAGCATATGTAATTTAAAACATTCAACCTTAATAGAACAAACTTAAACCAAAAACACATTTTTCTCATGGGACTCCATTTTTGCCTTGTTTTAATGCAAATTTCGTTTTTCCCAGTATCACAATTTATAACGTTACTGAAGTGTATACATATAATATTATGGGTATATTCAGGCTTAAACGCATGTACATGGCTTATCTATCTATGGTGTGAATACCATTTTACATTAGGTCAAGGTTAAGGCCATAAATCACTAGGCTCACATCTGGCTACAGCTGACATGTTTGGCTATTGCTCTTTGTAATCAATACCTTCCATCCTGTCTTAAGAAATGGATGCTTGGCTGAAATATCTGTGTGCTGCCCTAACGACACAACGTGCAGCTCTCAGCTCAGCCCTCACGACAGAACGTGCAGCTTTGACCTAACGACACAATGTGCAGCTCTGCCCTAACGACACAACTGCGCTAACGACACAACGTGCAGCTCTGCTTGAGCCTAAGTCGCAGTCAGAAATAGATTGACAGCCAGTTCGCCAATGAATCATTCCCTTACTGAAGATTTAACAGAGCATACATCATAATCACAAACAGAGACAGCAGGGACTGAAAAATGTATACAAGTAAAAGGCTGCTGGTACATAAGACACATAGCAACTGATCTGCACCAATGCTAGCCTTATGACCAAAGCAAAATCCAGGTCCCAAATTGTTACTGTGCAGTGGACTCAGAGCCTCAGCCATGTGAAAAATAGTAACACCTGTATTGCTTATACTGGTTGTTAAGCTTTGGAATAAAATGTTGAGCAATATGCATAACCAAATGCTGGGATAATGAGACTGCATGTGTGGTCTCCTCCTTGGAGATGTCAGGAACGGAGCCATCTGTGCGGCTGCTGCCAGCTGTTTTCGTTCTTATAACATGTTTATTAAAAGCTGAAGTTGTTGTCCTCTTCAAGAAAAGGAAAAAAATATAAAGTATTGGTGGCAATGTCTGTCTGTGATCGGATTGTCTCCATTGTCTTCATTAGAAAAGGAGTTGGGATTCATTGTCTCCACTGTCTTCATTAGAAAATGAGTTGGGATTCATTTACTCCACTGTCTTCATTAGAAAGGGAGTTGGGATTCATTGTCTCCACTGTCTTCATTAGAAAGGGAGTTGGGATTCATTGTCTCCACTGTCTTCATTAGAAAGGGAGTTGGGATTCATTGTCTCCACTGTCTTCATTAGAAAAGGAGTAGGGATTCATTATCTCCACTGTCTTCATTAGAAAGGGAGTTGGGATTCATTGTCTCCACTGACTTCATTAGAAAAGGAGTTGGGATTCATTGTCTCCACTGTCTTTATTAAAAAAGGAGTTGGGAGTCATTGTCTCCACTGACTTCATTAGAAAATGAGATGGGATTCATTGTCTCCACTGTCTTTATTAGAAAATAATTTGGGATTTATTGTCTCCACTGTCTTCGTTAGAAAGGGAGTTGGGATTCATTGTCTCCACTGTCTTCATTAGAAATGGAGTTTGGATTCATTGTTTCCACTGACTTCATTAGAAAAGGAGTTGGGATTCATTGTCACCACTGTCTTTATTAAAAAAGGAGTTGGGATTCATTGTCTCCACTGACTTCATTAGAAAAGGAGTTGGGATTCATTGTCACCACTGTCTTTATTAAAAAAGGAGTTGGGATTCATTGTCTCCACTGTCTTCATTAGAAAGGAAGTTGGGATTCATTGTCTCCACTGTCTTCATTAGAAAGGAAGTTGGGATTCATTATAGTCACTGACTTCAATAGAAAAGGAGTTGGGATTAATTTCCAACTCCCATAAAATATGTAGATCATTTTAAGAGATCTATACAAAATAATTCAGACATAAAAACTGGACAAATGTAAATCAAATATCCCTTAAGACTTATGATTGCGTTTGTATGATACTACTATATCAACTGAGTCTTATCTTCATTATGCATGCATAATTATGAGATCATGAGATCAAATCAAATTACTTTCTATTTTCAGAGTCAATTAGAAAAATATTGATTGGCTACAATCAGGCAAATGTTTGCACAGCAGGCAACCACCAACCTAAACTTCTCAAGTTAGAATCAGATCAGATCTCCCATAATTGAGGGTGGCAGAACAGCAGACCACCCTCTGTAGCTGTCAACAAAATGCGTCAGGGATGCATCCTGCCATCCTTCCTGGGCTGGGTGATGGACACGGAGAAGGAGCACTGGAAATGTCCATCAGCATCCTTTAGCCAGTGCCATGTGCTGAACAAGACAGCTCAGGTCTGAACAGACACTGACAAACCCAGGGTGGACACACTGTCGACACAGACTAAAGCAATGCCAAGAGACAAGTGACAGGTTGCTTTGATGCCTTACCTAAGTGCCCACTGCAGTAGGCCCACATGCAAACAGGGAGGCAGAAATAGGCACACGGAGTGGATGCTCTCATGCTCACACACACACACACACACACACACACACACACACACACACACACACACACACACACACACACACACACACACACACACACACACACACACACACACACACACACACACACACACACACACACACACACACATTATTTTAAATATACCCTAAAGATACATATAGGCCATCACAAAGGTTTAAACTGCAGAAACTCAGGGAAAGGCAAAACGATGTACTAACAGCAGGCCTACAGTTCACTAACATGTGCAATACATTGACATACAGCTCTAGACTAGGTAAGATGTAGAGCTCTAGACAGCGTGTTCAATGTTCAGTACTTTAACAAACAAATGCTCTTTTTCTTTTTAAGCAATTACCTGCCACAGGGTGAACCTTATAGGATCAAGTGAAATGTTTGAGATAAATCATTAAAGACACTGACAGGGCATTTATCTTCACTCCTGCTTTACTGTTTCAAGTGCACAACATACACACCGACACAGACACATACCGACACACACACACACACCAACACGCATGCACACACACACACACACACACACACACACACACACACACACACACACACACACACACACACACACACACACACACGCACACACACACACACATACACACACACTCCCTGAACCCAATGGGTGTTTTTGAACAGCCCTGCTGCTTAGTCCCAGTGTGCCTCAGTGTGTGTTCTTGTAAGAACACCGTTGCATGTGTCAATCCTCCAGTGGATCCATGTTCTTAAAGCGCTTCATTTTGAAATCAAGCATGAATAATTAATTAATTTCACAAGGCTTCCTTAACGATATATTACAGGAGAGGAAATAGGTCAAGCGACTCGATGGTAGCCTATGCCAAAACTGATATATTAGGATTGATACTGGGTGGTTTGAGTCCTGAATTCTGATTGACTGAAAGCCATGTTATACCACAGGTATGACACAACATTTTGTTTTACTGCTCTAACTACGTTGGTAACCAGTTTATAATAGCCAATATACCACCAGGCACCACGTTGCGTTGCGCTTAAGAACAGCCCTTAGCCGTGGTATATTGGCCATATACCACAGCTCCTCGGGCCTTATTGCTTAAATATTATCCTAAAGATATCAAGGCCATTGTTTAGTCAACTTAGATAATAGACACCAAATTTAGAATTAAAAACAACAGAGATGTTTAGATCCAAATACAATATTCTTGGTCATTCTCTAACATGTTAGTCTTGGCAAACTTTGACAAGGATTTCTCACAGTGGAGCGTTTGCTTCAAGGTTAGCAATCAGAGCATAAAACAGTAAAACCATTGTGTTAGTCATTGTCATAAATATGTGCATTTCAAATTACTCCAAATTAATATACAAAGTTCTCATGCAACTAATTGTAATATAGTTTGATATTTTATTGAGGCTCTTAGTTCTTTTGAATAGTTTTTTTCCCAAACTGGTTTCTATATTTGATTTTGAAATGGGCATCTGCTGCTAACAGTATGCATATGTTGTTGTTCTACTTTGTAACCTATGACTCTCAAGATGGATCACTGGCTGTCCGTCTCACATGAAATTTCAGCTTTGAATCAAAAACAGGTTTGGATTCCCTAGGCCTTCCTTCTTTCATCATGGTGTCATGATGCTGGCCTAGGGGTAGGTTTATGACAGTCATAAATACCTCTCCCCCTTTTTTTCCCTCTTTCTACCCTACTGATGTGACTATTGAAAATCCCTTGATTAACATAGAGATTCTGGGAACATCAGAAGGTGGGGGGAAATGAACCATATTTTGGTCATCCAACCAGTTGAACATGTGCGTTGGTACTTAATGAATATGATGTCAGTTCGGTTGTCATCTGAGACATTCTCATCAATGATAAGATGTCATAAACTGTCCAGTGGAAAGCCAACACATTATAGTTATCAGATCCACATGGAATTGTTGTGCAATTTAAATGTTTGAATATGAAATTATTTGTGAGGGGATGAAATGTGATTTTAGCTTCTAAAATGTAAGAATTGGGTTTTCATGAGTGAATTAGGCCTGACTCAGTGGCCCGCCCACGTGAAGAGACATTGGTTATAAACTATGAAACACACCCTC
The DNA here is from genome assembly GCF_002021735.2 of Oncorhynchus kisutch. NCBI lineage: Eukaryota > Metazoa > Chordata > Actinopteri > Salmoniformes > Salmonidae > Oncorhynchus > Oncorhynchus kisutch. The sequence continues at coordinate 72,632,197 of NC_034190.2, read as the reverse complement.
CTCTCCCTTCCTATATAAAGCCTTGAAGACAATATAACTTCATGTTCCGGGGACATTAAGGCGACGGCCTTGACGTTAGAAGGACAGGTGACATCTACAGAGCAAAACCAATCTCAGCTACCTAACGAAATTAGCATTGAATTCCCACGTGAAGAGGACGATCGATACGTCGAATATGATGAATTTCGACAATACCAGCCAGAATATAGCATGAGCATATAAGCATGGCAACGGAGTATGAACTTTGAACTCTGATTCACTCCAGCCACCAAGCGTGGACTGGGAAAGGACAGACAGGGTATACCGTCTACCACACAACGACGTTACTAAAACGAGTACAGTTTACCACCAGAGACGCTCTTCAAAGGATGGAATAACTCCTGGGCAACTCGGCCTTCCATCTACCACCAACCTATTGAAGCGCAGCTCAGAGTAAATATTCATTGCATTTTCCAAATGGGCTATAATTTAGAATGCATAAGATCCTGTATTTACGATAGAGTAGCTGCCTACGGCCCGATAGAGATACCACTTCTCTCTTTGTTCTTCAGTCTTCCCGCTCTTTCACTCAAACCCAACCCCCTTTTCTCTGTGTCTAACCAACTGTCATATCTGTTCCGTCCGCTACGGACGTTTTCCTTTATGAAATAATTTGTAATCAATGTATGGTTCATTCTGTGTATATGTAATTCTGTGTGATTAGTTAGGTATTTAGTAAATAAATAATTAAACCCAATTTTGCATTGCGGATTCAACTTGTTAGCCAGGGTTTGTGAAGATAACCAAGAATTTACAACTTTCATAGGGGACTGAAATAAGGTAACGATTAATATTGACTGCTATTGATGTAAAATATTACCAGGTCTTTAAGAGTTTATTCTGAGGATAACTGCTCTATAAATATTATTTCGTGGTGCCCCGACTTTCTAGTTAATTACATTTACATGATTAGCTCAATCAGGTAATATTAATTACAGAGAAAGGATTTTATAGAATAGCATGTAATATCACTTGATCCGGCATAGCCAAAGACACGACAATGGCTAGTATATTTTAATTAGACTGGCTATGCTGCTCGGTTTTGTAGCCAACCTGCGTAACTAAATAGTTGAACCAAATATGCAAATGAGTACTGGGTTGTTGGGTTGTTGCAACATTGGAAACAGTCACGAGGAGGTGAAACTAACTGCTCTTCGTGAATTCCAGAACACTGATTTCCTTAAATAAGAAAATCCTTGTTCAACATGAGGTCGTGGTCAAAAGGTTTTTATTTTGTTTCACATACACTATATATACAAAAGTATGTGGAATCCCCTTCAAATTGGTGGATTAGGCTATTTCAGCCATGGCCGTTGCTGACAGGTGTATTAAATCGAGCCCATAGCCATGCAATCTCCATAAACAAACATTGGCAGTAGAATGGCCTTACTGAAGAGCTCAGTGACTTTCAAATTGGCACTGTCATAGGATGCTGCCTTTCCAACATTAAACTTTTTTTTTTTACAGAGACATTTGAGAGATTTTTTGACAAAAAAAATGTGACTGATTGATGTCAAAGTGCATGTTTGTGCCTTTCTTGTGTTAAGTGAACATGGATTACATGTTTCATCATTGAATGAGTACATGTGAGCAACATCATTTGCAATTGGAATATGTTATATGATTTTATAATGTTGGGGTTTTGATATCCTCAGACAGACAAAATTCTAACTAAGTATGCACAGATCAGTGTGTCTTTGTTTACGGCCTTCTCAGCATGCAGGCAACACAATGCATCTAATTGCTGCAACCCTGAACATTTTGGAAGCTTGAAGCCACAAGTGTCCACAGTTAGGAACATAATCCCACTAAAACTGGTTTGTTAAAATATGTTATGGTTGTGGATCATCAGCTATGTGGTGGAAAATCCATAAGCAGCCAAGTAAGAGAGATGCAGCCGTGTAACACTGAAATGCTTGACAAAAAGATGTGAAATTGTACTATAGCATAGACTAGTAGCAATATACAATATACTGTATATACACTGATTGTACCAAACATTAGGAACACATGCTCTTTCCATGACATAGATTGACTAGGTGAATCCAGGTAAAAGCTATGATCCCTAATTGATGTCCCTTGTTAAATTCACTTCAATCAGTGTAGATTAAGGGAAGGAGACAGGTTAAATATGGATTTTTAAGCCGTGAAACAATTGAGACATGGATTGTGTATGTGTGCCATTCAGAGAGTGAATGGGCAAGACAATATTTAATTACCTTTGAATGGGGTATGGTAGTAGGTGCCAGGCGTACCGGTTTGAGTGTGTCAAGAACTGCAAAACTGCTGAGTTTTTCACGCTCAACAGTTCCTTGTGTGTGTCAAGTTGGCTGGATGTCCTTTGGGTGGTGGAGTCAACATGGGCCAACATCCCTGTGGAACACTTTCGACACCTTGTAGAGTCCATGACCCGACAAAGGCGTTTGTATCCCATAGATATCCCATAGACATCAATGCATGCACACACGCACACACACACACGCATGCACACACACACACACACACACACACACACACACACACACACACACACACACACACACACACACACACACACACACACACACACACACACACACACACACCCTCCCATAGACATCAATGCATGATTTACACAGACGCACGCACGCACACACACAAATAAGAACACACACCCCTGAACTGAGGGGAGCTGGGTGGCGGTGTACACACACACATGCTTCTTTTGAAACACACAGCCGGGACCGGGGTGGGTGTTAAAAGCTGTCAGACAGGTATGGCTGGGGTTGCATCTAAGCCGTGATTGATCACACCGGTTCAGGCCGAGTTCAGGGGAGGTCGCTGGCATTGTGGGTAAGATGACTGATATCCACATCAATGGCATGATGGAATATTATTATGAAGCCATTTGTAATGTAGGGACGGACTGGTCAGGGCAAACCAGTTTCTCAGAAAGGGTTTGTGAGATCATGTTGCACTATGAGGACCACAGAAGTCATCCATCATATTACCTAAACCTAGTTTCTGATTATGTCATGATTATGTCTATGTAATAGGAACACAATTTGTCTAAACCCCTACTTACCTCAATAATCTAGTAAGGACATTTCTGGTGAAGCAGTTGGTCAATTTCTCCTGCAGCATTGCAATTCTCAAACAGAAATTGTAGAAATGGGCGGCGATTAGACATAATTATCACTGTACAAGATATTTCAAAAATATTAGAGCACAATATTACAGCACAAAACGTGTTTTTGTGGGGGTAAATGTGAAGTTGATGAACATGATGCTACGCAAGACTGATTCACAGATTACAAAGACATAAACAGGTGTTTTATACTTCTTATACAACTCTATAACCTCATAATATAGCATTTACTATGTTTGGAATTAATTTCAGTTTTGAAATGCCTATTTCTTTCTTCCTTTCAAAACCTCAGCAAAACATTGTGAAAACAAAAGGTAATTTAAATCGATGACGTATAGTACCTTCTTTAAAAAAAAGTTTCTACCGGGCCATATCCTGGTATTTTCTCTGGCCCCTGTCCCTTTAATAAGTTATTGAGCATAACAAATGTATGGTTTCCACTAGCTTCCATAGCCATAAAACGAAAATTGGCACAAAATAAAGTCGCTTTTTGGTCTTACTTTAAGGTTAGCAGTGTTGTTACGGTTAAGGTTAGGTTTAATATAAAACAATATTTTACATTTTAGAAATGGGCGGGGTTTAGACATAATTATGACTTTGTGGCTAGTGACGACCAAATGTCTGACTGCCTTCAGCAAGTCCAGTCGAGGAGGGAGGAGTTTTTAATGTTCAGTTTGTACTATGTATCGATGTTTGCTGGCATCGCCTCACCCTGCCTGCTCCTTGCGTGATATAGCCTACTGTACCATTACCCAAACGTTTTACGCTCTTCCTTCCATATATGCTATTTAATACAAGGTGCTCTCAGAACCTGACTGGCATCTATCTGACGGACGTCGTCCTATGGCTTTGGTGGACCGAAACGGAAAGAAAAGGAGAAGACAATCCGCCCTATATGATCTAGGAACCGTGAAAGAAGAAGAATTGCTTTGACACCTGCATTGCCCAGGCAACGTTTTCTGACTCTGGATTTTATAGTAAGGGGAAAGAAGTAGCCTACTCTGAGAGCAAAATAGAGTCGCTCGCTCTGCATGGACTAGCTTATTAGACTGCATACTGATTTCACCTGGACAGAGTGAGCTACGAGTTAAAAAATGCCAAGGAGGAAACAGCAGGCGCCGAAAAGGGCTACGGGTAAGAGGACATTCACACGTATATTGGTATTGAACAATATTAGATGTTATTATCAAACTGATATAGCCTCTTTACTGACCCAAAGCGAATATCAAAGTGACGGTAATACGAGATGACAAAGGTGCAATTTATTCAAATATACTCGAGTATTTTTTTATAATAAGTTAAAGTTTTCTGTTTTTGAATAAGAGAGAGATGCATAGGCTATTATGCGAACATATGTGGGGGTAATTTCATTGAATTAGTCTACTTTAGGGTTTGTAATTTAGTCCAAGTCATTCGAAAATAGTTTTACTAGAAAGCACAAGTTGTGTGTATTACCATAAACGATTAAGACGTGCGTAAAAGTACATTTCAGATGTGTGCTTCGAGTAGGCTGTCTGAAACAGTTTAACTTACAAATAACTCTTATTATTTGATATCACGGACAAATGGAGAACAGAGTACCTTTTGGCGTGTGTGTGTCTACTGTGTTATAATGTGTTTAAACAAGATGGAGAACACCTGAGACAATCATTGACAACCACTAACAGTGTAATGCAAATGTTATGTAAATAGTTATACCTGACTGTCACTCAGTAAACTGAATACATACAGTAGGCCTACATCATCTACAGTGCAAGGTGTAAAATATGAACAAAGCTCTGTTGCCTAAATGTAGGTGTTATGGGTCATCAGGAAAAATACATGCACATCTTTCAAATAAGGCTAGAGTTTGTGTTGCCCTTAGTTTTTTGTGTGTGTATTTCTCAGTGTGGCCTTTCTTCATGTCATGACAAATAGTACTGTAGTGCTAAAGGTCATCAGTGTGCCAATACTTGGTTTGTTATGGTGACCAACTAATTTCAGTGTTTACTAATCGGGTTACTTAAGCCAGATCGATCATTACCAAAACCATCAGGCTGTCCTACTCCTTCTTTCATCCTTTGTTACCTCACTCTGCTAAATAATTGGTGTTAATGCTCAGTAATTCAGGCCATATACATCACCTGTATGATTAACCTTGTTCTTTGACAGTGTTTCCACCATTGTAATAACGCACTGTAGTGCAGACCAGTGGCTTTATTAAAATAGGGACTGAAAATATTTGAGATGATGGATATGAATTGATTGATAAAAGGTATTGTCAGTGGAGGTGGCAGGATGGGGTGGGTATAATTTGTGCAACGTTCCAACAGGAATCTGTTCCAAAAACTAAAGAAATAACAAGGTTGCCAACAAACAACGCATACAAAGTTGGATAGCGGCCGAATAAGATACCGGGTAGGGAGTGAGCTATTTCATAGTTTTCACTCACCACGTTATTTTAGAAAAATGTCTCTAGTAGCCTATGGACAAAGATTAAGAATACGCTACGTTGGTGAGTTGATGCCTATTCGGCAGCTAGTTAGCTAGGTGAATTGATCATGCTACTTTGTATGCGTTGTTTGTTGGCAACCTTGCACTTTATGAAGTTTGTGGAACAGATTCCTGTTGGAACGTTCCACAAATTATACCGACCCTGCAGTTCAGTGGGTTTCGAAGTTATCACTCCTTTTTATGATTGCAGATGTAGGCACCAGATGGTGGTTGTTCTCTGCCAGTAATGGCAGATCAATATAGTCGCTTAAGATCGTGAAACCCTTATCTAATAGACACCCACTCAAGTGTATGGACGCACACACACAGACCGACAGAAAAGCACCTCCAAACACACACACTCATCCTTATATACACACACACACAGTGCCTTCGGAAAGTATTCAGACCCCTTGACTTTTATCACATTTTGTTACGTTACAGCCTTATTCTAAAATGGATAGTAAAAATAATAAAGAAGCACTCTACACACTACCCCATAATGACAAAGCGAAAACATTTTTTTTTTAAACTTTTGCTTATTTATTAATAATAAAAATAGAATTTATTACATCAATAGTCAGACCCTTTGTTGTGAGACTCAAAATTGAGCTCAGGTGCATTCTGTTTCCGTTGATCATATTTGAGATGTGTTTTGACAACTTGATTGGAGTCCACCTGTGGTTATTTCAATCGATTGGACATGAATTGGAAAGGCACATACCTGTCTATACAAGGTCCCACAGTTGACCGTGCATGTCAGAGCAAAAACATAGCCATGAGGTCAAAGGAATTGTCCTTGGAGCTCCGTGATGGTTTTGTCAAAGCACAGATCTTGGGAAGGGTACCAAAAAATATCTGCAGCATTGAAGGTCCCGAAGAAAACAGTGGCCTCCCATCATTCTTAAATGGAATAAGTTTGGAACCACCAAGACTGTTCCTAGAGTTGGCCGCCAGGCCAAACTGAGCAATCAGGGGAGAAAGCCCTTGGTCAGAGAGGCGACCAAGAACCTGATGGTCACTCTGACGGAGCTCTAGAGTTCCTCTGTGGAGATGGGAGAACTGCAGCACTCCACCAATCAGGCATTTATGGTAGAGTGGCCAGACTGAAGCCACTCCTCAATAAATGGCACATGACAGTCCGCTTGGAGTTTGCCAAAAGGCACCTAAAGACTCCCAGACCATGAGAAAGAAGATCCTATGGTCTGATGAAACCAAGATTGCTCAGGACCTCAGACTGGGGCAAAGGTTCACCTTCCAACCAAACCACGACCCTAAGCACACAGCCAAGACAACGCAAGAGTGGCTTCGGGACAAGTCCTTGAATGTGTCAGAACAGTGGCCTCGGACTTGAATCCAATCAAACATCTCTGGAGAGACATGAAAATAGCTGTCCAGCAACACTCCCAATCTACCCTGACAGAGCTTGAGAAGATCTGCATAGAAGAATGGGAGAAACTCCCCAAATACAGGTGTGGCAAGCTTGAACTGTCATACCCAAGACGACTCAAGGCTGTAATCGCTGCCAAATGTGCGTCAACAAAGTACTGAGGAAAGTGTCTGAATACTTATGTCAATTAAAAACAATTTTTTTTTTTTTGTATTTTTTATACATTTGCAAAAATTTCTAAAAACCTGTTTTTGCTTTGTCATTATGGTGTATTGTGTGTAAATTGTGGGGGGGGGGGACGATTTAATACATTTTAGAATAAAGCTTTAACGTAACAAAATGTACAAAACGTCAAGGGGTCTGAATACTTTCCGAATGCATTGTAATGTACATACCTACATACACAAAACACCAGTCTCAATGTCAACAGTGAAGAGGCGAGTCCAGGATGCTGGCCTTGGCAGAGTTGCAAAGAAAAAACATACCTCAGGCTGACCAATAAAAATGTACAAATTAAGATGGCCAAAAGAACACAGACACTGGACAGAGGAACTCTGCCTTGAAAGCCAACATCCCGGAGTCGCCTGTTCACGTTGAGACTGGTGTTTTGCGGTTACTATTTAATGAAGCTGCCAGTTGAGGACTTGTGAGGTGTCTGTTTCTCAAACTGGACACTCTAATGTACTTGTCCTCTTGCTCAGTTGTGCACTGGGGCCTCCCGCTCCTCTTTTCTATTCTGGTTAGAGACCGTTTGTGCTGTTCTGTGAAGGGAGTAGTACTCAGTGTTGTGCGAGATCTTCAATTTCTTGGCAATTTCTCACATGGAATAGCCTTCATTTCTCACAACAAGAATAGACTGCAGAGTTTCGGAAGAAAGGTATTTGTTTCTAGTCATTTTGAGCCTGTAATCGAACCCACAAATGATGATGCTCCAGATACTCAACTAGTCTAAAGAAGGCCAATTTTATTGCTTCTTTAATCAGAAGGACCGTTTTCACCTGTGCTAACATAATTGCAGAATGTTTTTCTAATGATCAATTAACCCTTTTAAAATTATAAACTTGGATTAGCTAACACAACATGTCATTGGAACACAGGAGTGATCGTTGCTGATTATGGGCCTCTGTACACCTATGTAGATATTCCATAAAAAATCTGCTGTTTCCAGGGATAATAGTCATTTACAACATTATCAATGTCAACACTGTATTTCTGATCCATTTTATGTTATTTTATGTTTTCTTTAGAAAACAAGGACATTTCTAAGTGACCCCAATCTTCTGACCGGTAGTGTATACACACACACACATATATAGTTGAAGTCGGACATTTACGTATACCTTAGCCAAATACATTTTAAACTCAGTTTTTCACAATTAACATAGGTCAGTTAGGATCACCACTTTTATTTTAAGAATGTGAAATGTCAGAATAATAGAGAATTATTTCTTTCAGCGTTTATTTCTTTCATCCTATTCCCAGTGGGTCAGAAGTTTACATACACTCAATGAGTATTTGGTAGCATTGCCTTTCAATTTCGGGTAGCCTTCTACAAGCTTCCCACAATAAGTTGGGTGAATTTTGGCCCATTCCTCCTGACAGAGCTGGTGTAACTGAGTCAGGTTTGTGGACCTCCTTGCTCGCACATGCTTTTTCAGTTCTGCCAACAAATCTTCTATAGGATTGAGGTCAGGGCTTTGTGATGGCCAGTCCAATACCTTGACTTTGTTGTCCTTAAGCCATTTTGCCACCACAACTTTGGAAGTATGCTTGGGGTCATTGTCCATTTGGAAGATCCATTTGCAACCAAGCTTTAACTTCCTGACTGATGTCTTGAGATGTTTCTTCAATATATCCAGGTAATTTTCCTCACTCGTGATGCCATCTATTTTGTGAAGTGAACCAGTCCCTCCTTTAGCAAAGCACCCCCACAACATGATGCTGCCACCCCCGTGCTTCACGGTTGGGATGGTGTTTTTCGGCTTGCAAGCCTCCCCCTTTTTCCTCCAAGCATAACAATGGTCATTATGGCCAAACAATTATATTTTTGTTTGATCAGACCAGAGGATATTTCTCCAAAAAGTACGATCCTTGTTCCAACGTGCAGTTACAAACCATAACTGCACACTGGCTTTTTTTATGGCAGTTTTGGAGCAGTGGCTTCTTCCTTGCTGAGTGGTCGATATAGGACTTGTTTTACTGTGGATATAAATACTTTTGTACCTGTTTCCTCCAGCATCATCACAAGGTCCTTTGCTGCTGTTCTGGGATTGATTTGCACTTTTCCCACCAAAGTATGTTCATCTCTAGGAGACACGTCTCTTTCCTGAGCGGTATGACGGCTACGTGGTCCCATGGTGTTTATACTTGCGTACTGTTTGTACAGATGAATGTGGTAACTTCAGGCGTTTGAAAATTGCTCCCAAGGATGAACCAGACTTGTCGAGGTCTACCATTTTTTTTCTGAGGTCTTGGCTGATTTAAAAAAAAGATTTTGCCATATTGTCAAGGCATTGCGTTTGAAGGTAGGCCTTGAAATACATCCACAGGTGCATCTCCAATTAATGTCAATTAGCCTATCAGAAGCTTCTAAAGCCATGACATCATTTTCTGGATTTTTCCAGGCTGTTTAAAGGCACAGTCAACTTAGTGTATGTAAACTTCCGACTCACTGGAATTTTGATACAGTGAAATAATCTGTCTGTAAACAATTGTTGGGGAAATTACTTGTCATGCACAAAGTAGATGCCCTAACCAAATTCATTAAATCCTACAATGTGATTTTCTGGATTTTTTTTTCTCATTTTGTCTGTCATAGTTGAAGTGTACCTTTGATGAAAATTACAGGCCTCTTTCATCTTTTTAAGTGGGAGAACTTGCACAATTGGTGGCTGACTAAATACTTTTTTGGCCCACTGTATATACACTGCTCCAAAAAATAAAGGGAACACTAAAATAACACATCCTAGATCTGAATGAATGAAATATTCTTATTAAATACTTTTTTCTTTACATAGTTGAATGTGCTGACAACAAAATCACACAAATTATCAATGGAAATCAAATTTATCAACCCATGGAGGTCTGGATTTGGAGTCACACTCAAAATAAAGTGGAAAACCACACTACAGGCTGATCAAACTTTTATGTAATGTCCTTAAAACAAGTCATAATGAGGCTCAGGAGTGTGTGTGGCCTCCACGTGCATGTATGACCTACCTACAACGCCTGTGCATGCTCCTGATGAGGTGGCGGATGGTCTCCTGAGGGATCTCCTCCCAGACCTGGACTAAAGCATCTGCCAACTCCTGGACAGTCTGTGGTGCAACTTGGCGTTGGTGGATGGAGCAAGTCATGATGTCCCAGATGTGCTCAATTGGATTCAGGTCTGGGGAACGGGCGGGCCAGTCCATAGCATCAATGCCTTGCTCTTGCAGGAACTGCTGACACACTCCAGCCACATGAAGTCTAGCATTGTCTTGCAATAGGAGGAACCCAGGGCCAACCGCACCAGCATATGGTCTCACAAGGGGTCTGAGGATCTCATCTCGGTACCTAATGGCAGTCAGGCTACCTCTGGCAAGCACATGGAGGGCTGTGCGGCCCCCCAAAGAAATGCCACCCCACACCATGACTGACCCACCGCCAAACCGGTCATGCTGGAGGATGTTGCAGGCAGCAGAACGTTCTCCACGGCGTCTCCAGACTGTCATGTCTGTCACATGTGCTCAGTGTGAACCTGCTTTCATCTGTGAAGAGCACAGGACGCCAGTGGCGAATTTGCCAATCTTGGTGTTCTCTGGCAAATGAAAAACATCCTGCACGGTGTTGGGCTGTAAGCACAACCCCCACCTGTGGATGTCGGGCCCTCATATCACCCTCATGGAGTCTGTTTCTGACCATTTGAGCAGACACATGCACAT